>NC_137087.1:11921703-12317465 GCF_951640355.1 Cnephaeus nilssonii
CAGAAAACTTCAACAAGTTTTTCAAATCCAGATATTGTACCCTGGCACACTTCAGAAAGTCTACCTTGATGTCTCCCATCTTCCTTAAACTTGCTAAGCATATGTATTTAAAAAAATTTAACTGTTAAGGTTTACTCTGTGCTAGTTACTTACATCCTTAATCTTGACAATTCATTATTTTCATCTTTTATTCCCAAGACATCAAAATAAATATTTTGTAATTTTTCATGGTAGCCAGCTTAGTGTTGAGCTCTGGAATTAAATATTGGTTGGATGATTCTTCCATTATTTGGATGGCTGAATCATGTTATTGTTAATTGATGAAATTCAATATTACTTGATAGATACTTTCATTCTTTATGTATATTGATTGGACAATTATTCAATATTATGACCATAGATGAGTTTAGCAAGTCACTGCTAACTTAACTATAACTTAGCTGTATTAAGGTACTCAATAGGATAGGGGCACGTGTCACTGAAAAGTATTCCAGATTATATATTCTGCAGAGAAGAAGTATAAAATAACACAAAGATCTATGATTTTAAGAATTTAGAATATGTCTGATTATAGGTGCAGGGTAACAAGCTTTGATTCCAAGTCTTTCCAGAAGGTTGGTCTTTGCTAATCAATATAGCAAATGAGTTCAGTGATTCTGGGTTGCCAGGTGTTTTAAGGCAGTTCTGAAAATACCTATTATTGTCATGTGAAATAAAGAAAATTAGCTACTAGGCCTTTTGAAAAACAGCTGTATGCTATTGACCTGATTGGAAATTGTTTTAACCATTTTGTTGGAAACAGTTGAAAGAATTCATTGTATCATCTGCAACATCTGCTGTTGTAAGAAGTAGCATCTGGCTGCAAATTCACTGGTCTGCCATAATTACATAAAGTGACAATTTTCTCTTTCATTTAGTATTGATGAATTGTGATGTTGGAGATTTAACATTTAAAAATCTGTGTTTTAACAGATACATGAGTACAAAACCACCTATGCATTTTAAAAATTAAATCGTTATTGTTGGAAGTATTACCTATGCATTTTCAATTTTATTTTAGCCTTGCTTTTCATTGGGACTTGGACGGAACAATGTTTTAAAAGAGAACAATTTGTTTTTCTGTCTGTATGGAGTAGGTAACAAAGGAACTTCCTGAAAATTTTCAGATATACTCTCCCATTTCCCAATCGGCAATTTCAGATTTCCCAAATTCTTACCTTTGTAATTTGTGTCATTTCTGTAATGTAGTTATCTACTTCAAGACTTTGAAATCTTACCTATCTGCATACATTTTTTGATTGCTTGATTTTTATGAGGTATAGTTGAGGTATAATATCACATTAATTTCAGGTATACAACATAATGATTTAATATTTTATACATTGAGAAATTATTACCAAAATAAGTCTAATTAACATTTGTCACAATGCATATCTACAGTTTTTTTCTTGTGAAGAGGATTTTAGATATACTATCTTAGCAACTTTCAAGTATGTAATGCAGTGTTATTAACTACTAGAGGCCCGGTGCACAAAATTCGTGCATGGAGGGGGGTATCCCTCAGCCCAGCCTGTACCCTCTCCAATCTGGAACCCCTCGAGGGATGTCCGACTGCCTGTTTAGGCCTGATCCCAACCTCTTCTTTTGCTCTCCACCGGGATCGGGCCTAAACAGGCAGTCAGACATCCCTCTCACAATCAAGGACTGCTGGCTCCCAACTGCTTGCCTGCCTGCCTTCCTGATTTCCCCTAACCGCTTCTGCCTGCCAGCCTGATCACCCCCTAACCACTCCCATGCCAGCCTGATTGATGTCTAACTGCTCCCCTGCCAGCCTGTTTGCCCCCAACTTCCCTCCTCTGCCGGCTTGCTCAACCCTAACTGCCCCCCCTGCAGGGTTGATCACCTCCAACTGCCCTCCCTTGCAGGCCTGGTGCCTCCCAACTGCCCTCCCCTGCTGGCCATCTTGTGGTGGCCATCTTGTGTCCACATGGGGGCAGGATCTTTGACCACATGGGGGAAGCCATCTTGTGTGTTGGAGTGATGGTCAATCTGCATATTACTCTTTTATTAGATAGGATAGAGGCCTGGTACATGGGTGGGGGCTAGCTGGTTTGCCCTGAAGGGTGTCCCGGTTGAAGGTGGGGGTTCCCTTGGGGCACGGGGTGGCCTGAGCGAGGGGCCTGTGGTGGTTTGCAGGCCAGCCACGCTCCCTGGTGACCCAAGCGGAAGCCTTGGTATCTGGAATTTATTTAACTTCTACAATTGAAACTTTGTAGCCTGGAGCGGAGCCAAGCCTCCTGCTCGCTCTGTGGCCAGCAGCCATTTCTGTTGTGGTTAATTCACCTCCTATAATTGAAACTTTGTAGCCTGGAGTGGAGGCCTAGGCCGGCCAGGGCAGGTGGAAAGCTTGGCTTCCTCCGTTGCTGGGGGCAACCCTGGCCTGCTCTCTCCAGCTCCATGGCTGCCGCCATTTCTGTTTGGATTTGTTTACCTTCTATAATTGAAACTTTGTAGCTTGAGTGGAGGCTTAGACCTGCAAGGGCAGGCGGAAAGCTTGGCTTCCTCCGTTGCCTGGGAAACTTTGCTCTCTGTGGCTGTAGCCATCTTGGTTTGGTTTATTTGCATATCTGCTCCTGATTGGCTGGTGGGTGTGGCTTGTGGGCGTGGCTTGTGGGTATAGTGGAGTTAGGGTCAATTTGCATATTACTCTTTTATTAGGTAGGATAGTCACCATGCTATACATTACATCCCTAGTATTTCATTATTTTAAAGCTAACAGTTTGTACCTTTTAACCCACTTCATCTATTTCTTCCACCTTCCACTCCCCACATTGGACATTCACCAATCTCTTCTCTATCTTTGATTTTGTTTTTATGCTGGAGTCATTGTTATTGCTTTAAATCTGACATAAAAATGAGAGCTTGCAGTATTTGTCTTTCTCTATCTGATTTATTTTACTTAGCATAATGCCCTCAAGGTTTATTTATGTTGTCATAAATGACAAGATTTTGGGTTATTGTTGTTTTTCATGGCAGAATAGCATTCCATTGTACATATACATATATATCACATCTTCTTTATCCATTCATTTACTGATAAACACTTAGGTTGTTTCCATATCATAAATAATATTGCAATGAAGATGAGGGTGCATATATCTTTTTGAGTTAGTGTCCTTGTTTTCTTTGGATAAATACCCAGAGATGGAAATGTCGGACCAGATAGTAGTTTCACTTTTTTTTTTTTTTAAGGAATCCCCATGCTGTTTTCTATATAACAATTTACATTCCCACCAACAGTGCACAAGACTTCAATTTCTCCATATTCATGCCAACATTATTTTGTCTTTATTATAATAGCCATTCTAACAGGTGTGAGTTGATATCTCATTGTGGTTTTAATTTGTATTTCCCTGATGATTAGTGATGTTGAGCATATTTTTATGTATGTAACTAGAGGCCCAGTGCATGAAATTCATGCATGGGTAGGGTCCCTAGGCCTGGCCGGCGATTGGGCTGATCGGGGCCTTCGGGCTGCTGGCCGGGGCCTACCTTCCTGGCTGCCGGCTGGGGCCTTCCTTTGTTCCGCCGCACTCCCTGGTGATCAGCGCACGTCATAGCGAGTGATAGAACTCCCAGTCTCCTGGTTGAACTCCTGTGGGGACACTTTGCATATTAGCCTTTTATATATATATAGTTGTCTGTATGTCTCTGGGAAAATGTCTATTCAGATACTTTACCCATTTTTTTATTGAAATTTTATTTACTTGCTATTGAGTTATATGACTATATGTAGACATTTAGTACAAATATTCATCTCTCTTTCATAGTTCCTTCCATATGTCATGCCAATTTTTATCTAAAATGTATCATGGAAAGAAATAGATAAATTCTTAGAAACATGACTGAATCAAGAAGAAACAGAAAATCTAAAATACTGATTGCTACCAAATAAATCAAATTACTAATCTCCAAACTCCCAACAAACAAATGTTCTGGACCAAATAGCTTTACAGATGAATGTTACTAAATATTCTAAGAAGAATTAACACTTGTCCTTCTCAAACTATTATATATATATATATATATATATATATATATATATATATATATATCTCCAAAAGGAGGAAAGGCTCCCCAATATTCATCTCATGAGACCACCTTTATACTGGTTCCAAAAACAAAAATATTACCAAAAAAAAAAAAAGAACTTATAAGCCAATATCCCTGAGAAACATAGATGTAAACATTCTCAATAAAATATTAGCAAACTGAATTCAGGAATACATTTAACGGATCATACACCTGATCAAGTGGAATTTATTCCTTGGGATGTAAGGTTGCTTCAATACCTGCAAATTAATGTGATACACCACATAAACAAAATGAAGGATAAAAATAGTATAGTTAATATCTGGAAACAGCCCAAGTTCCCATCAGTAGATGAGTGGCAAAAAAGATGTGGTACATTTACACCATGGGATACTATGCAGCTGTAAAAAAAGGGGATATCTTGCCCTTTGTGACAGCATGGAGGGACATCAAAAGTATTATGCTAAGCAAAATAAGCCAGTCAGAGAAAGACAAGTATCACATGATCTCACTCATATGTGGAATCCAATGAACAAAACATAACCAGAGACATAGAATCATGAAACAGACTGATGAATCTCAGGGGGAAAATGGGGGTGGGTGGATGGATGGGGAAAAATTAACCAAAGAACTTACATGCATTACTTGCATAACTCATGATAAAGATAGTAGTATGGTGAAGGCCTGGGGGGTGGGTGTTGGAGATGGAGGGGTCAATGGAGAAAAATGGGGACATCTGTAATACTTTCAATAATAGATAGGATTAAAAATACTATGATCTTATCAATGGATGCAGAAAAAGCATTTGGTAAAATCCAGCATTCATTCATGATAAAAATAACTCTCAGCAAAGTGGAAATACAAGGAATATATTTCAACATAATAAAGGTCATATATGACAGAACCACAGCCAACATCATACTCTATGGGGAAAAGCTAAAGGCATTTTCCTTAAGATCATAAGCACCCCCCCAAAAAATCCATTTAAAAAATGAACCGAACACCTGAATAAGTACTCCTCCAAAGATGACATAGAGATAGCCAATAGACATATGAAAATATTCTTAACATCACTAATCATAAGAGAAATGCAAATTAAAATCACAATGAGATATTATCTCACATTTGTCAGAATGCCTATAACCAATAAGTCAACAAACAAGTGTTGGCAGAGATGTTGAAAAAATGGAACCATCATGCATGTTGGTGGGATTGCAAATTGGTGCAGCCACTATGGAAAATGGTATGGAGATTCCTCAAAAAATTAAAATAGAACTATACTATGACTCAGCAATTCCATTTCTGGTATATATGAGAAGAAATCCCAAATATGAATTGAAAGGATATATGCACCCCTTTGTTAATTGCAGTATTATTTACAATAGTCAAGATATGAAAGCAATACAGATTCCAATCAATAGATGAATGGATACAGAAGTAGTACATATACACAATGGAATATTACTCCACCATAAAAAAGAATGAAATCTTTTGAGACAACATGGATGACCTAGAGGTTATTATGCTAAGTGAAATAAATCAGTCAGAGAGAAACACATACCCATATGATTTCATGTATGTGTGGAATCTAAAGAACAAACAAAGAAACAAACAAACAAAAACCAGAAGCAGATTCAAAGATACAGAGAACAGACTGTGGGTTGCCAAAGGGGAGATGTATATGGGGCTGGGTGAAAAAGGTGAAGGGATTAAGAAGTACAAATTGGTGGTTGCAAAACAGTTATGGGGATGGAAAATACAGGCTAAGGAATACAGTCAATAATATTGTAATAACTATGTGTGGAGCTAGGTGAGTACTAAAATTATTGGGGGGAATCACTTCATAAATTATATATTGCCTAATCATTATGCTGTACACCTGAAACTAATATAAAATAATATTGACTATCAATTATAATTGAAAATAAAGCTTAAGTAACTAGTTAGTTAATTATGTCATGAATCTATCTGCATTTTCCATGCCCTACCATAAATCTAAGACTCTGAATCTATTTTTTTCCCAATAATCACATCAAGTATCAGTTCAATTAGAACAACAAATCCCAGATGAAATCCTTCTTCTGCTTTTGGTATCAGCCAGACTATTTGGTAATAGGAAATGCTGAACAATTCTCAGGTGATTAGGAGATTATCTGGTAAGCTGTCAGCGGCAGGGCATCTTCAGAGTTGGTTATTTCAGAGGCTTTAGGACATCATAGACTATCCCTTCACTTATTAATTCACTCAACAAATATGTACTAAACACCTATTATCTATAAGGCTTCATTCAAAATACTTGATTTACATCAGTGAATGAAAGAGTAGTAGACCACTGCCTTGTGGAAATTACATTCCCATTTTGGGAAGCAGATTAATAATATACACTATACACATTAAATAGCAAATAGTTTAGTATGTTAGAAGATAATAGAAGCTCTGGGAAGAAAGGAAGAGGGAAACAAAGATTAAGGGCACTGATCATGCATTTTAAAGTAGGATGAGCAACCTTTGAGAGGTGGCATACATGCTGAGTCTTCAGGGAGATGTCTGGGGCAAAAATCTGATTAAAGTAAAGAGCTAATACAAAAATCACAAGGGGCAATGGTGACTGTCAATTTAGAAGAACTCTGAAGGTGCCAGAGTGGCTGTAACCAAGTGAGGGTGTGATAGAGTAGGAGAACTGCATCCAGAGTAAAGCCAGGGCTTTATAGATAATTTTAAGTGCGTTGACTTTTATGCAGTTTAAAATGTTAAGCAGTTGTCAGTTTTTAATGAAAGGGATGACATAAAATGATTTACTATTTTAAATATACAGCATACAATAGGCACTGGAGACTGTTGGAGCAAGCTAGAAGCAGTACTACAATAACCTGGTAAAAATGATAGATAGAAGCCCACCGCAGAGGGTGGTCATGGAGTAGTCCATGGAATCTGGGTATAATTTGAAGGTAGAGGCAACATCTTCTGAAACAGATTTAGAACTTATTTGAGAAAGAGAAATCAAGAATAACTCCAGAGTCTTGTATTTCTATTATCAATGACTTTGATCAGTAATGATCATAATAATAACAGTCCTTAAAAAAATACTTTGATTAAATAATGTGTACTCCATTACTCTGTTTTTCATAAAGTACTTTTCACCTAACCAAGTAAATATTATTCTTAATTCAGAACATAAATCAACCCTTCAGGGATCATCAACTAGATGATATAGAGTTGTTAATTATTTATAAAACCCACACATTTAGAATGTAAATACATGAGTACATTAGATGAAAATAAAAACTACACTTGGCAAAACTATCCAGACCCCTACTTGGCGTTACCAAAATCAGGTTTGGTTACCCCAAATGGTTCTTTTTAGCATTTTATGTCTTCTTATCATTTTAAATATTTTAAATACAGTTATTTTTTAGAAAACCATGGCAGAAAAACTTTATAAAAACACAAAGTAATTTTCTTATAATGTATATAAGTTGACAATGCTCCTTTTAGATCTGTAATTTTGCTTTCATTTATATTTCATATTTATGCAGCTTTTCCAAGGATCCAGATTTTATTAGGAGTTAAAATTTGATCTTTTTTCCCCATCTTAATTTAATTGCAATTTTGTTTATTGCTTTTAAGATTAAATAGAATAAATATTTCCTCATTTTTCATCCAATAATTCTCTTCACATAAATTGACATAGAATTTTATGTTTTTCTTAAGTTAACGAATTACTGCATCATTACATATTTGTGTGTATTTTTGTGGAGAATATATCTTGAAGGGGCAATTACAAATTGTCTATTTTGAATTCCTTAGAACCTTCTTTTCTGGATTTCTACCTCTAATTTGTTTTCCATTTCACTTGCTACCCCAATCCAAGTTATTACATGCCTGCCACTGTGGCCCATCTTAAACACATGTGCAATCATGTTAGTACCGTGCTTGAAATACCAAAGATGAATATTTATTACCACTATAACATATATTTTCCTTTTGGGGTGGATGTCGATCATGGCTTCTTAAGATTGTTTTTGTTAACTTTTTCAGCCCCATTCCATTGCATGTCCCTGGCCACTCGGGTTGGTTATCCTTACCTCACTACACACTTCACTACAGAAAGTGGCAGTAGAGAACCATCCATTTGAGAAGGGAAAGACACAGACACTGAAGATTACTAATCACCCTCCAAGACAAATTATGACTAGCTGACCAAAAATGACACACAATATAGTGGGAAATAGGTATGCATTGACATAGAATTTTATGTTTTTCTTAAGTTAATGAATTACTGCATCATTACATATTTGTGTTTAGTTAGCATTCACTACAGCTGGAAGGTTGGACTCATTTATTTTCTCTAATTGACATTTTCCCTTTAATGGTTTAAAGCTATTTTAATCACTACCTACTCACTCAGCGGTTGTCCTGCCTTCATTTCTTATAAAGCCCTCCGTTTTCCTAATTACTTAGAACATGGTCTAATAAAGCCGGTGCCTTACAATCATGACATTTTAGCTGAAATAATTCCTATTTTTGTAGTAAGTTAATGTTTGGTATAATAGATATTTAGTCAGGGAAAGAAACTCCATAGGGGACTATAAAATCAACTCCTTGGCACCCTTATGAATAAATAACATGGTTTACTTTGGGGGAAATACTCCTTTATTTCTTCACAGTTTGTAATATTTATCTTCCGTTTTGCCTTCATTAGCTTTTTCATAGATCAAAGCTGAACTTGGGCTTCTCTTATTTTTTTTTTCTCGGTACTATTGCAAGAAAGGAGTGGAAGAAGGGGGAGAAGTATGACAACGGTGACATCTTGATAAAGGAGATTTCAGTATTTAACAAATTTGCATGTCATCATAAATGCATTAGCACTTGAGCAGCTGGCTTCTTAAGCAAACACGTCTCTGAGCAGATGGTTCTGACGGAGTGACCATTTTAAACACTTAACTCCATTTAAACTTGAACAATTTGCTTGAGACAGGCTTCTCTCATGCATCAATTTGATGGCATCTTCAAGAAGAGCCCAGCTACTCACTACTGGAATTATTTCCAAGATGTTAAAAATCAAATTTAAAGGATGCACATATATTTTAAATTCCACCATTTATGTGTTCCTTATTTTTGTGTGTATGGTATATGTGGTGCAAATTCTTCAAAATAATGCACATCATCTCATCTTTCCTGACTACCTTAGCTAACTCTTATGCCTCCCCTTGGCATTTCCATGTTTTTCATCATGTTTTTGTCTATGCAATTCCGTCTGCCTCCCCTTCCAGGCTAATTTTATCATTTCATTTACTGATATTTCATTGATGCTTCCCCAGCCCAAATCGGCCATTCTCCTTCTACACTTTCTAGCATTTCATTGATAGTGGCTCCATGGAATTACAATGCAGAATTATAAGGGAGGGAATTGCCTTCACCTGCCCATTGCTGATATAGGGCAGGAATTCTTTTGAAAATGGAAAGGCGAGGTGTTTTAGTTATGTTTATTTTTTACTACTGTGTTGCTGCTTCTTAAAGTGAGATTCATTCAAACTAAGATTTGACTTTGAGCATAAGTTCAGAGAAGAGCACTGAAGTAAGGATTAGAAATACAGCTTCTTATTTGTGTGAAGAGCAATTTATGTACCACAAGAACAAATGCAACTTCAAAGTCAGAGACGTCTACTATAATTTCCTTCTTATTTGCAAGAGCGTGTGCAAACCTACATTTTTGTGCTCAGCCCACTGCCTGAATATTGGAGGCATAAAAAGTGTAGAGCTAATATCAGGATGAGTAACATTGGTGTTATAAAATGTATTATGCATTAAGAATAAGCCATTTCTGAATAAATATAAATAGGAATTCCAGCAATATGGGCAAATGGATTAATCTCCCCAGCAAGGAAGAAACAAAATGTCACGTTTTATAATACCTTTTTCTTTTTTTTTTACTCTTTTTAAGTGGTTATTTAGCTGGATTCTTCCTCAGAAGTGAAGCCAAGTCACCTGGATTCTCAGAAATTTTAAGTATTTAGAGCAGAGAAATTTTTCAAGGGAAGAAACGAGTAAACACTGGGGCTCCAGGCCACCCCAGTTCTAAGTATTGTATTAACAGCTACCATTTATTGAATAATTGCTCTGGGCCAGGTACTGTGCTAGGGGTACTTTATATTTACTATTCCATTAATTCTTACAATAACCCTGTAAGGCTACAGATAAGAAAACACAGATTGAGAAAATGTAGGTTTTGGGTTGAGGACCAAACAGCCTTGAAATATTTTAATCAGGATACATACTCATGTCTGAGTGAGTCCAGAGTTCAGAGTTCCACTGAATCCTGCCTATGTCAAGAAGACAGTGAGAATGAGTACTAATGTTTTAGAGGATGTTGTCAATTACATTCTCAGAAATTTATCGGTAACCTACATGCTTGCCAACTGTGTTTGAGGGGCTTGACCCCCCACTTCCTGGTCTAGAGTAGGCATTTTCATATTATATTTGTTCCTTTAGTTTATGAAACAGTTAAATGCCTCTTAAATGCTGACAAATGTAATGACAAAAATGATTGTGAGAATGCCACTCACACACATTTAGCTGACATTACAAAATGAAAGATGGATGTGGTTATAAGTTTGAAATGGTAAAGGCACAACAGAAAAACATGAAAGTATTCCTCTCCTTCCATGTCTGAGTTCATTATCTGCAAAATAACACTTTTTAAGAATTTTGTGTAAATTGTTTTCTGGAAAATAATAGTATAATTATTTAAACACATATTTCTAGAAAATTTTTAAATAAATTCAATTATCTTTTGTAAACTTTATTAATTGCCGATAATATTTCTATTACATTTGTTCAGCACATGTGGTTCAATCTCTTTGTTTTTAACTACTTTATTTTTTAGTAAGTGTAACTTAACTGATTACTGTCTAATAAATCAGTTTTGGCTGGGTCCATGATTTGCTGCTAAATTGGTACTGTAATGAATATCTTTGTATATTTCCATTGGCTCATTATATGAATAAATTCTCAAGACAAAATCCTAGTCATGAGATTAACAGGTCAAAGAGTACAGCTATTGTAAACATGGAAGAATTGTCCAATATTCCCATGAAAGTATTTTACTACAAGCTGTTGCTCAAAATGTGTGAGAACACTTGCTTCTGCACAGCTCTGCCAGTCTTGGATCAGCAAAGAATTTCATATTTGCCAAACTCATGTGGTTTTGACTTTTCCTGAAGCATAAGTATTTGGCATCATTTCTTTATTTGTTTGTTTGTTTAAATTTCTTTATTGATTAAGATATCATATATTTGTCCTCATCCCCCCATTCCCATCCCACACCCCTCCCCACGCATGCCCCCACCCCCCTGTTGTCCTTAACCACTGGTTAGGCTCATATGCATGCACACAAGTCCTTTGGTTGATCTCTCCCCTTTATCTCCACCTCCCCTACCCTCCCTCTGAGGCCTGACAGTCTGATCGATGCCTCCTTGTTTCTGGGTCCGTTCTTGTTCATCAGTCTTTGTTGTTTATCATTTCCCCTAGATGAGTGAGATCATGTGCTACTAGAAATACACTTATAAGAACCGAAAATGAGACAAGCAATAATGGTTATGCTGACAGGCAAATGAATCAGTCTGTAGTGAGTTTCTTTCTGGGCCAACAGTTCTTTTGAGACCCAATTTCAATGTCAAACAGCTCCTTATGTGTACATGTCAGCAATGACATTTCAGTTCTGGATGGTGGACAAATGGTGGTAATGCAGGTCCAACCCTCTCTGGTTTGATCCTGGGCAACCTGCAGTGATGCACAGCTGCTGACTGCTAGTATGGCAAGGCGACGTCAGCGTCTTCCATCTCTGGACTGCTTCTTTTCTGTCTTCATGGCTAGAGTAGTCCTGTCGATTCCTCTCTGTTGCCGGAATCCACATGGTCTTGGAGTTGTTTTCTGAAAATATGGCATCATTTCATAATTAATTTTGGATATTTATAATTAGTTATTTAATGTATACTACTTTTTGTATTCTGGTGTGTGTGTGTGTGTGTGTGTGTGTGTGTGTGTGTGTGTGTGGTTGGGGGTGCTTCTCTGGAGAAATTAATAATATTGAGTCTCTCCTATCCCTTCAAGAGTCAAACTTGTTTCCTCCCTTTTATACATACTACACGACCAGTCAACCAATTCCACGGGCCCAACTTGCAAATATATGGAGAATCAAACCATTTATCATGACCTTAGGTCATCATGTCTCATCTGAACAGTTGTGACATCCTCTCTTTTCATTGTCCAAAGAATAGCTAGTAGGAAATTTTTTAAACATTAAGTCTAATCATGTCATTACTCTGTTCAAAATCGCATTCTGTGAAAAAGCTAAAATCCTTAGAATGTGTTAAAGGCTTTAAGTCATCTGGTCCTTGACTGTCCTTCTGACTTTGGTCCCACCCTCTTCCACTGGCTGGCCTCCTTCTTGTGCCACACCTGTCGGGTATGCTTTCACCTCATGCTCTTTGCACTGTTGGCTTCCTTGGCCACCAGTGCCCTCAGATATCAGTCCCTCCCTTCCTTCAGCCTTGTCTGAGCAGCATCCCATGTAGAAAAACAGCTCCCCAAGAACACACTTCCTTTGCCTTGCTGTGCTATTTTTTATTATTTGCATCATAACTTATAGCCCCTGAAATATTGTGTCCTTTTTCAGATAAATCAATTTCAATGTAAAAAATAGAATCATAAGAGTACTAAAAAATATACTAAAAAGGATATACATGAATAGCATGTGTGAATTATTTATAATCATTGAGAGACTAAGGTATTTCTAAGCAGGGAGAATGGAATTCTGATTTATTAATATAGTTCCCATCACTGGTTATTGAATGATATCTCTTTTCCCCACTGATCTGAAAATACCACTTTCATGTCCTACATATATAGAAAACTATTTTTAGACCACTTTATTTTAAACTAAATTGCCATGTATATTTTGATTGATTTGGAGGGATTACTTTGCTCATTGTCAAATTTCCCTTCAGAAAGATTGTACCAACTTATATAAGCAGGTCTGTTTGCCCATATTATTCCCCAATAATCAATAATCAATTTATTCTAAAAGGTTTTATTTTCATATGCAGATCTTCAATGATTTAAGACAGGGGATATGTTGATATATATACATACATATATATTTTATGTACATATATGTATACATATATAGACAATATTATATGTGAAAATTTCAAATATACATACTTATATTGCATTTTAAATAGGTATGAGATGGTTTATTTTAGATACAATATACTTTTATTGATTGAATTTTGCTTATAAAATATATAATGGGTTTCATTTTAATATCAACTTTTAGTTTTTATTTAAAGTTATAGATTTAGGGGAATTAAAAATAATTTACATTATTATAAAATGCTAATTTAAATATTATATTATTAAAGGTTACTATATTAGTATTTAATTTACCACTTTGTGATATCATTTTTCCATGGTCCTGGAGAAGTATTACTGCATAGTGGTCAGCTCCTCCAGCTCTAGACTTAGTCTGGCTCAGACCTGAATCCTGCCTCTTCGGACATGCAGGGCTTTATCACGCTGCTTTACCTCCTTCAGCTTCCTTAGTCTCATCTTCTTGATAGGATTACAAATGTCAACAAAGAGCCCTCTCTGGGTGACTTAGTTGGTTGGAGCATTTCCTGGTACACCAAAATGTTGTGGGTTCCATGCCTACTAAAGACACGTATCTAGGTGTGGGTTCTACCCCCGCTGCGGCACATACAGGAGGCAGCTGATTGATGTTTCTCTTTCACAAGGATGTCTTTCCCTTTCACAAGGATCTCTCTCTCTCTCTCTCTCTCTCTCTCTCTCTCTCTCTCTCTCTCCCCCCCCTTCCTCTCTTAATCAATTCACATATTTTTTTAAATTTATTTTATTGCTATGAGAGAGAGAGAGAGAGAGAGAGAGAGAGAGAGAGAGAGAGAGAAGAGAGAAACATCAATGATGAGAGAGAATCATTGATTGGCTGCCTCCTGCATGCCCCCTACTGGGGATCGAGCCTGCAACCCGGGCATGAGCCCTTGACCGGAATCGAACCCGGGACCCTTGAGTCCACAGGCCAATGCTCTATCCACTGAGCCAAACCGGTTAGGGCAATTCACATATTTTTTAAAAAGAAATAAGATATCAACCTATTTTGGTTTTAGATATATAGCTTTTGGGATATTTCTTTTCCTCTGTGGAAATTTCAAACTCTCACCATTGTTTTTCTGTGTGTATCTTTTCAAGAATTTCTCTCTGTAAGTGACCCTATCTTTTGATCCTGTTAGACTCAAGTTTGGTTTTTCACTTCCACAGCTTCTTCTCATAACCCTTCACTCAGTGCTTCTCAGGAGGCTCTGCATTTATCTCCTTCAGGATCCCATGGCATCAGTCACTCAGAGCTCTCATATCACATTCGTCATGCTTATGCCTTTGCCTTAAAATGCATATTTTGGGAATGCTTTTAGTAAACTTAAAATTGATTTCTTTAGTTCCTGTTCTTAATGGCTTTTATAGTATAAATTATTTTCTAAAATTACTTTTATTTAAGTTTTCATTTGATATAAAATAATCACTTTATATAATTGGGACCTCCCCTTTACTATCTTACAGAATACATAAAAGATATTTAAGTTTGCTGCTGTTTCTGGGAGTGAGCCTGCTTTATTGAAGGTTGTTACCACTGAATTTTCAGAAATGTCCTTTTAGGTTAATGAACCTTATTATATAGTTATTGATGAATTTATAAATTACTTCTCAGACTGATGAGGTTTCCTATTCATGTGTTTTAGTCTAAATCAAGAGAAAAGGCAGATATTTATGTTTTAGCCACTTCATTTTCTATACTGGAGTTCAGTTGTCTAGGAGGCAGTGCAGGCGGTGGCCAAGCAAGCCAGTCGCAGGGAAGTTGGTTCCAGAGTGGTTGCGGTGCACGCTAGTTGTAGAAAGCTAGCCATGGTGGGACCATCTCACCTCCTCTGACTCTCACAGCAGTTCCCATGGAACCCTCTGCTGCCGTCTCCCCTTGCACACCCACTTCCATTTGCACTGCATTTGGCTGACAAGTTGCCCAGCTACTTCACAATGATACTGCCATTTGGGGTTGGCACCTTCTGTTCTGAGCTTGGTTGCTTTATATTTGTTTGTTGTTTGTTTCTGTTTGGTTTAGTTTTGTCTTTTTTCCACAAGATATTCTGTCCACACAATCTCCAGGCAGGTTTTCCTTTACACATTTCATATTATCAGCTTCTCAGTACTTCTTTCAAAGCAATCTTATTTGAATTTACTGGCTATTGATAACATTCATTTTCATCTTCCATTTTTTGATAGAGAGGACAGACATTTTCATCTTTAAAGTACATTTGTTATTTGTAAAGGATTTTGTGAATAAAGTTAGACATTTAAATTCAAATGAACACCTTTATGCATCTACATTTAAAAAAATATTTTTATTGATTTCAGAGAGGAAGGAAGAGGGGGAGAGAAAGAGAAGCATCAATGATGAGAGAGAGAATCATGTATCGGCTGCCTCCTGCACGACCCCTACTGGGGATCAAGCCAGCAACCTGGGCATGTGCCCTTGATTGGAATCGAACCCTGGATCTGTTAGTCCACAGGCCGATGCTCTATCCACTGAGCCAAACCAGGTAGGGCCTTAAATCTGAAATACACCTTAAAAGTGGCATCCCATCACAATTTAAAACAAAATACTCTGATGTATGCTATCACCTTCATTAAAATAACGAATAAGATGTTATTAATTGTTCTCATTATTTTGCATTTGCACATGGAACTTGTATTAAATGCAGAGTCAGGACATTTTTGCGTATCACATCTGGGAAAAGGTACAAATGAGCAGGTACCTTCTCTAAACTGTCAGTTAAATTAATCATCATGCCAGTAACTAAAACCTTTCAAGGACTTTCCATCATCTTCCTCCAGACTCTCTTCCCATGATATATTTTAAGAAATAGGGAGTCTGGCCTGGCCAGTGTTGCTTAGTGGTTGAGCATCGACCCCAAGAGGTCACTGGTTCAATTCCTGGTCAGGTCATCGATGTTTCTATCTCTCTATCTTTCTCTTTCCTCTCTCCCTAAAAATCAATAAAAACATATTTAAAAAAAACATGGGTCGGGTTCAGTGTGGAACATGATTTTTCTAGTTTAGAAACAGGATGATGGAGTAGCAAAACCTCTAAAGAACTCTGAATTTCCTGTGCACCATTTTCATGTTTGTATTATTGAGAAATTTATTAAACTTCTCAGATACTTTTATTTATAAAATGGTGAAATTAATAACCTTGAAGAATTTTGGAAAATTATATGGCATAAATTGTTTAAAGCACTTTCAAGACACTTTGTTAGTCAATGATAAATGTCAATATTCTCCTTGGTGGAAGTTTTAAGTTAACAGAATTGTGACTGATTGCTAATTCCTCTTGCATTTCTTTCTACCTCTTTTTTTCCCCCTTGTCCTTCCTGTCTCCTACTAAGAGTGAACATTCAAAAATTGAAAATGATGTAATTGCATTGTTAAAATTTTTTATATGAGAATACGGGACACAGATAAAAGTACATTATTATAACTGGAAATGTGCAATGACAATGGCAAAAGAAGTGCAGGGAATTGGAAGAATGATTTTCTGAGTCACTAAGGTTGGGATTTTCTTCTTTATAGCAAATTTAAGAAGTAGGAATGAATGAGTTGTTTGAAAGAGCAGTTCAGCTGTCAATGTCACATTTCATTATACATAAAGCCAACAGTTCCTCCCTATTAATGAGATCTTCTCTTCGACTGACAACATGATTAAACTACACATGGCTGTGATGTCACACATCTGGTTGAAAACAGCCTTGATGTCTAACAGATGAGTGTTCTAATCTGACGCAAAATACGGCCACCTTAGAGAATGAACCACTGCAGCCTAGCTTTTCCAGAATGCTGCCACTTCCCTTATTCTTTCCCAAGGTGGAACCAGCAACTTCAATGAAAGCGTCTGTTACTGTGTGCTTTGGAAAGGCTAATTATGCATCTTTCCATGTTAGGGAATATGCAGTAAAGAAACAACACCTCCTCAAATATACCTATAAATCTCAGCATCTTAAATACATTACATATCAGAGTTAGCAATTTCTTTGGATTATTCTATAGAAGTAGAAATCATTAGTGTGTAAGAGCTCCAAAATTTGTTTGATGTCCTTTGCAAAACTCAATATGATTTGCAATTTATTAATCATCCAGATATTCTGGTCTATATCCTTGATACTGTATTAGTTCCTCTGAAAATTACAACTATAGGTAAATTATGGTATAAGAAATTATATGCAATCAGAATATCAATAGACTATCCAAAGAAATTTTAATATGACAGTCTGTGATGGATAAAAATTGATGAAATAAATGCCATGCAATTAATAACTGAGTAAACTTTCTGACTGAATTATAGTAGAATAAATTTTGAGTGAAGTGGTATTTGACATGAGCTTCAAAGAGTAAGAATTCTGCATGGAACATTAGAGAAACTGTAAACTTAAGAAGAGACTTAGTTAATAGCATAAGAGAAACCCATTAGCTGAAAGAAACATATGCTTAGCTAGTTTAATGCCAATAAGCATATTATATTAAAATAAAAATATTTACCATATATTGATTAGAAAAGTTAACATGGAACAAAGCTTCAAGATCATACACATTTTAAAATGCTTAATTGTTATGAGAAATATATGCATCATCAATTATCTGTATAAAGGCATTGACTAAAATGCAAAAGATAATAAAGAAAAATATTAGGAATAATTGGTTTATCTGATGACATAACATTTGAAAGATAACATGATGACATTTAGATAAATTGAAATGTTCTGAAATTCTTCAATAAATACAATCCATTTGTGTTTTATTTTATTCTAAAAATTTACACCATTTATTTACTTCTTCCTTTGAATAGTTACATGCTATTTGAATCTGTGATTTTGGCTAGGGTTCTAGAAGCTTGTGAAACCACAAAATAAAACACAATGGGCTCTAAATTCAAATAGGCGAGTGACTTCGTAAGCATGAAGTTTAGTCTATTGATGAAAACTATAGCAAACTGGGCCAAAAGAAACAAAATGCTGACAGATAAAACAGGGGAATAAGAAAAAAGTTTTTCAAATATATCAAACATAAAAGTAATGCAGAATATAAGGTTCTAAGTCCATCAATAAATAAAGAGCATATGAAATCTCTAAGAACATCAAAATTGCCAAGCTGTTGACCTGCTTTTAAGACAGATACTTAACAAGAGCTGTTTTTTTAAAGGATGCAGCAATCAGTATTGTCATTTGAATGTACAAGCTGCACAGTGATGAAGGTAAAGGTGATATAAATGCTTGAAACAGTTAAGGTTACAAAAATCACTATCTAGGTGACACACATTTCGGGGTACTGAAAATTAGACAATAAACAGCATTGATACAATTCTGCAAAACCATGAAGAAACTTCAATGAATTATAGTAGAATAATTCTACTAATCTATATACATTGAAGCCTAAGTGACCATCAGACTATCTGACCGTCTGACCAGTAGCTATGATGTGCAATGACCACCAGAGGGCAGATGCTCAACACAGGAGCTGCTGAGCGACAGCAACTTTGCAGAGTGCCCTTTAACACTCCGGGACCCCTTGGGGGATGTCAGACTGCCAGTTTCTGGCCTGATCCCTGCAGGTCAGGCCGAGAGACCCTACCTGCCAGAGGGATCCTGCTCACTCTGCAGATACCCTTCAAGCCCCCGTGCCACCCCAGGTGCAGCTGGCTGGGGAGGGACTGCGGAAGGTTGGCTCCAGGGTGTGTCTGGCCTGTCTGGCCCAGTCGAATTAATTTTCTTTCAATGTGCATGAATCCGTACACTACACGGGGCCTCTAGTATTATATAAGCATGCAGAACAATGATTAACAAGTGTGATTTAAAAATGGGGAAGAATGTAAAAATACTTTTAAAACACATTGGTGTAAAAAGTTTAATCATTTATATTTAAGAGAAACTGAAATGATTTTTGTTAGAATCAGAAATAACATTTTCATTAGCAAATATAAGTACATTAAAATCAGAGTTAAATGTAGGTAAAGTCACCAAACCAATCATTGCTTTTCTATTCATTGTCGTAAGTTGTTTTTTCCTCAAATCCTGGAACATGTTTATAACTATTGAGAATATAGTGCTTAGAATAAATTATTCCATTATTATAATTCACCTTGTAAATCATATGTTTTGGAATTTTATGAATATCTAAGAAAATTTTATTTGTTTGTTTGATGTACAAGCATAGTTCAACCCATTGCAGTCCCACTCAGTGTAGACACTTTCATAATAAACCACTGTGGACTGTTAGATATGTGCCATTGTTCACCAAGAAATATAGGAAAAGGAAAACAATTCCAAGCTAAAAAAGAAGTACAGATAACAGTTGTTCTGATAAGGAAAAGTGCCCATTATATGATTATTAAATAGCAAAAATATATAACATAAAATGTATGATAGCTTCTAGCACTTAAAAATACAGTTAACATAAAATATAATAATTGATAACATAGGGGAATGATTAAAATAGTATTGATGATAAAAATCTACATTATAGGAATAAAATTATAGATTAAAAAGTAATAAATCAGATAAAGAAAATATGTCAAAATCAAAAGATGTTTGTGAAATGGTATTTATACAAGGAATAATAGAGTTAAATTTATTCTTCATCTGAAATCTATTTACTGTTCTTTCCTTATACTTTTTTTTATTGTTTAAAGTATTACATGTCTCCTTTTTTCCTGATTGACACCCCCCCTGCCACTCCAACCCCCAAGGACAAGCCCCCACCACCCCAGTGTCTGTGTCCATTGGTCATGCTAATATGCATGCATACATGTCCTTTGGTTGATCTCTAACTCCTCCCTCCCCTGCCTTCTCCCCGAGGTTGTATGGTCTGCTCAGTGCTACCTTGTCTCTGGATCCATTTTTGTTCATCAGTTTATGTTGATCATTATATCCCACAAATGAGTGAGATTATGTGATATATATCTTTCTCCAACTGGCTTATTTTGATTAGCATAATGCTCTCCAGGTCCATTCATGCTGTTGCAAATGGTAGGAGTTCCTTCATTTTTATAGCAGCGTAGTATTCCATTGTGTAGATGTACCACAGTTTTTAATCCACTCATCTCCTGATGGGCACTTAGGCTGTTTCCAAATCTTAGCTATGGTGAATTGTGCTGCTATGAACATAGGGGTGCATATATCCTTTCTGGTTCTGGTTTCTTGGGATATATTCCTAGAAGTGGGATCACTGGGTCAAATGGGAGTTCCATTTTTAATCTTTTTAGGAAACTCCATACTGTTTTCCACAGTGGCTGCGCCAGTCTGCATTCTTATCAGCAGTGCAAGAGGGTTCCTTTTTCTCCGCATCCTCATCAGCACTTGTCCTTTGTTGATTTGTTGATGATAGCCATTCTGACAGGTGTGAGATGGTACCTCGTTGTCATTTTGATTTGCATCTCTGGGATGATTAGTGACTTTGAGCACATTTTCATATGTCTCTTGGCCTTCTATATGTCCTCTTTCGAAAAGTGTCTATTTAGGTCCTTTGCCCATTTTTTTTTATTAGATTGTTTATCTTCCTTTTGTTAAGTTGTAGGATTTCTTATAAATTCTGGAGATTAAACACTTATCTGAAATAGCATTGGCAAATATGTTCTCCCATGCAATGGGCTTTCTTGTTGTTTTGTTGATGGTTTCTTTTGCTGTGCAGAAGCTTTTTATTTTTATGTAGTCCAATTTGTTTATTTTCTCCTTAGTTTCCATTGCCCTAGGAGATGTATCGGTAAAGATATTGCTACAACATATGTCTCATATTTTGCTGCCTATGGATTCTTCTAAGATTTTTATAGTTTCCCATCTTACATTTAAGTCCTTTAACCATTTTTAGTTTGTTTTTGTGTATGATGTAAGTTGGTGTTCTAGTTTACTCTTTTTTTGCATATATTTGTCCAAATTTCCCAGCACCATTTATTGAAGAGTCCGTCTTGACTTCATTGTATGCTCTTGCCTCCTTTGTCAAATGTTAATTGAGCATAATGGTTTGGGTCTATTTCTGGGTTCTCTGTTCTGTTCTATGGATATATATGTCTGTTCTTGTGCCAGTACCAGGCAGTTTTGAGAACCATGGCTTTGTAATATAGCTTGATATCTGGTATTGTGATCCCTCCAACTTTGGTCTTCTTTCTCAGGATTGCTGTGGCTATTTGGGGTCTTTTTTTATTCCAGATAAATTTTTGGAGAGTTTGTTCTAGGTCTGTGAAATATGCTGTTGGTATTTTAATGGGGACTGCATTAAATCTATAAATTGCTTTGGGTAGTATGGACATTTTAATGATGTTGTTTCTACCAATCCCTGAATACGGTATGTTCTTCCATTTGTTTATGTCTTCCTCTATCTCTTTTTTCAATGTCCTGTAGTTTTCTGAGTAGAGGTCTTTTACTTCCTCAGTTACGTTTGTTCCTAGGTATCTTAATTTTTTTGGTGCAACTGTAAATGGGATTGTTTTTTTAGTTTCTCTTTCTGTGAATTCATTGTTGGTGTATAAAAAAAGCCACAGATTTCTGGGTGTTAATTTTGTATCCTGTTACACTGCCAAATTCATTTATTAAGTCTAGTAGTTTTTTTTATGGAGTCTTTGGCATTTTCTATGTACAGTATCATGTCATCTGCAAATAATGACAGTTTTACTTCTTTTCCAATTTGGATGACTTTTATATCTTCTTCTTGTCTGATCATTATGGCTCCTTATACCTTTTAAAACTATGTTGTTGATTAAAATAGTTAATTTTTAACATGAAGATTATGACAAGAGGACTTGAAACTTCACAATGAAATGGAATGCTCAGTTCCCTATAAGAATAGAACTTATATGCATATATGCATAACCCATGGACACAGGCAATAGTGGTGAAGGCCAGGGTAGGGGGTAGGAGCCGGGTGGAGAGGACCAATGAGAGGAGGGGAAAAGGGGACATCTGTAATACTTTCAACAGTAAAGATTTAAAAAAAAGAAAAAAGAAAGAAAGAAAATAAAAGACAGAAAAAAAGGAAAAGGAACATGCCCAAAGTTAACAATGTAGGAATTGGCCCTAGCTGGTTTGGCTCAGTGGATAGAGCATCGGCCCGAGGATTGAAGGATCTCAGGTTCGATTCCAGTCAAGGGCACATACCCAGGTTGTGGGCTTGATCCCTACTGTAGGGTGTGCAGGAGGCAGCAGATCAATGATTCTCTCTCATCGTTGATATTTCTATCTCTCTCCCCCTCTCCCTCTCTGAAAACAATAAAAATAATTTATTTATTTTTTTAAATGTGGGAATTGGCAGAGATCACATTTGAATTCAGGAATCAACAAGGTAACTAAACATGGTCAAACAACAGGAAAACAGTCAGGTCAAATCACAAGGATTTATATAGCACAATTAGATATACTGTAAACCTTAATTAAATATCATTGCAGTCTGGAAGCAGAATCTAAACCTCTGTCTTTTAATTACATCATGCTACTCCCCTGTTCAAAATAAAAAGCCAAGCTTTTCATGATGCTGTCCACTGGCTGATTTGACCACTCATCAACTACCATACCCAGCCCACTTGACTTTAGCCATTCTAGCCTCTGTGAAAGTTCCAGCAACTCAGGAAGCATCTGAGCCTTTACACTTTCTTCCCCATTCCTGAATACTTTTCTGCATCTGTGCATGGCTTGCTCCCAAACTTCATTCAAATCTCTGTTCAAATGTGATGTCCTCTCTGAGAGGCCTTAGGGCCTTACCTGATCATTCAGAGCCCCTCTGCTCCTCTCTGCTCCCTTACCCTGCCTTGTTTTTCTTTCCAGCAGGTATCCCTCTCTCACACCAGGGGTATCGCCTGGTTCCTGGCCTCCCTCAGTAGAATGTAAGCTACCAGAGAGGGATTTATTCCTCTGTCCTCCTGTCACCTAGAACACAGCCAGGTGCAGAGGGAATACTCAGGGGGCTTTTGAGAAAAGAAGGAATATGTGATTCCTCAGCCAATGTTTGCTAGTTTATTTATTAATATTATTTTTTCTAAAAGTTAAAAAAAAGAATATGCATATGGGTGCCCAAATGTAAAATTATGTTAATTTGACAGTTTTAAAACATGATTAAAACATTCTTTTTTTTTCTAAATGAAAAACACAGGAATACGTGAAAATTACAAATCATACATTTATATAAACTCTGTTAAGGTATATCTTCTTTGAAAAATATTTTTATTGATTTTAGAGAGGAAGGGAGAGGGAGAGAAAGATATAAACATCAATGATGAGAGAGAATCATTGATCGGCTGCCTCCTGCACGCCCCACACTGGGTATCGAGCCCGCAACCCGGGCATATGCCTTGACCTCCTGGTTCATAGGTCAATGATCAATCACTGAGCCATGCCAGCCAGGCTGTTAAGATATTTTATGTGTCCTTTTGTACTTTTATATATTCATATCAAATGCATACTTGTCGACTACTTAAAGTATGTGGAGTTTTAACCCCTCATTTTATTAAACTAATATAAATGTACATGCATTTATATTATATTGCATATTATATATTTCATAGGCATTATATATTTTTAAATGAGCATCAAAGTATATGAAACAACTAGCAAAACTGAAGGCAAATCCTAAAACATAGTTGGAGCTGCTAACACTCCTTGATAAATCACAGAAAAATACAGGTAAGATGGCATTAAGCATATGCAATATTTGAGTAAAAGTATCAACTATTTTCACCTAAGTGGCTTTTTAACAGCTTTATTGAGATATGATTTACATACCATACTCTTCATTCATTCAATATGTACAATTCAATGATCTTAACTGCATCCAGAGTTGTGTAAACATCGCTACAATCTCATTGTAGAACATTTTTGTCATCTCAGAGAGAAGCTCCAAGTCATTTTCAATTTCTATTCCTTAAACCCACCCCACTAGGCAACTTCCAATCTACTTTCTGTCTCTGCAAATTTGCTTATTTTGGACATTTCATTTAAATAAAATTGTACAGTCCATGACATTTTGTGACTGGCTTCTCTCACTTAGCATAATGTTTCCAAGGTTCACGCATGTTGTAGAATGCATCAGTATTTTCTTCTTTTGTTAAATTTTTGAATACTCTCTTACTGTATGGATGGGTCATCTTTAATTTAACCATTATCAATAGATGGGAATCTGGGTTTTCACCTTTTGGCTATAAGGAGCACAGCTGCTATGAATATTTATGCATACACTTTTGTGTGAGATGTGTTTGCATTTTCTGTAACTGACTTTTATAGAACACACATCCAACAGCTACAGAACACACATTTTTATAAAGTGCGTATGGTACATTTGCCTTGTCAAGATCAACCATACATTGTGTCATAAAGTTTAAACATAGTTTTAATAACTGAAATCTTATAGCCTATATTATCTGACCACATGGAATTAAACTAGAAGAAGATAATGTATTGCTAAGAATTTTTATATTCTTAATGTTCAGTTCATTGTTTGAAATCTAATTTGACTTGCATATGTATATTATTTCACTTCTGTATCATAATATCATTTTATCCTTTTTTATATTGTTAACTTTCTCTCACTTCTCTTCAGTTTGTCTTTATTGCTATTTTTCAGAATATTTTGTGTTCTATTGGGGGAATTTCTGCCAAAATGTTTAAAGTGACCTCACTCCCTCTACATATTTGTTCCTTGATTTAATCTGTTGCAGATTTCCTTATGAGAGATAAGTTTGCTATGTATTTTCTTCAGAGAGAAAATCTGTACTTGTCTCTTTTGGGAGATCAAATGGGCTCCCTCATACTTCAAATGTCCTTTCTTTTCATAGTTTTCAAGATTCTCCTCTCTGTTAAAGAGTATTCCTTTTTTGTTTGCTAGGAAAGCCAGCAAGTAGAATTGTTATTTTAAAAATAAATAAATAAAATTTTTCGTGTTTGTTTGTGTCAAGTGTAAGATGAAAGGGTACATAGGTAGAGATATAGAGATATAGATATTTAGTTATAGATGATATAGATATAGACATAGATATAGATATAGATCATCACCCAAGAATATATTTTCCATTTATTTTTAGAGAAAGTGGAGGGGGAGGGAGTAAGAGAGAGAGAGAGAGAGAGAGAGAGAGAGAGAGAGAGAGAGAGAAACATTGCTTGGTTGCCTCCTTCACAGAACCTGGTGTAACCCGGAACCCAGGTAGTGCCCTCAATTGGGAATTGAACCCATGACCCTTAGGTGGGCGCACCAACACTCTAATCTTTGAGGCACACAGGCTAGGGCAGAAAGAATATAGTTTATCACCTAAGGTACTTTTCAAAAATATTCATGCAATCCCAACATTTACCTGATTGTCCTACATCTGACCTATTCAGTCACAGCAAAAGTTCCTGTGTTTTTATGAGATTCTCTTCTACTTAAAACATCATCAGATCTTTACATAAGGTAAATGACTAAATGTGTTAACTTTTTCTTCAATCTGACAATATCTTTATATTAAAGCAGTGGAAGTTTATAG
This sequence comes from Cnephaeus nilssonii, assembly GCF_951640355.1. Lineage (NCBI taxonomy): Eukaryota > Metazoa > Chordata > Mammalia > Chiroptera > Vespertilionidae > Cnephaeus > Cnephaeus nilssonii. The sequence goes on from NC_137087.1 coordinate 11,947,412, forward strand.
GATTTGGGGGTCCTCCTTCGCTTATTGCTGGCAGTAACATAGTTTTCCGTTTTTATTTTCATGCTATGTAAGGTATTCCCAGATTAATGTACAAGGAGGGAATTTGTCTGCTTGCCCAATTTTCCATATTATCTGGAATTACCTTTGTATTTCCACATTAAAAGGAAACTATTTACATAATCTATCCTATAATATTTATTCTATCAAAACTCTTTTATACGTGTGGATTGATACCTCTAACTACCCTTCAGAGTAATGTACAGATATAAAACAAAATGTCTGGAGTTGTTATGTGAAAGGTTGGTGAAATGTATCACTTTGTTCATATAATAAATGCTTTACCTGCAGGATGGTACAGGTTTCATTTTTGCATCAAGGGGCCTGACTGTTGACTCCATTTTTTTCTGAGTACTAAATGATGTGATGAAACCAATCCATAACAATAAAATGTCTTTAATATTTCTTACCAAGAGTGAATCATTTGTTTCCAGATTTGTGCTTATAGGTGTCTTCATCCCCTCTGGGTGTGAATATAGACTTAATTAGATGAAAGAAAGGACTTCCCATTCTGTGAACTGAGGTGCTTCCAAGCACAAAGTTCCTTTTTGGAGGAAAATAACCTTTCTTCATGAATTTTTATTTCTGGATAAATAGTATAGGTGTTGAAGACAGTGACACTTACAATCCAATCCCAGTTTTTATAATTACATGTGTGAGCTCAGGCATTTGATAACTTCACTAGCATCAGCCTCCCCTTGGTAAACTTGAGAATGATGCCTGTCATGTGGGGAGGAACAGAACAGAGGACTCACTCAAAAATGCAGAACTTCTCTTAATCATTGATATTTGATTCAAAATTTCTTTCAGATTCCCACACTGGTTAAAGCAATTAGCATTAAAAGACAGTTATTTTATCCTTTATGCTAACCCTTACAGAGAGGATGTATTTTTAAAGTTTGTGCTATCTCTTCCTAGGTTACTCCCGAGGAGTTTGTAGGCCTGAAACAGGTCAGCACTTCCTTGGACTGGGCACCAACCACAGCAGCGGCAAAAGAACAAAGAGATTAGTGCCTCTGAAGGAGAAAAGAGAATCTAAGATTCAATAGTCCTGAGTCTAAATAAATCATTCTGTTCTTGAACTATCTCATACATTCTCCTGAGGATGAAGTAAGTATGTGAATTACCACATCTATTAGAGGTTGCATTAACAAATGCATCACTTTTACTGAATTGGTCTGAAAATACCCCAAACATTACAATGCTAAACAAACTAACCAGCAAGTAGCAGGCAAACAAAAACAAAAAATGCAAATACTTTTTTATGCTAAAATGTGTTTTTACCCTCTAATTAGAGCTTTAATGTATTACCCTTATTTATATATGAATTCACTAATCTATACTAATAAAAGCCTAGGTGGCCCTCGCGCCCTCATGTGATGCTCTCATGTCATTACAAGATGGCCGCCCCCACGTCATCACAAGATGGCCACCCTCACTCCCTCACAAGATGGCCGCCACAAGATGGCCTGCAGGGGAGGGCAGTTGTGGGTGATCAGGCCAGTAGGGGAGGGCAGTTGGGGGCAATCAGGCCGGCAGGCAGAAGCGGTTAGGGGCAATCAGGCAGGCAGGCGAGTGGTTAGGAGTCAGCAGTCCCGGATTGTGAGAGGGATGTCTGAATGCCGGTTTAAGCCCGATCCCACAGAGATTAGGCCTAAACTGGCAGTCGGACATCCCCCAACGGGTCCCAGATTGGAGAGGGTACAGGCTGGGCTGAGGGACACCCTCCTGTGCATGAATTTTGTGCACTGGGCCTCTAGTATTTTATATATTCATGTTCTGGAATTTCCACTCTGTACTATCTATTATGGGTAAATACTATTTTAATAAAAATAGCTAAAAATAAATCTTATTAAAAATCAGCCCAGTTGGCATGGCTCAGTGGTTGAGCATCGACCTATGAACCAGGAGGCTGCGGTTTGATTCCCGGTCAGAAGACATGCTAGATTGTGGGCTCAATCCCCAGTGTGGGGTGTGTAGGAGGCAGCCAATCAATGATTCTCATCATTGATGTTTCTATCTCTTTCTCCCTCTCCCTTTCTGAAATCAATATATATATATATATATATAATATATATATATATATATATATATATATATATATATATATTATATATATATATTTTAAGTCCTATTATGTTTTGTTGTAAAATTGTGCAGTTGTCCTTATTTCAGTGATATTCCCTATGAATTTTAGGAATTACAACACAAGTTCCATAAATAATAGGATTATTATAAACACATTAAGTTTTAATTAACTTGAAGATCTATATATAAAAAAGCCTAAGTCACCCGCCAACTGGCTGACCGGCCAGTAGCTATGACATGCACTGACCACCAAGGGGGCAGACGCTCAATACAGGAGCTGCTGAGAGACAGCAACTTTGCAGATTGCGCTCTTGCACTCTGAGACCCCTTGGGGATGTTGGATTGCCGGTTTTGGCCCGATCCCTGCAGGCCAGGCCAAGGGACACCACTGGTGCACAAATCCATGCACTGAGCCTCTAGTATATTTATAATATTGAATCTTCCTATATATGAGTATATTTATTTTTGAATTTTATCCATAGAGATCTTTTTGTAGATATGAAAAAGTCTTTGTTAGGTCCCATGTAACAGACATTATATAAGATCAATTTTATTTTATATTGAATCAGTTATATCACTGTATGTTGGGTGTTCTAATGTTCCAGAATATCATGAAGCATATCTTGTCCATAATAAATTTTAGCTGTAAAATACATATCTCAGTATGTATACCTAAACGTTAGGAATCTGCCCAACATAATAACAGTATCATTATCTCAAAAGTTGAAATTGACAAAAAGTTTCTTAGAGCGGTTGTTTTGTTCAGATTTTTTTTTTATTGATTTTTAGAGAGAGAGAAAAGGAGGGAGGAGGGGGAGAGAGAGAGAACATCAACCATGTGAGTGATACACATCAATTGGTTGCCTCCCACCTGCACCCCTAACTAGGGCCGGCAGTCAAACCTCCAAGGAAGGTATGAGCCCTTCAGCTGGAATCAAACCCAAGACTTTTTGGTCCATTGGCCAATGCTCTAACCATTTAGCCAAACTGGCAACAATGAGATTTTTAATATTATTTCATAATTTATTGTTATCTTTATTTTACAGTTTGTCTTTCTTTACTCCCTTAAAAAATATTATCTCTTTTCTTCCTTTTCAAGATGCTGCTGAATATTCCGGTTCTAGGTGGCACCAACAAAATTAGAATTTTCTTTATGCCATAACACATCTATAACAGTATCAGAGTAACAATATTTACAATAACAATACAAATAATATTTTTACTGTAAATAGTGTGAATTTCTTGTAGGTTTTTAAATTATTATTTTAGAACATACTTTATAATGGTTATCCAGCAAATTTCAGTGATTACAATGGCACTTAAAGTGCTTATGCTTTTGATTAAATCAAAGGTAGGTTCATTTGTTTCATCTTTATTTTGTGTTTTAGGGGTGGCTTTATAAAATTAATTGTGTTCTGTAGTTATTTAAAATATCGATGTGGTTCCAAAATGTAGTCCCTCTCATTAATGTTTGGTATATTTCATTCTAAGTTGTGCTTATCCTGAGTGTGTAATGATAATGTTCATTATTTTATTGGAAGAAAAATTATAATGAACCATTTATTTATGAAGCATATATTGATATTAAAGTATTAGAATTAATAGGTGAAGATTAGAATATACCTGGTAAGGAAAAATAAACTATTAGAATCCTGTTGGATGGAAGGGGATATAGTAGGATATTTCACACAATTTCTCTTGTTTAATTGCCACAGCAACTTTCTGATTATTTTGTTAAAATACTATAACTGAAGAATAAAGTAAGGATGATGTAGGTTAGTTAGTCTTAACGATTCATGGGGGTAATGAGTGCAAGATTTGCACTTAAATCCAGATATAATCTTAACCAGTCTCTTTGTAGTGTATCCTATCACATTAAAGTAGGTAATTCCTTACAGAATTATTTTATACCTTATTGGACCTTGAAAATAATACTGGGGGAAAATTTAATACATGTTTGACTCTAAATGTTGACTCTAAATCCCATCTGTGTGTGTGATACATTTATGTTTGTTTTCTAACACCATACTGCCTGGTAGCATATTGGGTTGGGCCTAAGTTTGTAAATATACCATGTAACAAGCAACTGAGTGAGATGAGAGAATAACTTATTTTTATATATAAAAGCAGAATGATGTATTTCATTTACTAAGTGTATTTAGAATATTCCATAAATATTCTAAATTGTTAGAGTTCCCAAGATGCACATTCTTTCACATGTTCCACTCTAAATTCTGTTAGTTTTTTCTCCTATACACTTTAAGTAAAATCACAGATTTTTCTGCTTTCCATTAACAAGCACATTTCATTACAAATGCAGTTTTCCTTTAAAAACAAGCAACATTCTAATGACATTGAGAGCAGAAATACAACAGATAAGAAGGTTCAATAAGGTATGTGCATTTGTTTTATCTGTTGGGACTGCAGAAGGAACGTGCATTGGAAGCTGCTAATAATGTCAATTAGCCAAGTCTAAAGGAAGGCTGATTATCTATTCTAACAGCAAATCTCCCCAAGACTTTGATTTTAAAGCACTCAATTTTTTATTTTTGTTAATCCTCACCTGAGGATATGTCTCCACTGATTTTTAGAGAGAATGGAACAAAGAAGGAGAGACACACAGAGAAAAACATTGATGTGAGAGAGACACTATCAATTGGTTGCCTCCCGCATACACCCAGACCAGGGACAGAGATTGAGCCTGCAACCGAGGTACCTGCCCTTGACCAGAATTGAACCTAGGACCCTTCAGTCCACAGGCTGACTCTCTATCCACTGAGCAAAACTGGCTAGGGCAAGCATGAAATTTTTTTTAAAATCCTCAACTGATCATGTGTTTTTATTGATTTTAGAGAGAAAGGAAGGGAGAGACAGAGGTGGGTAGAGAGGAACATCTACTAGTATGTAAGAAAGAAACATCAATCAGTTGCCTCCCGCACACACCCTAACTGGGGATTGAACTGCAACCTGGGTATGTGCCCTGACCAGAAATTGAACCCATGACCCTTCATTGCTGAGGACAGCGCTATAACCAACTAAGCCACACCTGACAGGGCAAGCATGCAGACTTTGACTAGCTCTAAAACCTGGCACAGCAATTTTGCCAACAACCTTATCTTTATTCTTACAGAGATTGTCCTGTTTACAACTGGTGAAAATGCTCAACTCCTGGAAGTTCCACAGGCTTTTGTTTGGGTAAAATGATTCCACCTTACCTAAAATGGTTTTCTGAAATCATCACACAGAGTTAAGGTTGGACTTGTTTCACCTTTATCAACCCTGAGCACAGGTGGACACTGATCATAAGCTATTGATAGAGATGTATCCTATCTAATAAAAGAGTAGTATGCAAATTGACCATCACTTCAACACACAAGATGGCTGCCCCCATGTGGACACAAGATGGCCGCCACAAGATGGCCAGCAGGGGAGGGCAGTTGGGAGGGACCAGGCCTGCAAGGGAGGGCAGATGGGGGTGATCAAGCCTGCAGGGGAGGGCATTAGGGGTGACCAGGCCAGCAGAGGAGAAAAGTTGGGGGCAACTGGGCCTGTAGGGAAGGGCAGTTGAGGGGTACCTGGCCTGCAGGGGAGGGCAGTTAGGGGCAATCAGGCTGGCAGGGGAGCAGTTAGGCATCAATCAGGCTGGCAGGGGAGTGGTTAGGGGGTGATCAGGTTGGCAGGCAGAAGTGGTTAGGGGCAATCAGGAAGGCAGGCAGGTGAGCAGTTGGGAGCCAGCAGTCCTGGATTGTGAGAGGGATGTCTGACTGCCCTACTGGGATCGGGCCTAAATGGGCAGTCGGACATCCCTCGAGGGGTTCCAGATTGGAGAGGGTGCAGGCTGGGCTGAGGTACACACCACCCATGCACGAATTTCATGCACTGGGCCTCTAGTGTTTTTAAAAAATCCCAGTTTTCACATAAAAAAAAAGTGTTCTGTGTTTTTAATATAAAACAAGTGATAAATGAAAACCAAAATCTTACCATAAAAAGACAGGGGTGGGTTAAGAGACACCCAGGCTCTGCTTCTGATTTATGGGACTGGCCATCATGAGCAGGTCTGAGTCACTCACATGGCCCCCTTTTCCTTGTCTTTGCAGGAGACACGTTTTCCCAACAGCTCAGGCCACCAAACTGAATCAGCACCTGTGGCCAATTTTTGCCAAATCTTTGGCACACAATTCAGGATGATCAGTGTCCACCCTGTCCTCTCACTGTCGTGGCCACAGTGAATGGCACACCCTAGCACTCCACCATCACAGGGCTCACCAGACTTCCCTCCACAGGATGCCAGGCCCAGGGAACCTGCACAACTCAGTGAATGGTTGATGGATGTATTGCAGCTACCATCACCTATTTGGGGATTTTAACTGCAACATAAATTGAGGTTAAACGGGGGGCACAATTGCCTTACCAGGATTTTATTGGGGAGCAGTGGTTACTTCCATTACATTCAATATAATAATCACAATTACTTTCTGCAGTATCTAGGTTATTCTCCTTCTATAAATGAGTTAAAGAAATTTCCCACGTTCGCGTTTTTAGCAAGCGGCAGAGGCAGACAGACCTTGGAAGAAAGTCTCTGTGTTTCTTGGCTCAGACTCTTTCCTGTGTCATTTTACTGCATCCACTTACAATAGTTCTGTACTCTGCGTTGATGAAACCAAGGAATCAAAAGGCCATTGGCACTGTCACCTAAATAAGATGAAAGCCACCACTGACAAGGGGAAATTATAAAGGAAGAGAAGTGGAAGGACCTTCAAATACAGACTTAAAGTGTGGCCAGACCTCAGCAAATCTAGTGAATAACTTCTAGTATGTTGTCAATATACTCCTTGTTATACATAAATGGCAAAGAGAATTATGGTTTATTATAGTCATTATACACTGCATAATAAAGTGCTTTCAACGCCCATTATGTCATTTTATTTTCAATAATATTGCAGAATAGGCACTATTATTATTATTATCTCCTCGTTATAAATGAAGAATCCAGCACTCAGAAAGGTGAAGTGATGCCCTCGTGTTTATACAGTGAGCAAGTAACAGGTCATTATTGGAACTCAGGTCTCTGACTCTGAATAGAGAATACATTGCTTTCTTATCTCCTCCTATATTAAAGGCCCTTCTCTCCAGAGCGGGGTGTAACATTTTCTTCAGTTATAAAGTGTAGTGAAAGAGAACAGACCAATGCTTGCAGCCCACTTTGCACAAATAAACCTTTATAAGTTTACATCTGCTAGGGCGAATCATTGGTTAGCCAGACGTTGATATCAATAATCAATTTTGGGTTAAATGCTTATTTTTAAATGCACTAGCAGAAAATTACAATGGAAATATTTAGGTTAATTTGGCTTTGCATTTTTTCAAGAACTTCTTTAATGATGGAATAATCTACATGATGGAAAAGCCTGGAATAACACATCAAATTAAAAGATCTTGTTTTCTAGTCTGACTGGAGTCCTGACAAGATTATAGAGCTTATCAAATTAGATTATTAAGAATGATATAAGTGACTATCTAAGCTTACACATCTTACTTTTAAATTAATGGACCCTGGTTTTAAAAATATTAAAGAACTGAACATACTGATATTAAAATTAATCTAAGAAGAGGTAATCTTTGCTCTTTTTAAGACACAGCATTTGGGTTTAAAAGTTAGAAGAAATAGATAATACTAAACACACCTGAAGCTCCAATTATCTTTTAAAGACATTTAGTAATGGGATAATTCACTGTTTTTCCTTATCCATCTTTTCTAGCTTTTAGCTTAAATAGTAATTATCCTGTATAATAAAGAGGTAATATGCAAATTGACCCTCACACCCTCGCACAAGATGGCCACTCCCATGTGGTCAAAGATGGCTGCCACAAAATGGCCAGCAGGGGAGGGCAGTTAGGGACGACCAGATCGGCAGAGGAGGGCAGTTAGGGGCAACCAGGCTGGCAGGGGTGGGCCGTTGGGGGGGGGGGGGACCAGACCTGCAGGGGAGGGCAGTTGGGGGCAATTGGGCTGGCAAAGGAGTGGTTAGGGGGTGATCAGGCTGGTAAGCAGGTGAGCGGTTGGGAGCCAGCAGTCCTGGATAGCAAGAGGGATGTCTGACTGATGGTTTAGGGCTGATCCCACAGTTAGGAGCAACCAGGCCAGCAGGAGAGGGCAGTTAGGGGTGACCAGGCCGGCAGGGGAGGGCAGTTAGGGGCAATTGGGCTGGCAGAGGAACAGTTAGGCATTGATCAGGCTGGCAGCTGAGTGGTTAGGGGGTGATCAGGTTGGCAAACAGAAGCGGTTAGGGGCAATCAGGCAGGCAGGCATGTGGTTGTGAGCCCGTAGTCCTGGATTGTGAGAGGGATGTCCGACTGCCCATTTAGGCCTGATTAGGCCTAAATGGGCAGTCGGACATTCCCTGAGGGGTTCCAGATTGGAGAGGGTGCAGCCTGGGCTGAGGGACTCCCCAGAGTGCACAAATTTCGTGCACCAAGCCTCTAGTATTAAATAAAGAAGGAATCTCTTAGAAATGAAACAAAACAATGTGTTCAAAACTTATATGATATTATTAAAATACCCATTATTGACCTCATAAAAACTGTTACAATGATGCTAAGCTGAAAAAAACAAGACCACTGCCTGCTCAAAAGGCCTTTATCTTCCTTGAGAGATGATGGTAATCATATGAACTTGGCTGAAACACGCTTGAATGAAAGCTGGTCAACTCAGATGGAAGTTCTTTTTTCACTAAGCTTTTATAATAAAGCATTTTAATTATACACATGAAGTTGCAAGAAAATTTAATAACAGCACTTAAAAGATCCCATTTAGAATGGTACAAGAAAGACTGAAATGTAGTAATTATAAATTCTAGTCATGCTGTTAGAAAAATTAAAGAGAAGGTAAGATTCTTCTAAAATATGACTTTTTTCTCCATCAATGGTTTTTATATAGAAAAAGATTTTAAAATAAAACTAGACAGAAACATATGGTTTGTTAAAATATTTGGTTGTAATAATAGAATATTAGATCTAAACAAATGACATGACTGAGGATGTGGACAGCAATTTCTGAGAAAAGCAATTTAAATGGTGATGATTAAATGTCATTGCTAGCAATGGTTTAGAAGTAATTATATACTTCTGCTCAGAGATAGTGCACTTCTAGAGGGATTATATGTGAGGGTAAGAATTATTTTGGTTAAACTAGATATGTAAATTTTTACTAACACCACAGGCCAGTGTCTTTATTTAAGCCTGTGTACATTTGTGTTCAATGGATTTCCAAATAATCATCAAGCAAACTTGAAATATTGATTTCTTGTGGAGCAATGATGTAAATCACAACTCAAACTTTTAATGCCATTATCATTAGATAGCAATAAAGTGGTTCTGATTCAAATTTATTGGTTTGTAGTCAAAGAAACAACTATTTCTTAAGCATTAGGATGCTAATTTTAAGAACTAAAAATTGATCATTTTTCCATCACTTTTAAGGTATTGCTTACATCAGCATTTTTTAGTACTATTTCTCTAATAAGCATTTAATTTAATTTTTAATGTCAGTATTTTTCAAAATACTGACATGAATTTATGCATGGGTGGAGTCCTTCGGTCTGACAGCGATCGGGCCAATTGGGGCCATCTCGCCCAGTCCTGATCAGCGCCAGGATGGTGGGAGGTTGGCTGGCCATGGGAGATTGGCTGTGGAAGCACACTGACCACCAGGGGGCAGCTCCTTCATTAAGAGTCTTCCCCCTGGTGGTCAGTGAGCATCATAGCTACTGGCCGGTCATCCAGTCATCAGGTCCTCTGGTTGTAACGGTCACTTAGGCTTTTACTTATAGAGACTAGAGGCCTGGTGCACAAAATTCATGTGTGGGTACGGTCCCTAGGCCTCTGTGTGTGGGGCAACCCACAGGACAGGGGCCTTGGCCTGGCACTGACCATGTCCCTCCCCCACTCCTGGTTCCCTGTTCGCCATCAGGCGATCGGAGCCTACCAGCTGGGGAAAGGGACCGAGAGGTGATCAGTGCGCCTCATAGTGACTGGTCTAGCAGTTGTTCTGGTCATTCTGCCACTAGGGTCAATTTGCCCGGTGCATGAAATTCATGCACTGGGGGTCGGGGGTCCCTCAGCCCAACCTGCCCCCTCTCACATACTGGGAGCCCTCAGGGGATGTCCTACTGATGGCTTAGGCCCGTGCCCCACGGGGAGCGGGCCTAAGCTGCAGTCTGGCCTCCCTTTGTGGGAGGCAACTGGGATGATCGAGGGAAGGCACCAGCCCCATCACCCCGCTGCTGCAGCCACTGCCAGTCACCACAGCCACCAAGGTCTTTTCATCAACATGGACTCCAGTCCCTTCACCAAGAAAAAATGACAACTTTCTTTAGGCATTTTCAAGATGTGTCTTTCATAGGATATGCATTTCTTTATTTATTTTTTATCCTCACCTGAGGATATGTTTCCATTGACTTTTAGAGAATGTAGAAGAGAAAGGGAAAGACAGAGAGAAACATCAAAGTGAGAGGAACACTTCGATTGGTTGCCTCCTGCATGAGCCCTGATCTGGGCCCCGGCCAGGGAGGAGCCTGCAACCTAGGTACATGCCCTTGATCAGAATCGAACCCAGACCCTGCTGTCTGCAGGCCGAGGCATTATCCACTGAGCCAAACTGTGTAGGGCAGATTATGACATTTCTTAGCCCTCCAGCAGCGGACCTTCATTTTCTTCCCCAGGAGTGTGGTGGAAAAGCCCTAGATCACCTTTTTGGATTCTTATTACCCAAGTTACTAAGAATATTACCAGTGGCATACAGAAAGCTTAGCCAATGTGCAGTCAGAAAAGGTGTTTCCTCTATAGTTCACACCAATCGAGGGCTGGGCCCTTCCCAGGCCTAAAGCCTCTGGCCAAAGCTTTAGGCCTGGGCAGGCCACTCCAGCTCCCTCTGATCACCGGCTCAGCCCCTGCCCAGGCCTGCCCAGACCAAAAGCCTCTTGGGCCAGAGTGGACCCCCAGCTCCCTGAGATCAATCGCAGAGGGTCCACTCCTGTCCAGGCTGAAAGCAGACCCCCAGCTCCCTGCCCAGGCAATCGATCGCAGGGGGTCCGCTCATGCACCAGGCTGAAGCAAACACCAGCTCCCTGCGATTGATTGCAGGGGGTCTGCTCCGGCACCAGGCCAAAAGCCTCCACCAGAGGCTTTCGGCCTAGGACCAGAACAGACACCCAGCTCCCTGCGATCCATCACAGGGGGTCTGCTGGTGCACCAGGTCAAAGCAACCCCCAGCTCCCTGCCATCAATCGCAGGGGATCCGTCGTAGGGGGTCCGCTCAGGGCGCCTATGTATGCAAATTAACCACCATATTGGTTGGGTTAATTTGTATACTCGCCCTGATTGGCTGGTGGGCGTGGCTTGGGCATAGCAAAGATACGGTCAATTTGCATATTACTCTTTTATTAGGTAGGATAGGATAGAGGCTTGGTGCACAGGTAAGAGCCAGCTGGCCTGCCTTGATGGGGGCCCCAGATTGGGGTGGGGGTCCCCACCGGAGGGCGGGGCTGGCTGGGGTGAGGGGCCATGGGCAATTTACAGACGAGGCACCCTCCCCATCAGGGTGGGAGTCCCCACTGGGGTGCGGGGCCGGCCTGGGCGAGGGGCCATGTTCGTTCTGGTCTCTGGTCGTTCTGCTGTTTTGGTAGCTGGGCTTTTATTATATAGGATGCTTTAAGAAACATATAATAAGTGTTTTCCTTACTAATGTGCATTTGGTCAATAGAATTCTTTAGACAATGGATGAATTAAAACCCAATATAAAAAACTTGTTATAACCTCAAAAACTTTTAGAAATGTATATCTTTATTTAAAAAACTTCAACTACAGCCCTGGCTGGTGTCACTCAGTTGGTTGTAGCATCATCCCGTACAACAAAAGGTGGCCAGTGAGGTTACATAGCCAGGTTGCAGGTTCAATGCCCAGGTGGAGTGCATGCCGGAGGCAGCCTGTCAATGTTTTTTCTCTCAGGTCAATGTTTTTCTCTATCTCACTCTCCCTTCCTCTCTCTAAAATCAATTTAAAAAACTTCAACTACAAGCATAGCTTTACTAAGGTAGGGTTTTGTTAATATGTGTCTAATTATCTGTGTCCTTAAAGCTCTATTGTTCCCCTAAAATAATTCTGCTCAGTTGTCTACCAAAAATAATACTGTAGTAAATTCCCACACTTTCTCTCCCCACTAAAACAGTGATTAAATTAGCAAAAGCTATCTGTGCCGAAACCGGTTTGGCTCAGTGGATAGAGCGTCGGCCTGCAGACTCAAGGGTCCTGGGTTTGATTCCGGTCAAGGGCATGTACCTTGGTTGCGGGCACATCCCCAGTAGGGGGTGTGCAGGAGGCAGCTGATCGATGTTTCTCTCTCATCGATGTTTCTAACTCTCTATCCCTCTCTCTTCCTCTCTGTAAAAAATCAATAAAATATATAAAAAAAAAAAAAGCTATCTGGATCACCTTCTGTGGAGCCCTACAATCTAATAAAAATTTACAACTACCAGAGGAATGCTTAATGAGGAAGGACACTTTTACATTGGCAAAGAATAGACAGATACATCAATGAAACATAATTGAGAACCCACACAAATAGTGTTGACTGATACTTGACAGAGGTGTAAAGACAATTCAATGGAACAAAGATAGTCTTCAGGACTAGTGCTGGAACAACTGGACAACCACATGCTAAAAGTAATCTAGATATAAACATTACTATACCTTCACAAAAATTAACTCAAAGTGGACCATACACATAAATATAAAACACAAAGCTATAACAATTCTAGATGATACTAGAGAAAAAAAATCTATTTGACCTTGGATTTTGCAATGTGTTTTTAGATATAACAGCAAAAGCAAATCCATGAAAAAGATAAGCTAGACTACATTAAAGTTAAACATACCTTCTTTTTGAAAAACACTGTTAAGAAAATGAAAAAAAAACAAGCCACAGACTTGGAAAAAAATAATTGCAAAATACATACACTGAGTGGCCAGATTATTATGATCTCTGAATGCATAATAATCTGTCCACTCAGTGTATTTGTATCTCAAATGGGTACCAAAAGTATTCTAGACTTTTGCTGGAGATCAACCACCTATTTGCCCTGAGCTTTCTATCAGCCAGTGCAAAGGGGAAAACTGATCAGGTGCATGATTTATAGCATCTTTGATATCAAATAAATGAGGTACTCAAGAGAAGTACACTGAGTGGCCAGATTATTATGTGTTCAGAGATCATAATAATCTGGCCACTCAGTGTATATAATAAAGGAATTATATCTAGAATATACAAAGACCTCCTAAAATTTATCATCACGAAGATGAGTAAGCCAAATAAAAACATTATCAAAAGATCTGAACCGACACCTTACCAAAGATAATATATAGACGGCAAACGAGGATATGTAAAGATGTCATTTGGGAGTTGCAAACTAAAACAATGATGAAATACTTCTACATACCTATTAGAATGGCTGAATTTTTTTAAAGTTACAATACAAGTGCTGATGAAAATGTGGAACAAGAGGGGCTCTCATTCATTACTGGTAGAATGCAAAATGATACTTAGGAAAACATTCAGGCAGTTGCCTAAAAATTAATCATAGCTTTACCATGTGATCCAGCAATTGCACAACTAGGTATTTCCCCCAAATAAATTGAAAACTTACATGCACACAAATCCCTGAACGTGTATGTTTTGGAAGCTGTAGTCACGATAACCCCAAATTGAAGCAACCAAGATGTCCTTCAATAGAGACATAGTTCGTAACCTCTGAAAAGATTACGAACTATGTGATCCCAATGATATGATATTCTGGAAAAGGCAAACTATAGATGCAGTAAAAAGAGCAGTTGCCAGAGGTAAACTGCAGGGGTAGGAGAAGAAGAGAAGATGAATAGCTGAGGAACAGAGGTTATTTAAGGTGGTGACCTATCCTATATAATAAAACCCTAATATGCAAATCAACCAAACAACGGAATGACCAGTTGCTATGATGTGCACTGACCACCAGGGGGCAGACGCTAAATGCAGGAGCTGCCCCCTGGTGGTCAGTGCACTCCCACAGGGGGAGTGCCGCTCAGCCAGAAGTCGGGCTCGTGGCTGGCTAGTGCAGTGGTGGTGGTGGGAGCCTCTCCTGCCTCCAAGGCACTGCTAAGGACCTTGGCAGGCGGACATCTCCCGAGGGCTCCTGGACTGCAAGAGGCTGCAGGCTGGGCTAGGAACGCCCCCCCTCCCCCCAGTGCACGAATGTCATGCACCAGGCCTCTAATGTATAATAAAATGGTAATTTTGGATGTATGACACTACACATTTGTCAAAATTTACAGAACTATGCATCACAAAGAGTGAAACCCAATGTAAACTGTGGTCATTAGTTAATAATAATGTATCAATATACTACACTTATGTAAAATGTTAAATATAGGGAAAACTGAATGGGGAAGAGGGAGTATATAAGAATTATTTCTATTAACTGCTTTATAAAGTCTACTATTTAAAAGTTAATAATACATCAAAGAAGATGTTAATGAGGAATTGAGAAATAAAAAACATGTGATATATAGAAACAAATAGCAAAATGGAAGGAGTGTTTTATTTATAATTAATTTAAATATATTAAATTATCTAATTAAACACAGTGACTGAAATATTTGATTTTTCGAAATGATATAACAATATGATGTCTTTGAGATTCACTATAAACCCAAAGATTACAATAGATTGAAAGTGAAAGGATGTTCAAGTATATATACCATGCAAATAGTGATGAAAAGAGAGTTCAGGTGGCCATACTATTTCAAGCAAAATACACTAATTTTTTTTAAAAACATGTTTTAATTGATTTTAGAGAGAGAAGGAAGAGGGATAGATAGCTAGAAATATCTATGAGAGAGAAAAATTGATTGCCTGCCTCATGCACACCCCCTACTGGGGATCAAGTCTGCAACCTGAACATAAGTGTTGACACAGAAATTGAACTGGTGACCTCCTGGTTCATGGGTTGACACTCAACTACTGAAGGACACTGGCAGGGCAACACTTTATTTTTAAAAATAACAATTTTATTTCCTACACTTAAAAGCTGATTAAAATCCATTATGAATTATATTAAAGAAAATACAACATCTCTTGCCCAGCCTGTGTGGCTCAGTGGTTGAGTATTGACCCATGAACCAAGAGGTCACAATTTCAATTCCCAGTCAGGGCACAGGCCTGGAATTGTAGGCTTAATACCCAGTAGGGGGCATGAGGAGGTAGCCAGTTGATGTTTCTCTCTCATTGATGTTTCTATCTCTCTACCCTTCTCCCTTCCTCTTTCCTCTTTCTCTCTTTCTCTAAAAGAAAAAAAAAATCAATAACAGTATTTTTTAAAAGAAAATATAACATCTCAATTATCTCAGTTAAAAACTATGGTAACTACATTTATTCATTAAATATCATTATATGTTTTCTGAAACACAATTTGAAAACATCTGCATGCATGTTAAATCTCAGTACAATGGATTCAAGATGAAGTTTGCAGGGTACAAGCATCAAGGCTAAATTACAAATTAATATAGTCGTCATCATCATCATCATCAACTTCATGTTTTCTTTTCAATGCATTTGATGATTCATTGGCAGTATTTTGTGATGACACCAGGTTAGTGGTAGTAAGAATTTTTTGGACCCAATTAGTGAATTAATTAGAACATTCTGAACTGCTAATGTTGGAGGAATTGATGCTTTTACAGCAGGGGACTGCGAAGTGGGCATCTGTATTGTAAACCTTTGTCTTGTGAGGGACATTGGAGTCCCTACTTCAGTTGAAACTGACATGGTTTGTGCAGTTGTTGTGCCAAGTATGGGGGCACTTAGTCTTCTAGTAATTGAACCAACACTTAACCATGGAACTGTTTTTCTTCCCACAGAAGTAGATGCCTTTTTTGGTAAAGACTTAAGTCTATATTTTGGAGTGATGGAGCAATATCTATCAGGTGGCAATCTAGGGCTTGAATATGGCTTGATCAATGGCAACGGGGTTTGATTTCTTTGCCCTGCAATTTCTAATAAAAAATCTCTTAGGGGAGGAGAAGTACAAGACAGGTTAGCACGATACTGGATTGCCAATTGCACATCATCTGCATCAACTGTAGCTTCCTTAGCATGGCTTAAATAAATTTTTGCATCATTTACAATTGTGACCACATATCAGAAGGCAAACTTCAACATCTGATTATTTTATTTTTTTTAAAATTAAATTTCTTGGGGAGACATTGGTCAATGTGATCATATAGGTTTCAGGTGGGGGTTTCTATGTTACAAGATCCATATGTTGCACTGTGTGTGCACCATACATAGTCAAACCTTCTCCTGTCACCTTCCCTCTGGCAACCACCACACTGCTGTTTGTGTTTATGAGTTTCAGTTTTATGCCCCACATATGGGAGATGTGATATGGTTCTTAGTTGTTGTTTTTTTGTGGGTTTTTTTTGAGTGACTTACTTCACTTAGCCTAATAGTCTCAAGGTCCATCCATGTTGTTGTGAATGGCAGTATTTCATCTTTCTTTTTTTTTTTAATTTTATTTATATTTTATTGATTTTTTACAGAGAGGAAGGGAGAGGGATAGAAAGCTAGAAACATCGATGAGAGAGAAACATCGACCAGCTGCCTCCTGCACACCCCCCACTGGGGATGTGCCCACAACCAAGGCACATGCCCCTGACCGGAATCAAACCTGGGACCCTTCAGTCCGCAGGCCGACGCTCTATCCACTGAGCCAAACCGGTCTTGGCAGTATTTCATCTTTCTTAAGGCTCAATAGTATTCCATTGTGTATATGGACCACATCTTTATCTAGTCCTCTATTGCAGGACACTTTCATTGTTTCCATGTCTTGGCTACAGTCAATAACTCATAAAACTCAACACCAAACAAACAACCCAATCAAAAAGGGGGCAGAGGACCTGAAAATACATCTCTCCCAAGAAGGCATAAGAACAGCCAATAGATATATGAAAAGAAGTTCAACCTCACTAGCAATTAGGGACATGTGAATTAAAACTACAATGCGATACCTCCTTACACCTGTTAGAGTGCCCATTATCAACAAGACAAGCAATAACACGCGTTGGAGAGGTTGTGGAAAAAGGGAACCCTCATTCACTGCTGATGGGAAGTAGACTGGAAAGCAATCTGGCGATTCCTCAAAAAATTAAAAATAGAGCTACCATGTGACCCAGCAATCCCTCTCCTGGGTATATACCTGAAAAACTCAAAATCATGTATTAGCAAAGATCTATGCGCCTCTATATTCATTCCAACATCGGATTTATAACTCTTGGCTCATATTCTGTAATCCCCATATCCCTCAGGATTTGTGCCATCATCTGTGCATCTTTCCGCATGCTCTTGGGAGAAGCCATCCTGCCAGACTCCATGACCTCCGGTGATCAGACTTCTCCAGCTACATCACCCACATTCATGTATTTCAGTCCTGATCTTGATTCAAGTTCTTTACCTAGCTTGGTTTTTCCATGTGTACTTTTACCTGGTGTGCCCTTGAGCAGGCTGTTCGGAAGCCACAAAATGCACTTTTAAACAATCAATGGGTCAAAGAAGAAATGGCAAGGTAAGTTAGTGATTAGAACAGATATATATTTTGGGGGAGAAAGACATGGGGTGTGAGGCAATTTTTGAGATATGCAAATAAATCTGAGACCAGTCAGGGACCATTTAGTGCTACCTAAAGGATTAAAATAGAAAGGAGCTATAGAAATACCTCAGGAGGAAAACACGTAGAAGGCAAGTAGGCATGAAATTAATAATTATTTTTAAATGCTAACGTGTTGAATTCATTTCAAAATCTGACTTTAATAAGAAAAGTAGGCAAGAACATTTTGCACAATTAGGTAATAATGGAGAATTTGTAAAATATCTATTAATAAAACATACCAAAATGAATATTTTTAAATGAGCATTAAAATCCATTAAGTTTAGATAAAGTTATTCTAATAGTATGAGGAAATTATCTCACTAATTTGACAAAAAGAATTTATTTTGGAACGGCAAAGTAAGGTATAAAAGGAATGCAATTAGGAAGAGTACACGCAGTTCAGTTCTTTCATCATATGCAGCAGGCGATTCTGCAAATTATTTCTATTCACAGAAAGATTTTTAAAATGAACTGCAGTATTAGAGCAGTAGAAGATATTGATCCATATCAGTGACTAGATTGAAAGATTACTTTCCTGCCGCACGAATCAGGTCTTATTCCTGCCCAGTCCTCTCTATAGGTCCTGCATAGAACTTCTGTTTTTCAATACATGGTGTCCTCACATGTCATGGGTCTTCTCTGGATGTTCTGGCTTTGCAAATAAGGACACACTATACCTCCACAGCAGCCAGAGAAATTGTTCCTTTTTTTTTAAGACCTCTGTTCAAATTCCTATTAAGATTTTTCTTAGAATAAAATTTAAAATCCCAATTATTACTCATTTCAAGCTTTCTCTTCAGCATCTTCTCCTAATTATCTCTCCCCTGCCCCAAATCCCCCCTCCCCAATTCAATCTAGCCATTGGAGTCTCCTTGCTGTTCTTGAAGAATGTTACCTGCAGAGCATACACAAGGTTACATTCCTTCCACCTGATACATTTTTCTCCCAGAGATTCTCACTGCCCTTCAATCATTATGTCCTTGATCAAAAGGCATTTCTTCAGAAAAGCTTTCTCTAGCCAAGCTATCTAAAACAGCACTCTAACCTACTGTGCTTTACTTTTTCTTGTAAAAATTATCACTAAATTGTTTTTCTTAATATAGATGTTTATCACTATAAATTTTCCTCTTAGAAATGCTTTGCAGCTTTCTCTAAGTGTCATATGCGTTCCATTTTTGCTTATATCAAGATATTGTTTAATGTCTTTTGATTTATTCTTTGACACATTGATTGTTCAGTAGCGTGTTGTTTAATCTCTACATATTTGTAAATTTTCCTACTTTCTTACTGTTAACAATTCTAATGTGATACCATTGTTGTCAGTGTTCTTAAATTTGTAAGACTTGTTGTGTGACCCAAGTTATGGTCAATCATGGAGAATATTCTGTGTTCACTTGAGAAGAATGTGTATTCTGCTGATGTTGCATGGAAAGTTCTGTATGTATCTGTTAGGTTTGTTTTGTTTTGTTTTGTTTTGTTTTGTTTTGTTTTTGGTCTAAAGTTTAGTTCAAGTTCAGCATATCATTTGTGGTTTATTTGTCTGGATAATTTATTCTTTTGCAAGTGGGGTATTAAAGTCTCCTACTATTATTGCTTTGTTGTCTATTTTTCCTTTCAGATTAGTTACTATGTGTTTATTATATTTCGGTGTGCATATACATTAAAAAGTATTATATCTAATAAAAGTATTATTATCTAATTTGGTGTGCATATACATTAAAAATATTATATCTTTTTTACAAATTGATTTCTTTATCATTATACAATGTCCATCTTTATGGCCTATTATCATATTTGGCTTAAAATATCTATTTGGTCTGATAAAAGTATAGCTTCCGCAACTCTCCTTTGGTTTGTGCTCACATGAATTATCTTTCTCTGTCACTCACTGTGAGCCTGCTAGAGTGAGCTATTTGTAGGCAGCATATATTGGAGTCTAGTTTTTTATCTATCTGGCCACTCTATGCCTTCTGAATTGGGAATTCTATTTATTTACACTTAGAGTAATTGTTGAAATGTAAGAACTTACTAGTGTTGTCCTGTTGTTTTCTGGCTGTTTTGTAGTTCATTTGTTCCCTGCTTCCTCTCTCCCTGCTGGCTTTCTTTGTGTATTGATGTTTTTCCTTAGTGGTATGCTTCAATTCCCTTCTCTCTTATTTGTGAATCTACTGTACGTTTGTGGTTACTTTGAGGCTTACTTAAACATCATATATATTGGTCTATTTTTACGCTGATAAACGTTACCTTCAGTCTCAAACAAAAACTCTACCTCCCTTTTACTCTCCCATATTTTATGTTTCAGATGTCACAATTAGCATCTTTTTATATTGTGCATTGAGTGGGGGGAGGGAGTGGGGGGGAACTGAGGCAGTTGGTCTTATACTACTCAGCTCAGAGGCCCAGGCTGGCTGCCAGTTGTTTCCTGGGCTCCCCTGTGGCTTAGCATTGGGGCAGGTAGAGGGAGTTTGGGGAGACTCAGGTGGCTGGCATTAGTAAACTCAAATACCTGTGGGGCACAAGCTTGCAGGACCTGCAGGGGCCTAAGGTGACGATGTTTGCTGTTGGCCTTCTCGGTGGTAAAATCTGTTTAGTTCGTCTGCAAAACAAGTCTTGGTGAACGGTCACTTCTCCCAGTGTGTAACCACTAATTGGTGTTTCGTTTATTTGTTTGTTTGTTAGTTTTGCCTAGTTCCTAGCCGGCTCTCTAGGTCTTGTCTTTGCTGGTCAGGACCTTTGGCAGTGCCCCCAAAACCTGGAGAAGGTGGGCACTCACTCCACTCTTCCTTTCCTGGCGAGAGGAACTCTTTCCAGCTGGGAACTTCCTTCTACTAACAATGACCTTTGGGGGAATGGGATGATGCAGACAAAGTGAAGCTGTCCACCTTCGTTTTTTTGTGCAATTATTCTCAGGCTTTCTGATTCGCTGTTGCTAAAACTCCCTATGTGGACTCGACAGATCTCCCAGCTTTTGTTCATAGATAGCTGTCTAATAATTAATTGTTGTGATCAGACATGGAGGCTGAATTATCCTATGTCATTAGTTTGGTCTCAAATCATTTCCCATTCTCAAATCTCTGTCCCTCTCTTTGTCACTTGGTAAAACTCCACACCCCCACCTGCACTATACCTTTGTTCTTGCAACTGCCTGGTGCTAGAGTGAAATATATCACCGTACTGACTGAGTGAACTCTAAATTTATGAAGTGGGTCCTTAATGTTGCCAGGGAATTAGATAACGACTTCTAGTTGAGTCAGCCTCGTCACTTTCTTTTGTCTTTTCTCCTCAGTATCCATATCTCTTTTTCTGGCACAGACACTGATACTAAAGAACATTCCTTCTGTTAGGAAATACAATCAGAAGTGAATTTCCACAGTCACCTAAGACCACATCTACCTGTCTGTATATGTACCTACATATTTATAATATTTTTATTTCTCATATCAAATGTCTTGTCATTTTGCCTTATCTCTTCTCTCCAAGAATTTTGATCTAATCATTTTTGAGAGCCTCTCCTACAAAATCAGTTTACCCACTCAGTTGAATCATTGATGTTGTTGGTCATTCATATCAGCTGAAGCATGATATTAACCATAATGCTTCTAAAATACATTCTCCTGACCCCTGAACAAGAAATTTCCTTTATAAATATAAAGTAAACTAAAATGTGACATTACATTTTGAACAATACTTGGTGAGAATGAAATTTGGAAGGTATCATTTAAAGTGATAGTAAAATTCCTATAAAGCCAAAGGAAGCTAAACTAGAGGGACACTAAGGTTGTTGCTATGATCCTATTTTTAGCTCCCTATTGAGTGATTCCTCAGAAACACCTAATCTACACTAATAAAAGAGAAACATGCAAATTGACCATACCTCCGCTATGCCCACAAGCCACAACCACCAGCCAATCAGGAGCAAGTATACAAATTAATCCAACCAATATGGCGGTGGCCACGAAGCTGGAGCAAGTAGAAGGCTTGGGTTGACCCGGCGATGGAGGACGCCAAGCTTCCCGCCCACCCTGGCTGGCCCTGGCCTCCGCTCAAGGCTACAAAGTTTCAATTATAGAAGATAAATAAATCCCAACAAAAATGGCAGTGGCCATAGAGGTGGAGTGAGCAGGAGGCTTGGGTTGCCCCGGCGATGGAGGAAGCCAAGCTTCCCGCCAGCCCTGGCTGGCCCTGGCCTCCACTCAAGGAGGCGCTGAAAAAAAAAAAAAGTAAAGCAAAAATGAGGGGCTAGGACCTTGGGTTGCAGGGAGGTGATCAGGCCAGGATGGGATGTCAGTTGTGGGTGATCAGGCTGGTGGGGGGCGGGGCCTTTGGGGGTAAGCAGACCAGCAGGGGGGCCAGTTGGGGGTGAGCAGGCCGTCAGTGGGGTTCAGTTGGAGGTGATCAGGACAGTGGGGGTGGCAGTTTGGAGTGAGCAAGCCAGCAGGGGGGAACCTGGGGGTGAGCAGGCTAGTGGGGAGGGAAGATGGGGGTGAGCAGGCCAGCAGGGGAGGCAGTTGGGGGTGAACAGGCTGTCATGGGGGGCAGGTGGGAGTGATCAGGCTGGCAGGGTGGCATTTGGGGGCGAGCAGGCCAGCAGTGGGGGGCAGTTGGGGGCGAGCAGGCTGGCAGGCAAAGTTGTTAGGGGCAATCAGGCAGGCAGGCAGGTGAGCGGCTGGAGCCAGCAGTCCCGATTGTGAGAGGGATGTCCAACTGCCAGTTTAGGCCTGATCCCTGTAAACGGGAGTAGAACATCATTCGAGGGGTCCCAGATTGGAGAGGGTGCAGGCTGGGCTGAGGAACACCCCCCCTCCCCCAGTACTCGAATTTCATGTGCACCAGGCCACTAGTACAGTAATAATGATAAACACAGTGTATTTTTAACATGAGTGTAAGTCTAATAAAAAAAAAAAATACACTGCTTCCCAAATAACATAAAATTTCTGCTCTACACAAATATTTCCTAAAAGTTCATCATCAAATTCATCATTTTTCTTCTTTAATTACATTGATTTTCTTTTCTTCCATTGTCTCAGGGTTTCTTTTATTTATTTATTTATTTATTTATTTATTTATTTATTTATTTATCTTTATTGTTGAAAGTATGCCCGATGTCCCCATTTCCCCTCATTGACCCCCCACCCCACCAGGCCTACCACACTATTATATGCCTGTGTCCCTGGGTTATGCTTATATGCATATGAGTTATGTAGTTAATCTCTTCCTGCATTGTCTCAGGATTTCTAATCCTGACAATAGTTTGTGGCTGAAAGCTTTCCATAGAATATAATGGAAAGAGAAATGCAAAACCACGGAATTACCATTCAGATATCTACCACTTTTACTGTGAGTAAATAGAAGAGGTTTTTCTGTACCTGTTTATTTCCTACATTAAAAAATCCTCAATTGATCAGCTTTTTAGAGAAAGTCCAATTCTTTGTGTATCACTTAATCCATATATTCAGTATTAATTACTAATAGATATCTGGTAGTATCCATAAAGAACACAACTTTCTCCTAGGAGCAGCAAGCAGCATTCAGAGATTTTAAGGGATTTTTAAAAATTGGTATAAGAAATTCTATTAAAAAGTCAATCAGTCTTTTTCATAATTCCCTTATGCAAATTGTAAAAATATTTTTTTTTTCCTTTTCAGCGTAATGGTTACTGACCATTAGAATTCCTGATATATGACACTTATTTAAATATAACTTATTGCTAGACAGGATATCTAGCAAACTTCACAGTAGGGAATTAAATAGATAAAAAATACAATCTGAGAGAAGAACAGAATATCTGGCATCCAAAATGGCTCAGTAGGATACAAATAAGTAAAACACGGGATGAAATGAATTGGAACTGAACCTATTTGCATTAGGGATTGAACATGATGTGCTCAGTAGGAAAGTTTGAAACACTTCACTGAACAATAGAAAAATAAATTGAATATTTTAGCAATGTCTCAGTGTTCCCCAAATGAGCTTTTGTTCCTCATCCCGATTCAGCCATTTTCTCCCCAAAGTAATGGTTTCTTAATATGTCTTTAAAAAAAAAAAAATCTATGCTTTGCCCTTAAATGCAGTCAAAATTTTCTGTGAGCAACAACTTGATGGTTTCTATGGTTCTTTGGTTGATGTGGTGTGGCTAGTTTTGACTTGACCTAAGCTGAGTTTCCTTTGCTCTTATCAATCTATTCCTTTCAAAGCGACTCCTAATGGGGAATTTATAATTTGGAACAAGTTTATGATCCTTAAAGACCTAATGGTGTCCTGCTCCTTAGCAAGCTTAATTAAGAGGCACTGGTTTGGGCTACTTGTTTGTTTATTTTAGCTAACAGTCTTGATACAAACCCATCTGTGTTAGTTTGCCCGGCGGCCATCGCCAAGTACCACAGACTGGGTGCTGAGACAGCAGGAACGCATTGCCTCACAGGTCTGGAGCCTCGGAGTCCAAGGTCAAGGTGTCAGCAGGGCTGGTTTCTCCCGAATCTTCTCTCCTTGGCTGCAGATGTCCTCCTCCTCTCTGTGGCCCCAGGTGACCTCTTCTCTGTAGATATGCCTCCCTGATTCCCTTTTTGAATGACCAAATTCCTCTTTTTATTAGGAAACCAGTCAGATTGTATTAGGGCCCATTCAGAAACCCTCCTTTAACCTTAATTACCTCTTTAAAGTCCCTATCTCCAAATAAAGCCGTGTTCTGAGCAGTGAAGTCAGGGTACGTATTTTGGGAGGACAAACTTTAGATCACAACACCATCTAGAATGAATTTGTCATGACATATAAATTCTAAAATTAGAGATGTACAGAAATTATCCTAGAAAATAACTGAGACCATTGTTTATGTTATCCTACAAGATTCTGCATGAGATCCAACATTGAGTGGATTTCAGCACTTTATGGTATGACTAAGCATTCAAAATTTGATATTAAAAAATTAAAAACTAGTCTCTTAATACATTTAACTTTGAAGCATTTTGTAGAGAGATGGGACAAAAAAAGTTACTATTTATAAGACATAACAACACATTCTCAGTGCAAAGAACACCAGGAAATTAACAATAATGAAACTCTGCCTTTTTAATAAAAAATCTACACTGAATTTGGTTGATGAATAAATGAGTGAATTAAAAAGGGATTTAACGGTGTACCATTGAGACATTTTGGTTATTTAAATGCTTGTCTTCCAATAATCTGCATAAGAGAATGAAATAAAATATTTTACAAAGTGATTATAATGCAGTTGCAGATAAATTTGGATTTGTTTTGCATAAGCAAAGAAATAAACATTAAACTGACCGTGGCATAGAAAATGCTTCTAGGCTTTAGCCTTCCACAGAAACCTCACTCCTATCATGACCTCACTTTACTGGTTTCAAAATCCAATATACTTCTGCAGGCAATATATTTCTCTTCTTCCCAGCCCAGGGTCCACCTCACCCAATTAGATATTCATGGTGTTGCCTTCTTTTCTACCTCAAGTCAGTTCAAGCAACAAATCTAGTTTGAAGCATTTCCATATTTCAGCCCACCAGATAGAACTAAGCGTTCCATCCCTTTGCCTCTACTACATGGGGTAAATAAACTTTGTATATAAGTATGAATATACACCAGGCAATCAGTGCAGAGGGTATGTTGAAACATTGTGTGCAGGAACACCTATGTAATTCTTAATCTACTAGTATAATCACTCTTATCTAATCCTTTTATTTTTATAAAGCCTGGACTCTAAAATAAAATTAAGAAAATACCAAAAATTAGCTAGATTTGGAGAACATTACCAGCAACTGTATGCACCATCATGGTGCCAAAGAGGGCTCAGTAAGTAAAGAGATGCTCTCAACGCTTGGGGCCCACTCAACCCTTGTTTCTCCTTAATAGAGTGAGTTGTGTTGTACATAAGTCTATAAAATGTTCTTCTTAAAATGAATTTTAACCATACTGTTGTAACATAAAAAAAACATTGAAACCTGTAAAGAATTTTTGTGTTTATTTGAGCCAAACTGTTGACATATGCCAGGAAGCAGAACCTCAACGAATTGAGATAATGCTCCGGAAAATGGCGGGTTACATTTGTATTTATAAATTGCAATCAAACGAGGGACATAGGTGGGTTACATGAAATTCATTGGTGATAGACTAGAGAGGCAGGAGAAAGCAAATCAGGGAAACCCCTGGGATTGGATAAAAAGTAAAATGATGGACACATACTTAGGTGGGTGCAGGAACAATAAACATGATAATGAAGGAATTTGTGGTATTTGTCCTGGCGCCCACCACATTTGGTTGTGCCCCAGGGGCTCCAGAAAAAGGGAAGTTACAAGTTACCCAGACATTTCAAAGGGTATGTTATCATAGATGCAAAAAGACAGATAGGCTCAGTTAAGGTAAAGGTTGATCTTGTCAGTGAAGATACCGGCCTAAGATATAACTGCCCAACATAACTGCGTTTAAAGTTAATTTTAGACCCTCCTTTGTGGTTACTTGAAGTCTCTGAGTTTTCAAGACAGCCATGCAGGCCTCCCCTGAGCTTGTCAGGTCAGCATGTGGCCCCTTTCGTCCACACTGTACAAAAAAATAAAAATAAAAAAAAATCACACAACGTTTGCATTTAATCTCTATTTTTATCATGATATTTTCCTGAAAATATACTGCAAAATCTGCACTGCAGTAAAAAAAAAAAAAAAAGCAATAGAAAAACATAGAAAAAAAAAGAAAAGAAAATAACTGTTCATTATTTGTCCATTTTCTACACCCTCTCTGCCCATTGATAGGCATATGCATTTACATATTTATCTATGTTCATGTCAACCTATAAACCCACAAATTAAATTTTTTTTTTTGCACACTTACCCATATTTCTATCCCAGCCGTTATCAGCGGTAAGTCTGCTATTTTTATCTTCAACTGCCTGGTTTATTTCTTCCTCAAAAACTTCAAGACTCAAATGGGGGAAAATAAGTTTTCTTTATGACTCCACTGAAAAATAAGGACTAACTTATCCAAGACGGATTCCTCACAGAGTGGCCTCTGAAAACCTCTCCTGGAGCCAGCTACAGGTGAGAGGTTAGGACAAACCAACTTATGGTAGAAACCTGAAGTGGCAATTAGTCGGACTGGTGCTCCCCCAACCAAGAATATGGACATAGCAGACCTGGGCTGCACCTTGGGCTCTCCCATCTTATCCAGCTGCAGCCCCAGGTTTGACCCCAGTCTCTTGATTTTGCCTGCTGATGAGATGGAGCCAACGTTCTGCCATATCATATTGCTGGGACCACCAGGTTTAGACCCCTAGACCTTGACCACTCTATCAAGGACTTCTATTTTCTTTTCTTTTTAAAAAATATTTTTATTGATTTCAGAGAGGACGCGCGAGAGAGGGAGAGATAGAAATATCAATGATGAGTATCATTGATTGGCTGCCTTCTGCATGCCCCTGACATGTGCCCTTGACCGGAATCGAACCCGGGACCCTTCAGTCTAAAGGCTGACGCTCTATCCACTGAGCAAAACCAGCTAGGGAGGCTTCTATTTTCTTAATCATGCAGCCCAAAGACTGAGAATTCTCCTACAGAGCCTTAACTATGTCTCTGCTACATCCTTGTGTGCTTGCTATTCAAATTCAATAGAAGACAGGCTCACAAACATCAAAAGCCCAGAGGTCAATGCTCAGCCTTTTGTAATGGAAGTGGCTAATGTCTTTCTGCAGACAAGAGGAAAAATAGTGCGTCTTCATTTCTAACAAGACTTCTCCGAAGCCTAGCAGTGAAGAACATTTCCCTCTACACAAATATACAAAGGAAAAGCTATGTCTATCAGAGCGGTTTATTAGCTGAACATCTGCAAGCCGCTTTGCAAAGAGTGAGAAAAATAATTTACTTCAACCAAATTTGCTGTCACAAAAGTTCCAGAGATGTGTAAAATGCATCTTCTCGTTTTTATGACATTTAAAAGAAATCAATTCCAAGCTCTTTAACCATAAGTGACTTAAGAATAAATTTAAAATGGTTTCATAAAATAGATACTGTTTTGTTAATGTAAATGGTGTGTAGAATAGAATGAATTTTAGAGGGAAAGTCCATGATTTTATTTCTCCTCAAATAAACCTAAAGTAACTATACCAACATTAAATAGACGACCGTGAATACCTCTGCCATGGAGAAGGCTCACAATACTCTGGGGATGGTAGAGGAAGCCATCAAGAAGACGTGGCCCCAACTTGACCCCAGAGCTGGACCCAGGCAATTGCAGGCTCCACACCCTCCCCTGGTCTTGGAAAGTGCGCTCCACGGGCCTTTCTGTGCTAAAGCTGCCCAAGGACACAGCCTTGAGAGAGCAACGTGGTGCTGAGATTATCGGGGCTGCGTCCAGGACTCCATCCAGTTCAAGCCCCCGGTGTATGCGACTGAACCCAGCTAAGACCGCCAGTCAAACTTGTAAGATTCTGGTGGGCGGTGAAGAAAACACTTCCCCTGGCAGCACCTAAGACAAGCCTTGCGAGCACTCTCCCGTGCTGCCTGAAGTGCCACCTGCCCACCTGCAGTGGTCTGCCTTCTTCCTGGGTCTCTCCCTGCCCTGGGCTTATGGGGTCAGTGTCAGATTCCACTCAGGACGCCCTGAGGAGGTTTCCATCCTCAGCTGTATGTATTGTATCGTAAAAGCACACACGCCCTCGATTTCAATGAGTTCTATTAGCTAATGAATAAATGACAACAAAAAATCATTTTAAATGCATTGCATTTTGAGGTGGTAGTAGGCAAAAAATGGGGGGAAAGGAAACAGCAGGATTCTGAATGGAATGAAAACCTACATAGGAAACCACACACATGTGAACAAGTATTTCATTAAAAATGGATTCAACAAGGCATAAAAATAGTTTTTAATTAAAAAATGTAGATTAGAATAAAAACATAGAAATGAGAAACAATCTTAATATATAAGTGTGTGTGTGTGTGTGTGTGTGTGTAGTGTATGCATGTGTGTTTGGTGTGTGTGTATGTGTGGTGTGTGTGTGGTATGTGTGTGTGTGTGGTGTGTGTGTGTATGTTTGTGTGTGTGTGGTGTGTGTGTGTGTTTGTGGTGTATTTGTGTGGTGTGTGTGTTTGTGTGTGTGGTGTGTGTGGTGTGTGTGTATGGTGTGTGTGTGGTGTATGTGTGTGTGTTTGTGTGTATGGTGTGTGTGTTTGTGTGTGTGTTGTGTGTGTTTTTGTGTGTGTGTGTTGTGTGTGTGTTTGTGTTGTGTGGTGTGTGTGGTATGTGTGTGTGTGTGGTGTGTGTAGTGTATGCATGTGTGTTTGGTGTGTGTGTGTGGTATGTGTGTGTGTTTGTGTGTGTGTGGTGTGTGTGTGGTATGTGTGTGTCTGTGTGGTGTGTGAGTGTAGTGTATGCATGTGTGTTTGGTATGTGTGTATGTGTGGTGTGTGTGTGGTATGTGTGTGTCTGTGTGGTGTGTGAGTGTAGTGTATGCATGTGTGTTTGGTATGTGTGTATGTGTGGTGTGTGTGTGTGGTATGTGTGTGTGTGTGTGGTATGTGTGTATGATTGTGTGTGTGTGGTGTGTGTGTGGTGTGTTTGTGTGGTGTGTGTGTTTGTGTGTGTGGTGTGTGTGGTGTGTGTGTATGGTGTGTGTGTGGTGTATGTGTGTGTGTGTTTGTGTGTGTATGGTGTGTGTGTTTGTGTGTGTGTTGTGTGTGTTTTTGTGTGTGTTGTGTGTGTGTGTTGTGTGGTGTGTGTGGTATGTGTGTGTTTGTGTGTGGTGTGTGTAGTGTATGCATGTGTGTTTGGGGTGTGTGTGTGTGTGGTATGTGTGTGTGTTTGTGTGGTGTGTGTGTGGTATGTGTGTGTGTGTGGTGTGTTGTGTGTGTGGGGGGGGCGGGGTTTCATTGAGAGAGCTCCACCAGCTCCTTGGAGCCGCGCAGTCAGCCCTCTTGTTCAAAGCATCAGTTCCTCTTTCATGGTGTTTTTGAACAATCTTTTAGAATGGCTTCATCTCTGGGTGGTTCAATCTCGAGCTTGCATTTCAGCCTCCTCTCTCTCCCTGACTATTCTACCCTTTCGGTGTATACTCCTGGTGGTCTCCCCGGCCCAGTGCGTAGGTGGCAGCCTCTCATTTCAGGGAGTCACAGTGAATAAAATGTTCTCCCTTCCCCATTATGTTTAGCCACTGCTCTCCCAGGTGCTACTCTGATAGTCATAGTCTGCAGATGGAGAGAGACAGGGGGTAAGTTCAGCAATAACATAGAAATCACTGGGCCCAATAACACTTTTTCAAGATGCCATATCAATGCCCTATACCAGCTTCATGAACCACTCAGGGCTCCAGGCAATCTGTGGGAAGACTCCTGCTGCTACACTAGCTCAGAAGTTAGAATTGCTAGCAAGAAGTTAGAATTTCTCAAAGATATGGTGGGCCACTTGTTAGCACCGTCCAGTTGACTGATGAGGTATATCTGACCACCTTCAGGGAGGGAGCCACACTCTGCCCCTTTTGAATGAGGCTTTTAGGTAGTCAATGTTAAAGCCTCCTTCCCCGGGCACTTAGGTAGCAGTGACTAGGTGAGGTTATGGATGTGTGCTTAGGTGGGAGAAACTCAGGAAGGACTCCGATTATGAATTCCACAAATTAGGATGGGAAGTGATGGCAAAGCCTGTGAAGCAAACAGTACACAGTGACAGTGGTCCAAGTGCAGGCTCGCCAGCAGACAGGGTGCCTTCCAGGGCTGCCTCTCCCTTTTGGGAAATGCAGCCACTGAGACAAGAGCAGTCTAATGGCATCTCTACCTTCTGCAGCCAAAGCACCCTGTGCACTGTGCCAATCATTTTAACCGTATCGCCTTGCTGAGTTCTGATGATGATGCACTGAAGGGAAGCACTGCGGTCAGTCACTGGCAGAGAGAGGGAACTGTGGGCAACGCCTTCATGTGGTTTGCATGGAAGGACAGGTAAGGCAGGACAAGTCGGCTGAGGATTGCTAACTTGGAATGAATTAGTAGGCTCTGAGGGTATAGGGCTATCCCTGGATGTCTGTTCCTTGGCTCTGGGGCATTTACGGCAGGTGTATAGTGACCCTGAATGTCAGTTAAAACGAAACAGGGAGAATTTTTTTTTTCCTTTTTAGATAGGGTCTAGATATTTGGAGTGTTTGGGATATTATAGTTGTAGGGTTTACTGTTTCTTGTAAGCTCTTTATACTCTTTGACATGTTAATATGAATAGTTTGTCACAATTTAACATATGTACTAAAGAGACTTCTGCTACTGTCTTAGGATGGAGTAATAGAAAACGATAAAATCAATATAAACACAGTTCTTACACCCTTCACAAAAATTAACTCAAAATGGGTCATTGATGTAAAGGTAAAATACAAAACTATAAAACTCCTAGAAAGTAGCAAAGGAGAAAACCTAGATGACCTGGGTAGGGTGATGGCTTATCCTATCTAATAAAGAGGGAATATGCTAATTGACTGGCACGCCCTCACAAGATGGCGCCCACAGCCACAAGATGGTGGCACCCAGTCCCCTCAGCCTCGCCTCATTCAGCTGGAGTCCCCCAGTCCCCTCAGCCCCACCTCATCAAGCCAGAGTCCTCCAGTCCCCTCAGCGCCGCAGGGGAAGGCCATTGGGGGTGATAGGGCCGGCAGGGGAAGGCAGTTGGGGATGATCATGCCAGCAGGGGAGCAATTAGGTGTCAATCAGGCCAGCAGGGGAGCGGTTAGGTGTCAATCAGGCAGGCAGTCAAGTGGTTAGGAGCCAGCAGTCCTAGATTGTGAGAGGGATGTCTGACTGCCAGTTTAGGCCCGATCCCACAGGGATCCAGCAGTCAGACATCCCCTGAGGGGTCCCAGATTGGAGAGGGTGCAAACTGGGCTGAGGAACACCACCCCACCCTACCCCCCCATGCATGAATTTCATGCACCAGGCCTCTAGTCTATAATAATAAAAGCATAATATGCAAATCTACTGAATGACCAAACAACAGAATGACCATCTGGACAACCTTCCAGATGACCACGCTATGACACCCACTGGCGCCAAGCCAGCCAAGGCAGGTGTGATTTGATTGGTTCGGGGCCTGGCCATTGCCCCATGATTGACCTGCAGAGAGAGGCCCAGGCCACTGACTGGCGGACTGCAGTGGGTGGGTGGGGCCTCCCTCTATGGGGGTGATCCATCGAGGAACCCCAGCCATGTGGGCAGGGCCTACCTCTTTGGAGCGATCGATCATGGGGCTCATGGGCTGTGAGAGGGCACAGGCCAGGCTGAGGGAGCCCCCCCTCCCAGTGCATGAATTTTGTGCACCGGGCCTCTAGCTTAGATATAGCACCAAAGGCATGATCAATGAAGAGATATTGGAATAGCTGGACCTTGGTAAAATTAAAACTCCTGCTCTGTGAAAGACAATGCCACGTGAATGAGAAGAGAGGCCAGGCCTCTCGTACAGCTGCTGTCCATTGTAACAGTGTGGTCCTTGTTCCTCAGGTCTTCATTTTTCTACATCTCATATCTCTTATTTTATTTAATGAGTATATAGCTTCAATTCCCTGGATAAAAAATACAATAGTCTGGGTGCACAATTGATTAATGGTCTGGTTAGATGTAGAATTAAGTTTAAAATAATGTTCTCTATGCACTTTGAACTCTGATTCAAATGAACCAGCATCGCAGAAGGTCTGCAGCTCGTCCTCCAGTGGTTATAACTCTGTGACGTCACTGTGAACACTGAATTGGCAAATTCAGAAAACTTGTCATTGGAGGAAACAGGGTAAGCTTCCTATGGGCCTCTGGTCACAAATTTTTCATCAGCCATCAATACACACCATTTTCTATATTGTGGTTAAAGACACCTTGTTTGATACATGTTGTTGCTTCATTAACACTGAACCCACGGAAACTCATGCCCCAGCGCAGCCCAACGGCCACACTGATTTCTCCAGGGGGCACCTCACAGCCTTCCTGCGTCTTCACTGTGCAGCTCTTCAGCACTATCTTGGGGGCCATTTTAAACAGTGAAATCACCGACTAAAAGCACAAAAATGCAAAAAGTGTGGCATTAAATGCACTCTGTAAAGGACGTTTGTTTACAGCGTGAGAGACCAAACCAAAGTCAGAGCACTGCCTGGACCACCTGGCGCTGGGCAGGTGCCCCTCCGGCGACTCCGATCCTCTGTTGCTCTGAGCATCCCCACGGAGGCCGTGAAAGCCCCGTGAATATTGATTTGGGGGTTTAAATAAATTCTAGCAAATAGGAAAATTTGAAAATATGGAGTCCGAGAATAATTAGGACTGATTGTACATATTATTCTTGGAAGTTTTTAAAATGTTTTCAATCTAGAATTTTCTTAAATTCCATGTAATTCATGTTCAAGAAAATATTTTCCCCAAGCCCCCAAAAGAAATTTAAATTCAGGGAGAGGAAGCGAAAGCAGAGTGCAAATTGTTAGAGTGAAAGTGAAGTAAAATCAATGCAAGTGAATGTGTTTACCTCCTCTCCACCCTGAACTCGTGGGGCATTTAACTACCAACAGGCCGGTCAGAAAACAGCCCCACGCCCGTGTTTCTTTACATCGTATTCCGGTGGTAAACAATTTTCAACTGGAACTTTAACATGTTTATCTTTAAAGGATCACTTGGCAAAATTACCTTTCAATATTTCAAGAGAGCAAGACAAGAGTTAGTACCTCTTATTAACAAACTCCGTTCTGGTCAAGATCAGAAGAATGCGATTGCCTTTGACAGATCCATCTCATATGTTGAAAGTTTATTTTTAAAGGCATCAATTCTTATAATAAATATTACTAAACAACCCCTACATCAAACAAGACACACATTCACAACCACAAACGATTTCGGTGTGTACATGTCAGATTTCTATGAAGATAGGTAATGGAGTTGGAATATTCGTGTTATGAATTGGGTATATGTTTTATCAAAGCTTTATCATTCCACAAGTGGAACTTCTAAAGAAGATTATATTTAAAATTTTGTTCCATGTCTAAGATTAAATTTATCACTTTTTATATGAACATTTTAATACATGAAGGTATATATATATATATATATATATATATATATATATATATATATACATATATATGGAAAAATATATATATATATTTTACAGCCAGCTGATATATATATATATATGTGTGTATATATATATATATATATATATATATACACCTTCATGTATATATCAACTGGCTGTAAAATAGTTTTTAGTCAACAAATTATTTCTAAAAAGTAAATTTTGCATAAAATTGGTACTTTAGAACAATATGTCTATTTAGAGAAAAACTATTTGAGCAATGATGATTTAGATGACAGTTCTAAGACATGACTTCCTTTATTTTTCCAAAAATACACATTGATGTAGACATACTCAGATTGTATCACTATCACTATTTCTCCTTTTATTCCTCACAATTCCCAGTTTTCTCTGCTATACACAGCACACACACACACACACACACACACACACACACACACACACTGAAAGTATGTTTTCTATTTGTCTGTTAGAAACAAATGCCTTTCTACTAAACAGAGAAACAAAATCCTTATGTTTCAGTTTCGTCCATCATCCTTCACTCCCTCACTCTGTCCTTCCTTCACTCCTTCCCTCAGGGAAGTTCTCACAATCCCCAGCTCAAAGTGAGTCTGAGTCAAACATGGTCACCTCCTTTCCCTTAGCAGCTGCACAAAGTAATCTCGGTTACCTAACCACCTTCCTGTGAATAGTGTGGTCCTTATATTACTGCCTCCCAACCGAGCAGTTCTGCGATGGTTGTTATAAATAATATTCTCTAAATCCAAGCAGTACATAAGCCATAATAAACTAAAAGTTAAGTCTGGTGCAAAAATATTGCCAACAAGTTGAAAGTTAATTCAATCATGGATGTTACTCGCCGTTGAAGGCATTTAAAACTGTAATATTCAAACAAAGAAGGATACAGGCTGACTCCTTAGAAATCATACAAAAAAGAAAAGGTTCCCACAGTAAGTCTCAAACTCGTTTAATCATTTTGCTCAATAATTCTCTCCCTGGGAAACTGATTTTTAGAGCTTGTTAATGTTTTTTCCTTTATAATAATTCATTATTCAATTAGTAGAGGTTTATCTTCAGAAAAATAAAAGGAAATTTGGATAAGTATAAAGCCTAATACCCAGAGATGATCACCATTAATATTTTAGAGTGCCTGCCTTTAGATCCTTTCATATGTGTGTGTATATGTATATATATATATGTATATATATGTATATATGTATATCTGTATGCATACACACACATGTATATATACATATACATGTGTGTGTGTGTGTATGCATACAGATGTAGACAGATATTTGTTCCATATAAACAGTGCCATAAGTTTCTGACTTAAAATATAAAATTACTTTCATATCAAAAACTCTTTTATAGACTCATTTGTAAGAGCTGAACTTTCCATTGTATCAGTGTTTAACTTGTTTACCATTATAACCAATATTCAAATATTTATATTCCCCTTTCTCAACAATAGTGTTCTATCTTAGACGGTACCTTGGTATACATTTCTAGACATGCAATTGCTCAATCAAAAGAAATATGCATTAAAAATTGCCATCCAAAATCAGTACACCAATATCAACTACATCAATAACGTAAACAAAAAAACATTACAAAAATGCAGGTTACAGACACACCAGCCATTGATGAGAGAAGTCTGGATTTATTTGTATTCTACTTTTTTGGGGGCGTGTTACATAACTTTCTTTTTTATGTTGAGAAACTGTTGTTAAACTTCTTGTTTTTTTACTTGACAGTCACAGAAAGACAAAACTCATAGAGAGCAGGCTGACTGCTGTCAGGGCAGGGCTGGGATGGGGAGGGAATTGAGCAAAAAAGAAAAATAATGAGAAAAAACTCGTGGATAGCAACAACAGTGATTGCGAGGGGCAGAGGGAGTGGGGGGAAGTGCAGAGATGTATAGGGGGGATAAATGGTGATGTGCAGAGACTTGACTTGGGGTGGTGACCGCATAATATACTGTATAGATGATATGTTGTAGAATTGTACACCTGAAATCTGTATAATTTTGTTAACCAGTGTCACCTCAATAGATTCTATTTTTTTAAAAAAAGGATTTTGTGGAAGTAGTGGTAATTGCTAAAGTGTATCAGAAAAGAAATTTAATTCATAAATAAAAGGTCCTGTATAGCTGTGCATTCCAGGGGTCCACAAGAGGAAGAGACTTTTAAGGGGAAACTATGAAAGTTCACTTGTCCCATTTGTCCTAAAACCGTCAAATCAGCCTTCATGCAAGAGAAAGTTTTTCTGGTAACAATAGAAAAGAATATTAAAAATGTTGCTAATTTGAATTAGATTGGGTCTAAATAAAATCTTGCAAATATTTGCACCTTTAACTGTTGCTGTGAGACTGATATAGACAAACTTTTTTCACATCTAAAAGCCAGATAGTCCAGCTGGTGTGACTCAGTGGTTGAGCATCACCCCAGGAACTAAGAGGTCACCAGTTCAATTCCCAGTCAGGGCACATGCCAGGGTTTCAGGCTCAATCCCCAGCAGGGGGCATGCAGGAGGCAGCCAACTGAACTTTCTCTCTCATCATTGATGTTTCTCTCTCTCCCCCTTCCTCACTCTGAAATAAATAAATAAATAAATAAATAAATAAATAAATAAATAAATAATAAAAGTAATTCATTGTTATTCTTTAGAATTTTACCACAAGGCATGCATTTTTAAGCACTGGAGTGTGTTGTTCTTCTTTTTTAATGCTACATAACTATTAGCAAAGTTAGTATTTTGTGACTGCTTTATAATATAGTATGATTAGAAGTAGTTATA
The DNA here is from genome assembly GCF_951640355.1 of Cnephaeus nilssonii. Taxonomy (NCBI): domain Eukaryota; kingdom Metazoa; phylum Chordata; class Mammalia; order Chiroptera; family Vespertilionidae; genus Cnephaeus; species Cnephaeus nilssonii. The sequence goes on from NC_137087.1 coordinate 11,984,119, forward strand.
TTAATTTATTTTATTGCTGTGTAGAATTCCAAATAATTTATTTTATTGCTGTGTAGAATTACAAATACACCACAGTATATTTGTACACTAGACATAATCATTCTTTGGGGTTGCTTTTGGCTCTTATCTAATAAAAATAATGATATGGTAAACATTTTATACAATTCTCTTGGTTATATATAGACGTGCATTTCAGGGATATATACTAATGAGTGGAATTGTTGGGCATAGGGTAGATGATGACACATTTTTTAAGTGCTTCACCACTTCCACTTTCACAGCAGTGAATGCGAGTTATGGGCAGGTCACATCAGGTGATTATCAGCAGTTGGCATTGGCAGCCATTTCAATTTTTGCGCTTCTAATGGTTGAATTATGAATTTGTTACTTCCCTGATTATTAATAAAATAAACACTTTTCATATATTGGATATCTTCTTTTGTGAAAAGCATGTTCATGTTTCTTGTACATTTTCCTATTAAGATTTTTTCTATTATTTGTATAAGTTCTTCATATATTCTTGACACAACTTTTATACAGTTTTATGTATTGCAAGTATATTTTCCTACTCTGACTTAACTGTTATTTGCTTATTGATGTCTTTTTGATGAAGAGAATTTCTTATAGTTAATATAGTCTAAATTATCAATGTTTTCTCTTCATAATTAGGAAAGATTTTCCAAATCCAAGTCCATGAATATATTCTCTTATGTTCTTTTCTGAAACATTATTTTCTTGCCCTTATAATTTAGATCTAAAATCAGTTAGGAATTGATTTTTAATGTGGGGTGGAGTAATTTTCATTTTCTAAATTGCATATTTAATTGACCTACTACTATTATTTGAAAAGACTACTGTAGAGTTCTACACTGTGATATATAGTGTGTCTAAATGTGAATCGATCTAATTACAGACTCTATTTTATTTCATAGATCTGTTTGTCTATTCTTATGTCAATACTACACAGTCTTACTAGCTTTATTTAGAGTTTTATAACTAGGAAAACAAGTCATTTTCAAAAGAGATTTTACCACTTGTGGTTATTTATATTTCTGTATAAACTTACTAATCAGCACTAAAAGTTGCAAACACACACAACTATTGAGATTTTTATTGGATTATGTTGAATGTTTTTGCAATATTGAGTCTTCTAACTATGAATGCTTTATGTTCCTACAGTTATTTAATTATATAATCTCCCTCAATATGATTCATAATTTTTTGTGAAAAGGATTTTATTTGTTTGATGGTATTAGAAAAGTTAATTTTTACATGTCTGCTTTGGTACATAAATATGCAATTGATAATTCTTTAATGGCCTTTTATCCCACACTAGAGGCCCAGTGCACAAAATTCATGCACGGGTAGGGTCCCTAGTGGCTGCCAGCCGCTGGCCAGAGCTTTCCTTCTGTCTGCACTGCCCCCTGGTGGTCAGCTCATGTCACAGAGATTGAATTCCCAGTTGGTTGAACTCCCAAGAGGACACTTGCATATTAGACTTTTATATATATAGATGCTTGCTGAGTTTACTTATTATTTCTAACTAGAGGCCTTGTGCACGGATTCATGCTCCAGTGGGGTCCCTCAGCCTGGCCTGCACCCTCTCGCAATCCAGGTCCCCTCAGGGGATGTCAGAGAGCCAGTTTCCGCCTGATCCCTGCAGGCCAGGCTGAGGGACCCCACTGGTGCACGAATCCGTGCACTGAGCCTCTAGTATGCATATAAGATCTTTGGTTAATCTCTTCCTGCCCTCCCCCCTCCCCCTTCCCTCTGAGATTCATCAGTCTGTTCCATGTTTCAATGCTTGTGTGTTGAGCATCTGCCCCCTGGTGGTCATTGCATGTCATAGCTACCAGACGGTAGGACGGTCGGCTGGTCAGACGAACCGTTTAGGCTTTTATATACAGAGGTAATTTTTCTACAGATTGGAATATTCTTCAGAAATATATGTGAAAATAGCAGTTTTAGATGTTCCTCCTTGATTCCATTTCTTTTATTTCTATTTGCCTTATCACATTGATTACAGCTTCCAATACAATGTAAAAGAAAGCAATGAGAGTCCAGCTGATGTTGCTCAGTGGTTAAGCCTTGACCCATGCACCAAGAGGTCACAGGCTTGATTCTGGTCAGGGCACATGCCCAGGTTGGGGCCTCAATCCCCAGCAGAGCGCATGCAGGAGGCAGCTGATTAATGTTTTTCATGGATATTTCTCTCTCTTCCTCTCCCTTCCTCTCTAAAATAAAATAAAAACATATTTTTTAAAAAAGTAATGAGAGTAATCATTCTTTTCTCTTACCTAACTTAGAAGAGAAGACTTTTGACATTTAACCACTTAATTGAATGTTTGCTCTAGAATTTTCTTTGGTAGGGTTATCCTCTAGTCTCAATTTTCTGAAAGTTTATTTATTTAAAATACTTCAACTATATGCATATATATGTGTGTGTATATATATATATAATTTGTTATATATATTATTTGTCATATATATATATGTGTGTGCATATATATATATATACATATATATATATATATATATATATATATATATATGCACACACATATGCAGTTTCCTTTTACTTCAATACAGGATTCAGTCTTTGATCAACTATAGTATTTACTCATTACAATACTTTAGTCTCCTTTAATTTGTAACATTTCCAAAGTCTGACTTTGGCTTTTATGATATTGACATTTTAAAGAAAACAATTATTTTCTCCCCCTTTTTTAATAGAATCTTTCCCATTTTAGGTTTGTCTAATGTTTCCTTGTAGTTATATTCAGATAACATATAGTATATACCAAGTCAGAACACTGCGTAAGTGATTTTGTGTATTTAGGACATCACATGTATAGGCAGCAATGTCCATCTGCTCCTCATTGGTTAATTAAGGGCGTATCTAATTTCTGTGCTTGGAATTAGTAAGCAATCTGTGGGTAGATACTTTAAGGACATGAAATACCTTGATAGCTATTTAAATGTATTCCTACATCTAGCACCCATTGATTATTTCTTCTTGGACCTTGCAAGACTATCATGCATGCAAAATGATGGTGTTCCAACTCTTCATTTCCTCCTAATTTGCCAGTTGCATTAGGTATTTTGTAAACAAGAATCTTCCCTTATCTTTATTTACTTGCTTATTGACTGACTTATTTACATAATTACTAATTATTGTGTTCTCTCACACCTCTCATGGATTTTTAATTTTTTTCCTCCAAAGCAGTCTATAATATATCACTTTTAACTATTTGTGTCTAAAATTGCCCCATATATGGCCAATGGAAATTCCTGTGTCCTTGTGTCATACTCAGTCTCTCTCTCTCTCTCTCTCTCTCTCTCTCTCTCTCTCTCTCTCTCTCTCTCTCATATGCATTCTTACTTTCTTGAGTAACAAGATCTTCCAGATTAAGCTTATGCCTACATTGCCACCCACAAATTGTTTTATAGCAACAATTATGATTTTATTCATTGTTCAATAACTATCCTGATGTTCTACTTTTTGCATCAATTTTGAACAAATTTTTCAAGTGTTTTCAATGCATAAAATTTTAGTAGTAGTACATCTTCATTGTGAATTTACATTTCAAAATTATGAATTGACCTGCTTTATATAGGCATATAAATATATATATATATTTATATATATATAGTTCTTGTATCCTGCAACTTTACTGAATTCATTTATTAGTTCTAACAGTTTTTTTGCCCAGTCTTTAAGGTTTTCCATATATAGTACTAGTATCATGGCATCTGCAAATACTGACAGTTACTTATTCCTTTCCGAATTGGATACCTTTTATTTCTTTTGCTTAATTGCTGTGGCTAGGTCTTCCAATAATACATTAAACAAAAGTGATGAGAGTGAACATGAGTTCCTTTCAGCATGTCACTGTTGAGTACAGTGCTTGCTGTGGGTTTGTCAAATATGCTCTTTATTATGTTGAGGTACTTTCCCTCTATGCCTATGTTTTTTAATGTTTTTATCACAAAGAGATGTTGAATTTTATCAGACAATTTTTCTGCATCTATTGAGATGATCATATGATTTTATCAATTATTTTGTTAATGCAGTGTATTATATTGGTTAATTTGTGGGTGTTATATCATCCTTGCATCCATATACTAAATCCCGTTTGCTCATGGTGTGTGATCCTTTCAAGGTATCATTGAACTTGATTTGCTAATATTTTGTTGAGGGTTTTTGCATCTATCTTCATGAAAGATATGCGATGGTAATTTTCTTTTTTCTGGTTTTGGTATTAGGGTAATATTGGCCTGCTCTTCAATTTTATTAAAGAGTTTAAGAATGATAGATATTAAAATGTTTTGAATGTTTGCTAGAATTAGCCAATCAAGCTGTCTAGTCCTGGATTTTTGTTTTTTGGGAACTTTTTGATTAGTGATTTAATTTCTTTACTAAGAATCTGTCTATTCAGGTTTTCTATGCCTTCATGATTCATTCTTGGAAGATGGTATGTTTCTAGGAATTTATCTGTTTTTTCTAGGTTGTCCAATTTATTGGTGTATAATTGCTCATAGTAGTCTCATATAATCCTCTGTGGTATCAGCTGTAACTTTTACTCTTCTGGTTCTGATTTTATGTATTTGAGCCTTTTATATTGCTTGATTAGTTTAGCTAAAAGTTTGTCAATTTTATATTTTTGAAGAACCAGCTCTTAGTTTTATTTATCTTTTCTATTATCTCTTTAGTCTGTGTTTTGTTTACTTCTGCTATATCTTTATTATTTCCTTCCTTCTACTAACATTGGGCTTTGGTTTTCTTCTTTCTTTCTTTCTTTCTTTCTTTCTTTCTTTCTTTCTTTCTTTCTTTCTTTCTTTCTTTCTTTCTTTCTCTCTTGTGTTATTTTTGTTGTTGTTTTTCTTCTGTTAGTTGCTGTAATTGTAAAGTTGCATTGCTTACTTGAATTTTGTTTGTTTGCTTCTTGAGTTAGGGCTTGAAATCAAGACCAAAAGACTATAGGGAAAGTACCACACTTTCTTTTCTCATGGTATTTTTAAAAATTAGACATTTACATTAAAGACTCTGTTGTTACTTCTGCATAATTTTATTTTAACATGGTTGGGTATGAAAGAATTTAGACCAATTTATCCTATCTTCTTTATTTTTAGTTCTATTAAACTTGAGAACTGTCAGGAACAAAATCACTAGCTTATTGAGAGTTTCTCCTCTAGAGAACCAGGAAGGATGTGAAGCATTTCTTTCTGCAGAGTAAAGTAGATGAAAGCAACAACTTAAGAGTGGGCAGGAATTCAGTGGTAGCAAAACCAGTGGGGGATAAAATAAGTCTAGGGATTTTTTTTTATTGTTGAAATATTACACATATCCCTCATCTTCCCCCTTTTGCCCCACTCCCACTCAGCACTCACCCTCCCACCCAGGCCTTCACCACATTATTGTCTGTGTCCATGGCCTAGGCATATATGTTTTTTGGTTAATAATTGCACAAACTATTTGAAGTCACTAAATTGATGTTCTCTGTCTTACCAATCTGCTGATTGGTGTGTAATAGGACAGATTTCAATTTTATGCATAGAGGCTAAATGCAATCATGACTAAAAATCTTCAGCCTTCCCAAAGAAGTGCTTTGCTTACTAAATAAGTGGAATGACTTAAATAGCTTAAAATGGAAGTAAGCCATTCTGCAGTCACAGATAAGTATTTTAAAAAAAGAATAAAGAATGCTTTAAAATGAATTAAGCATTGGATCAGCTAAAAGAAATGCACTCAGTTTAAAGAATTAAATACCTATTTATTTGAAGGCCATAGTCCAGTCAACATCTATGACAAATATTCAAGTACAGAATAATGCTGCAACTCTGATTAGTTGTCCAATCTCAACTATAGGCAACACTCTAACTAGCCATCTCAACATGAGACAATGTAGTGCTATTTCACTAGTAGGAAATATTATTTTGCATGAAAGATCGAGCAGAGGAATTTATTTCTATGCTGTGTAAATACTATGAAGTTAGTACTAATTAAAATATGAATGTATGATTGATTGTAAGTACAATAACTATTATCATAGTTAATGTGACAATTATGTTGTGATAGTGCATTAATAAGGAAAAGACAGAAGCTCTAAGTGTGCTGGGGATTGGGAATGTAGATAAAGGACCATAAGAGAAAGCCAACAGGAAAACCAGATTAAAGTCATATTTAAGGTCATTTTCTAAAGAGTGCTTGCTAAAATTTTTCTATCAGAAACCCTGAGATTTACAAAAAATCAATTTATCATGCAAAAGAGAGTAGTTAAATCTGTACAGGCATCTTATCGCAAAACTGAGGTACAACATGTTTGAAGAAAATGGAATATAAAAGAAAATTTTATGTATCAATTATAAATGCATCAATTATGCATTATGTCATCTATTAGGCATTCTGATATTTTAATCATACCATTTAATCTTAGAAATATAAAAATATCATGAGAAAGTAATTAATATTCTACAGAAAAAATTGCAATTCTTATTCTAAAAGTAATATTTTAATTATCAAATTTAGAATATGCAGAACCACTGAATGTACTTTATTTCTTCCATATATATTTGCAGTTATAATTACACACACATTGTGATTACTTTATTACTGTGTTGAAGAAGATAGGAAGATTTTGTTTCTTAAAATAAAATGGTATCATATCCAAATATTACACCTAAATAAATATAAAATACAAAACAAAGGTAAAAAGGCAAAAATTAAAACTTAAAATTAATAACAAATAACATTGAAACTAAGAGTAAATCTAGTATGAAGATCTGGGAGGCATCACCTTGAACTTTCAGCTGCATTAACTAGATTGAGTAAAAGCTTCTAAAAATCATGTCATGAGATAAACATCGTATACGGGACCATGTAAAGATAATACTCTCTCCCTTAGCTTAGAATATCTGATCTTTTGTCAACTAGAAAGATAAGCAGTGTCAGTGGGAAGTCAGAATTTATTAAGATACGAAAAGATGTGAAGGTAGAAAAAAACACAGCAACAGGTTTAAAGGACATATAAGTTGCATCACAATAAAGCACTGATAAAATAAGAAGGTGAAGTCTGAAATATGACTACACAATATAGAGAAACTGCACTACATTGAAGAATGTCATAAACATAAAAGTTTTATATTTATATTTAAGTCGATAGAGCAGGAAATGAGAAATTTAGCATAGTTAAACCTTGGTATTTCTTTTTTTAAAAAAAGAAATGACCTTACTGAAGTATGATGGACATACAAAAAGTTGTACATGTTTATTGTATATAAGTTCAGTTTTGAGATCAGTGTGCACCCATAAAACCATCACCACAGTCAATACCATAAACATACCACAAAAGTTTCCTTTGGCCTTATTGGTGTGTGTGTGTGTGTTTGACAAGGACACTTAACATAAGATCTAACTTAACAACTTTCTAAGAGAACAGTACAGTATTGTGAATGATAGGCACTATGCTGTGCAATAAATCTGCAGTGATTATCTCGTATAACTGAAACTTTGGCCCCTTTGACCAACACCTCACCATTTTCCCCTAATACCCAACCCCTGGTAATCACCACTTTGTGATTCTATGAGCTTTACTATTTTAGATTCCTTATATGAAGGGGATTATGTAGTATTTGTTCTACTGTCTGGCTTTTTTACTGTAGCCTATACTTCAGGTTTATCTATGTTGTTACAAATGGCAGGATTTCTTTTTTTTTTTTAAAGACTGAATAATATGATACTAAAAGGTGATATATAAACTATACACATATTTTTTTCTTCTTTATCTTTTATCCATTGGCTAAAATTTAGATTTCAATGACTTGGCTATTGTGAATAATGTTGCAATAAACATGGAAATGCAGATATCTCTATGCGATTCTTATTTAATTCCTTTGGATATATACTCAGAAATGGGATTGCTGGATCATGTGATAATTCTACTTTAACTTTTTAAGGAACCATAATACTGTTTTCCATAGTGATTACAGCAATTTAGATTCCCAGTAATAGTGTACAAGGGTTCTCTTTCTTTCACATTCTCACTAATACGTATCTATTATTTTTATATTGTTCATTCTAACATGAATGCAGTGATATCTCATTGCATTTGTGCGATGGTTAATGATGCTGAGCGACTTTTCATGTGCCTTTAAGAATTTCTATGTTTTCTTTGGACAAATACCTATTCAGATTTGTTGCCCATTTTTCATTAGGTTATTTATTTGTTTGCTATTGAGTTGTAGGAGTTCCTTATATATTTTGGATACTACCTCTTTACCAAAATATATTGGTTAGCAAATATTTTCTCCCATTCTATAGATTGCCTTTCACTCAGTTGTTTTCCTGTTTGTTCAGAAGCTGTTTAGTTTGCTGTAACTCCATTAGGCATTTTTGCTTTTGTTTCCTATGCTTTTGATGCCATATCCAAGAAATTATTGCTAAGACTGGTGTCAAGAAGATTTTTTACTATGTTTTTTCTTTTAGGTGTACGATAGCTTCAGGTCTTAATCTTGAATCCATCTTGAGTTAATTTTTGTAGATGTTGTAAGATAAGTGTACAGTTTTCCCCCTTCTTTTACATGTGGATATCCAGTTTTCCCAACACTATTTAAGAACTATTCTTTATTGTATATTCCTGGCTCCCTTGTCAAAAGCCATTGACTACATACAAATGGGTTTCTTTCTAGGATCTCTATTCCTTTCCATTGGTCTATATACCTGATTCTAGGCCAGAACCAAATTGTCTTGATTACTATAGCTTTGTGATGTATTTTGAAATCAGGAAGTGTGGCTTCTTTTATTTAGTTCTTGCTCAAAACTGCTTTGGATATTTGGGGTAATTTTATAGTTACATATGAATCTAAAGATTGTCTTAGCCAGAAAATGCTGTTGGGATTTTAGTAGAGATTGCATTAAGTCTGTATATTACTTTAGATAGTTTGAACATTTTAACAATATTAATTCTTCCCATCCATAAACCAACATATGCATTATAAGAGTCAAAAAAGAAGAGAAAGAAAAGGGGGCAGAAAGATTATTTACCAGGTAAAGACATAATGGTTGAAAACAAATACTAATGTTTATCTATCCTACCTAATAATAGACAAATATATAAATTGACCGTACCTTCACTATGCCCATGATTGGCCAGGAGGCGCGGGGGGGCGGGACTCGGGGTGGCCTGCGTGGCCGATTGGGCCGGCGGGACGCTGAGCTCACATCGCCAGCAGCAGCACGAGCTCAGCGTCTGCACCATGGCTGTGCTGCGGAACAGAAGGGGCCTCTGGGACAGCGAGCTCACATCCCGCTGCGGACCATCAAAAGCGGGGGAGCTGAGTGCCTGTCTGCTCCGGCACCAGGCCTTTCAGAAGCCTCTGCCGCGCTGGAGGCTTCTGAAAGGTCTGGTGCACCAGCGGGAAGACACCCAGCTTCCCCGTGATTGAAAGCGGGGAGCTGTGTGTCCGCTCCGGCACCAGCAGACCCACTGCCATCAAAAGCGGGGAGCAGGCTGCTAGCAGTGTCCGCAGAGCGTGCTAGGCTTTGCGGGGTAGTGGATATGGCCTGGATGGCAGGTTAGGCCTAGGGGACTCTACAAGTGCATGACTTAATCATGCACTGGGCCTCTCGTCTATATATATAAATGCTTAAGCAGCTGAACAACCGAACTACTGAATGACCAGTTGACTGGTCACTATGATGCACACTGACCACAGGGGGGCACATGCTCAATGCAGGAGCTGACCCTGGTGGTAAATGTGCTCTCACAGCAGTAACATTGCTCAGCTGACCAACGGGCTCCAGACACCATGCTCACGGCTGGTGAGCGCAGCTGCAGTGGAGCGAGCCTCTCCCACCTCTGTGGCAGTGTTACCTAGCAGCTGCAGCAGCAGGCACAGTAGGGCCGGGATGAGCAGGAGCAGTGCGCCCCCATGGCAGGGCTCGGCCTCCTCCCTGGCCGCCTACCACTTCACACACTACTACATCCCCTGAGGGGTCCCGGATTGCGAGAGGGCGCAGGCCTAGTTTTTTAATAAAAGTGAAGTGGCCTAAAGCAAACTTTCAGAAAGCAAGGAATACCTGTACCTTTAAAAACTCCCTATTTCCCTGAGCTCTGGTCTCTGGAAGCCACCATTCTATTTTCTGTTTCTATGTAGTTGGCTATTCTAGATACTTCATATAAGTGAACTCATACACTATTTATCTTTTTATGACTGACTTATTTTACTTAGCATAATGTCCTCTAGGTTCATCCATGCTGTAACATGTGCCGGAATGTCCTTCCTTTTTAAAGGATAAATAAATCTCCATTGTCTGCATTTTGTCCATTCATTCATTCAGACACTTGGGTTGCTTCTCTTCCTGACTATTGATTATAGGTTTGCTATGTACACAGGTGTGCAAATATCTCTTCAAGATCTTGCTTTCAATTCTTTTGGATATATACCCAGAAGCAGAGCCTATACATTTTACTTTTGTTCATGTTGCTTGTGAGATAGTATAGTTTTTTAATTGTACTTTAAAAAAAAGTTCATAGACAGAACCGATTAATGGTTGCAAGAGGTGGAGAGGAGTAACTGAAATGGGTGAAGGGAGTCAAAAGGTCCAAATTTCCAGTTATAAAAGAAATGAGTCATGGGGAGTTGATATACAGCATGGCACTATACTGCATATTTAGAAGTGCCTAAGAGAGTAGATCTTAAAAGTTCTCATTACAAGAAAAAGAAATTATATATGGTGATGGATATTAACTAGACTTATTATGGTGATCATTTCACAATACATGCAAATATTAAATCATGATGTTGTATGCTTGAAACTAACATAATGTCTGTCAATTACATTTCAATAACAATTTTTTTAACTATGCTTTTTTCTCAAGGCACAAATGTTTGTTTGCCTACAATTGCCTAACAAGTCAATATAGGAGAGCTCTACAACATAAGTAACTACTATAATGCCTTTCAGCTTGAATTTTTCAAAAAGCATGTGTTTGATTCTCTCACCAATTAAAATCACAAGGTTATACCCTTTGGAAAAATTTATAAACTTTAGTAAATTTAAGTTCTCTTTATATTTCATAGCAGATAATTTTTATAAACATTCCAAACTAGCACTTATTGTTAGAATTCAATGGTACTATATTTCCCCAACTAGCAATTTATTCAAAGCATAAAAGTACCCGAGTACAATTATATGGTAACTTCCTATTACATAATTAATAATTTTGTGTTCAAATTGTTCTAAAATTACTACATCCATATGGGTTTACTTAGAGGTATTTGCATCATCTTCTGTGCATTGAAAGAAGCAAAATGTAGAGAATTACATATAACATATGTACTTTGCTGTTTTTTTTAAACAAACAAAAAAATAAAGCTAAGAGGAAAAATCATATGCTAAATGTTCTTAACACACACTCAAAAATAATGATAATAATAATTAAGGGGATGACAGGAAACTTTGGAAGATGATGGATATGTTTATGACCTTAATGATAAAGATGTTTTCATACGTGTATACTTATCCTCAAATTAATTTAGTTGTATACATTAAATATATACAGCTTTTTACAAGTCAATCATACTTCAATAAAATGGTTAAAAACAACAAAAACTCTAAAATAAATCCATACTGCTTTAAAAACTAACAAAATAAATAAAATATTTTTTCAGAGTAAAAAAGATATTTAGAAAGTATTTAGAAGAAATCAAGGCCTTATCTTTAATTTATTTCTTTACATTTGTTTTGTTTCCTTTCTCCCACCCCCTTTCCCAAAAGTGTACTCTATATCTTTGTTTTCAATTAACTCTGTTCCTAGAAAAATAATCACCAGAGTCAGAAGGGGCCAAAGAATCAGTCTTTGGTAGGAAAAATGAGGATCAAGTCAAAATTATCATTATTTCAGAGAACCTAGTAAAACCTAATAGGAACTTATTTAATTATTACTTAATAAGTACATTATCTGGGGGATCAAATATTTTAAATATGAGAATTATAGGAGCACAGATATAAAAAGACAATTTAGAAGTGAAAATAACGTAGTTTAACTATATGATTTGTATAAATTAGATTAGAGTGCCCTAGGAAAAGGGTGTTTATTGTGCGTTAGTATATTATGTACAAACTAGAGGCCCAGTGCACAAATCTCTCACAGTCCGGGAGCCCTCAGGGGATGTTCAATTGAAGGCTTAGGCCTGCTGCAGTGTTGGGAGAGGCTCCCGCCACCACCGCTGCATTTGCCACAGCTTCTGGCTGAGTGGCACTCCCCCTGTGGGAGCACACTGACCACCAGGGGCCAGCTCCTGAGTTGAGCATCTGCACCCTGGTGGTCAGTGCACATCATAGAGACCGGTTGTTCTGCCATTTGATCGATTTGCATATTAGCCTTTTATTACATAGGATTCTGAATTAGAGCCCAAATCTTCTAATGTCAAGTCAGTTTGCTTGTTTGTGTCTTATCATATGTATTTCCCTACTAAGGTATTCTACACTAGTAAAGAAGTCACTAAAATATTTTGGAAATTCCTTTTGTCACTATCTTTATTACTCCTCTAGTTACAAGATGTAGACACACTATTCAGACTAGTTTTCAAGGGTTGAAATTAATCTTTATATGTATGGCTCTTTAGATGGGATTATATATCTTTCACAAAAGAACCAGCCAACCATAGATTGTTCTGGAATGAATGAGAAAATCTGTGGTTGTTGATCTATGGACCACAGTGTACAAGGCAGTGTGTTTTAATGAGGGAGGGAGTGCTCTACATGCACTGTTGAATGCTTTCAATACATCTCTCTCAAACAATACATCTTTCTCAAAGGAAAATAAGAAAAAAAATCTATCAAAACTACTTGATAACCAAGAAATTGATGTGCTATATTTGTTAAATTAGGATGCTGTGGCTAGTCCATTCATAATAATCCATTTTGCACACACACACACAATTTCCCAACTTTCCTTTTACCTTGACTGTGGGCCGGGGCACTTTATGTGCAGCCAAGGAGAGCCCTACTGCTGAGGAGAGCTAATCAGAAAACAGTTTTCTGAAGATGCAGAGTTCTGAGCTTGCCATGTCTGATTAAGGTTAATGGTAATCATGCATATCAGTGTCATGTTATTTGTTCTTCTAGAGGCCTGATATTATTTGAATAAATAGCACTATCTAAAGGTTATAACCCACAGTTTGCATTTAGAGTGAGGTAGCTTTTTTCAACAAGTTAAAAAAAAAATAAATGTGGGAGTATCTACCTCAAGGAAAAGCATTTTATGCATGTTTTTAATTTTTTTCCAAACAGTTCTTTGTCTTAAACCTGCCTCTATTTTGGTCAATGACATATTTTTATTTCCTATTTTCTCAGATCTCAAGGCAAGGTGACAGGGAAAGAGAGGGATAAAGGAGGTAGGATTTATTTTGAAAATCCTGTACCAGGTGCCATAATAAGTGTTTTAAAGATAATGGCTCATTTATTCTTCATAACGACTGTAACGTAAGCGTCGTTGCCTTCACCTTGCAGAATTGGCTACAAGAACTTTGAGACCTTAATTATTTGACAACATTTTCACAGCAACAAAGTGTTAGAGCCAAGAGGAAAGCAAAGTTCTGTGTAATCCTCACCTGTCAGTGTTTGTTTCTGCACCGGACCCCTTTTTTTTTTTTTTTTTATAACAGAACAATAGGCTATGGGGATATCTTACTGTTGTATGGTATTGGACAAGTCACCAAAATTCTCTGAGCCTTAGGTTTCTCAGGTTTAATGTAGTGATACTAAATAATCTATTTTCTTATCTCTGTGTCATTGAGACAATTCAAAAATATCTCTGTGCTTTAATTTTTTCCTCTATAAAATGAGACTTCTCATATAGCCCCTGCCTCCCACATACATAGCCTCCCCCATTATCCAAATCCTCTTGATTCTGCCTTCGGTGTTATATCTAAAAAGTCATCATACCACCCAAGATTATCTAGGTTTTCTTCTAAGTTATCTCATCATACCACCCAAGATTATCTAGGTTTTCTTCTAAGTTATCTCCTAGGAATTTTATAGATTTGTGTGTTTTATTTAGGTTAATGATCCACATTTTTCCACGTCACATATGTTACACCCTTTTTTAAAATAAATCTTTATTGTTGAAAGTATATGTCCCTTTTCCCCCATTGCCCTTTCCTACTCCCTTCTCCACCCCAACTCTTCGCCACCCTATTGTCTGTGTCTATGAGCTATGCATATACGCATATGAGTTCACCAGATGAACTCTTCCCCCCTCTCCCCTCCCCTGCCTTTCCTCTGAGGTTTGACAGTCTGGTCGATGTTCCATGTCTCTGGGTCCATTTTTGTTCATCAGTTTATGTTGTTCATTAGATTCCACATATGAGTCAGATTATGAGTTATCCCACTTCTAGGAATCTATCCCAAGAATTCAGAAACACTCATCAGAAAGAATATATGCACCCTTATGTTCATAGCAATGCAATTTATAATAGCTAAGATTTATGAACAGCCTAAGTGCCCATCAGCAGATGAATGGATTAAAAAGCCGTGGTACATCTACACAATGAATACTATGCAGCTGTAAAAAAGAGAGAACTCTTATCATTTGCAACAGCATGGATGGACCTAGAGAGCATTATGCTGAGCGAAATAAGCCAGTCAGAGAAAGATATGTTACACTTTTTATAGTTTTTTTTTTTTTTCCCACAGTCCTTGGATATTCTGTTCTGTTTTTCTCCAGTCTTTGTTCTCTTTGCTTTTTGGTTTTGGAGGATAGTATATCCATCTGTTCTTGAATCATATTAATCATAGCCATTTCAAATTCCTAGTGTGATAATTCCAACATATCTGCCAGGTATGGTTCTGATGCTTGCTCTCTCTTCAAATTGTGTTTTTGTTGTTGTTATTGTTTTTGGGGTTTTTTTGACTTTTGGTCTGCTCTTTAATTTTTTTCTTGATAGTCAAACATGATGTACTAGGTGAAAATGATGCTATAAATAGTCCGTTATTGATGTGGTGGGGTTGGATAGGTAGAGGGGAAGCGTTTTGTATACCTATGATTAGATCTTAGCCTTTACTGAGCCTGTGTCTCTGGACAGTAAATTTTACCAGCATCTGTCAGTTGCTTTTTCTCCCCTTAGGTGGTACAGAATAGCTAGAGTGGCCAGAGTGGCCTGGAGTGGGGTATTTCCCTCCCCTCCCGGGTCAGTTAGGCTCTGACAATAACTCAGCAGGTTAGGCACTTGATAACTAGTTTCCCCTGAGAGCAGGTTTTGTAAAGAGCAGAGGGCTCTTGCGTATTCTGTAATGGTTCCTTTTCACCTGCAGGAAGCAAGAGGGAATTTTTCTGCAATATTTACTGTCAGAACCTGGCTGATCTCCTTGAGGTAATTCTCACAATATTGCAGGAAGCCATCTATGCGTAGGGCCCCTGGAGTTTAAATCTCAGGCTCTTACACACTGGGCCTCCAGCAATTTGTCAACTACAGCTCAGGTTTTCCCATCCAACACCGGTTCCTCCGAAAGTTTCACTTGTGAGTCTTGACTCTGGCAAGTCGTGACTCCCTGTACTTGACTGTCTGACTCTTTAGTGTTGGAGGCAATGTTTTGTCCCGTGTCCTCCCCTCATATCAACCTAAGAAAAGTTTAATTTTTCAGTCTTTTCAGATTTTTTATTTATTGTTAGAATGGAGTGTAAAACTTCCAAACTCCTTACATGTGGAACCAGATATGAAAAGTGTTTTTTTGTGTGTGTGTTTGTGTTTTTTACTGCTATGTTATTTTTATGGTAAAATTTTATTTAAACATAATGTGAACTATAAAGGAAATGTAGCTACAGCACAAAGCAAGATTGGGAAAAATGCATTACAAGGTAAAACTTTTGTTCAGTAGGAGATTTTGAAAGCAGTATGGTTACTATTGAAACTTGATGTACCACAGATAAAAAAAGCAAAAATCAAAAGAACACAATGACTATCACAAAAACAAACATAAAATACTAGAAGCCCGATGCACGAAGATTCGTGCTAGAATGGGCTTTCCTTTCCCTGGCTGCTGGCACCGCCTTTCCACTCTGGCCCAGCCCCTTTCTGCTCCGGCCCCGCCTTCCCACACTGCCCAGAGGCCCTGAGAGACGGGGATGGGGCAGAACACCTGCGTCCTTGCCATGGCGATGATGCAAGTGTCCCGCCCGCCCCCGTCACTAGGCGCCTGTGTATGCAAATTAACTGTCATCTTTGTTGGGTTAATTTGCACATCACTCTTGATTGGCTGGTGGCGTAGCAGAGGTACAGTCTATTTACATGTTTGTCTATTATTAGGTCAGATAAGTGATTTGGAGGTCAGATGTAGGCAAATTGGAGGAGTGGCAATTTTTGCAGAGATGCAATATTTAAAGAAGTAGCACCAGAAAAATGTCCTGAAATGAAGATGTAAATAAGGTAACGATTTAACTTATTGTCCAAGTCAGACTGCTTTAAATGTACAAATAACTGGATGGAACACGAATCATAGGCTGCTCCCAAAACTAGGACCTACTCAAATATAATATTAACCAAGTTTATTATGAAGAAAATTACTTCAATATAAAAGCTTAGGAGTCATCACTTACATAATGCTATAATTTTCTATATGTATTATTCAAATATATAATATATATGATATATATGATATATCCTATATAACAAAAGGGTAATATGCAAATCGACCAAACAGCAGAATGACCAGTCACTATGATGTGCACTGACCAGCAGGGGCAGACGCTCAATGCAGGAGCTGCCCTCTGGTGGTCAGTGTGCTCCCACAGGGGGAGTGCTGCTCAGCCACAAGCCGGAATGACAGCTGGCGAGCACAGTGGAGGTGGCAGGAGCCTCTCATGCCTCCTCAGCAATACTAAGGATGTCCAATTGGGGCTTAGCCCCACTCCTCTTGAGGCCTGAGCAGTCAGTCGGACATCCCCCAAGGTCGCCCAGACTGCTCAAGGGTGCAGTTCAGGCTGAGGGACCCCTACTCCCCACCCCTGAGTGCACAAATGTCATGCACCGGACCTCTATTCCTATCTAATAATAGACAAATATGCAAATTGACCATACCTCCGACACACCCACAAGCCACGCCCACCATCCAGTCAGAGCGAGTATGCAAATAAACCCAAACCAAGATGGCTACAGCCACAGAGAGCAAGGTTTCCTAGGTAACAGAGGAAGCCAAGCTTTCTGCCAGCCGTTGCAGGCCTAAGCCTCCACTCCAGCTACAAAGTTTCAATTATAGAAGGTAAACAAATTGAAACAAATGGCAGCAGAATGGAGCTTGAGAGAGCAGGCCAGGGTTGCCACCGGCAACAGGGGAAGCAAAGCTTTCCACACACCCTGGCCGGGCTCACCCACTTAAGGCAACAAAGTTTCAATTATAACCCCAACACAAATGGCTGTCGGCCTCAGAGGGAGCCCTAAGCTTGGCTCCACTCCAGGCTACAAAGTTTCAATTGTAGAAGGAAAATAAATTCCAGATACCAGGGCCTCTGCTTGGGTCGCCAGGGGGCGTGGTCGGCCTGCAAACCACCACAGGCCCCTCACTCAGGCCACCCCACACCCCAAGGGAACCCCCACCTGATCAGGGACACCCTTCAGGGCAAACCAGCTGGCCCCCACCCCTGTACCAGGCCTCTATCCTATTTAATAAAAGAGTAATATGCAGATTGATCATCACTGCAACACACAATATAGCTGCCCCCATGTGGTCAAAGATCCTGCCCCCATGTGGACACAAGATGGCCACCACAAGATGGCCAGCAGGAGAGGGCAGTTGGGAGGCACCCTGCCTGCAAGGGAGGGCAGTTGAGAGGGACCAAGCCTGCAAGGGAGGGCAGTTGGAGGTGATCAACCCTGCAGGAGACGGCAGTTAGGGGTGACCAGGCCGGCAGAGGAGGGAAGTTGGGGGCAAACAGGCTGACAGCAGAGTGGTTAGGGGGTGATCAGGCTGACAGGCAGAAGCAGTTAGGGGCAATCAGGAAGGCAGGCAGGTAAGCAGTTGGGAGCCAGCAGTTCTGGTCCCATATTGGACAGGGTACAGGCTGGGCTGAGGGACAACCCCCCTCCGTGCACGAATTTCGTGCACCGGGCCTCTAGTATGATATATATGATCTATGATATAAGATATCTTACCTAATAATAGAGAAACATGTAAATTGACCTTACCTCCGCTACGCCCACAGTCAATCAGAGTGAGTATGCAAATTAACCCAACAAAGATGGAGGTTAATTTGCATACATACCTGGGTCCCAGGAACCTCCTCGGCACCCAGGTCACTCCCAGCTGGCCATTGGAGGGGCCAAGCCTGCAATCAGAGAGGCGGGGGGCCGTGCCCTCTTCCCAAGCCTAAAGCCTGGGGCAGAGGCTAGAGGCTTGGGAAGGGGCAGAGCCTGCAATTAGAGGTGCTGGGGGAACCCCTTCCCAAGCCTAAAGCCTCCGCCCCAGGCTTTAGGCTTGGGAAGGGGCCGAGCCTGTGATCAGAGGTGCCAGGGGGAACCCCTTCCCAAGCCTAAAGCCTGGGGTGGATGCTTTAGGCTTGGGCAGGGGCCGAGCCTGGGATCAGAGGGAAGGGGAAAAATTCAGTGGAAACATATCCTCAGGTGAAGATAAAAATAAAAATAAAGAAAGATATGTCATATCCTATGAAAGACACATCTTGAAAATTCTTAAAGAAAGTTGTAATTTTTTCATGGTGAAGGGACTGGAGTCCATGTTGATGAAAATACCTTGGCGGCTGCGGTGACTGGCAGTGGCTGCAGCAGTGGGGTGATGGGGCTGGAGCCTTCCCCTGATCTGCCCAGTCGCCTCCCGCAAAGGGAAGCCAGACTGGGACTTAGTTCCACTCCCAATGGGGAGCGGGCCTAAGCCATCAGTAGGACATCCCCTGAGGGCTCCCAGTATGTGAGAGGGGGCAGGCTAGGCTGAGGGACCCCTCCCCAGTGCACGAATTTCGTGCACCAGGCCCCTAGTAATGTATAATATACAACATATGATATTGCAATATTATTGACTATGTTTCCTACCCTGTACTTTACATCCCCATGATATATGATAGATGATATAATGTATAATATATAACATGTGACATATAATGTATGGTATATGTGTTATATGATCTATGATATATATGTGTGTTCATATAATATACATGTGTTCATTTAAACTTTTAAAGAGAAAAGTTACACAATCCAAAAATTTTCCATATGATTAAGATATTACTCATCATTTTGGACAAAAGTCTTCTTGGGACATTCTAGGATTCATATTAAGCCTACATGTTCCAATATTTCATGTCTGAAATAAATATTAGAGGACAAAATGAGCAGAGATATCAAAATTGTGAAGGAAAATCTCTTCCTTTGACTTTAGGTTCTCGTATGAAGGGGATTCCATTAAGGAAAAAACCCTTGGTCAGCGTTTATTTATTCTACTGCACAGTGGAGGATTGTACTAACTTGCTGGTGAGAGAAATATGTAAGTCTATGATTTTGTATTGTATTTCATTTACTAGTTTATTTCAATTTATCATATATATGTATTTGTATATTACTCTAATGTACTTTTTTCATTTTTATTTATTTTTTCAATTACAGGTGACAGTATAATGGCTAGACATTTATATAACTTCCTAGAGGCCCAGTGCATGAAAATTCATGCACTGGAGTGGTGTCCCTCAGCCCAGCCTGTCCGCTCTCACAGTCCAAGAGCCCTCAGGGGTGGGAGGTGACCTGGCGATCAGGGGAAGGCGACGCCCTCATCACACCTCTGCTGCTGCCACTGCCGGCAGCACAAGCCTTGGCCGGCCCTGGTTACCTGAGCTTCGGGCGGCCGTAGGCAGCTGGACAGCTGACATCTGAGGTTTGCCTGTACCTCAAGCAGGCCCTGGGCGGCTGGGGGGCTGAGGGGACTGGGCGCTGCCATCTTGTGGTTGTGGGTGCCACCATCTTTGAGGGCGTGGCAGTCAATTAGCATATTCCTTCCTTATTGGCTGTGGGCGCCACCATCTTTGAGGGTGTGGTGGTCAATTAGCATATTCCCTCTTTATTAGCTAGGATGAAGTCTAGTACCCACCTGATACCATACATATTTATTACAGTATTATTGACTATGTTTCCTAGCCTGTACTTTACATCCCCATGATTATTTATAATTGTCAATTTGTACTTCTTAATCCTTTCACCATTTCCCCCAGCCCTCCAAACCCCTCACATCTGGCAACCATCAGTTTGTTCTCTGTATCTGTGCCAGTTTCTGTTTTGCTTGTTCATTTATTTTGTTCTTAAGATTCCACATATAAGAGGTGTTTGTCTTTCTCTGTCTGAGTTATTTCACTTAGTGTAATATCTTCTAGGATCCTACATGTGGGCACAAATGGTAAGATTTCATTCTTTTTTTTATTTCATTGTACCACTTCTTGTTTGTTCAGGTTGATTCCCTATCTTGGCTATGGTAGGTGACGATGCAATGAACATAGGAATGCATATATCTTTTTGCACTCATATTTTAGATTTCTTCAGATAAAAACACAGAAGTGGAATTGCTGAGTCATAGGTAGTTCTATTTTTACCTTTTTAAGGAATCTTCATACTATTTCCCATAATGGCTGTACTAAATCTCAACTATGCACGAGGGTTTTCTTCACATCTTCACCAAAACTTGTAGTTTATCAGTCTTGTTTATCTTTTCAAAGAACAAGCTCTTGGTTGCAGTGATTTTTGTATTGTTTTTAGACTCCACCTGGTAGGAGCTACAAAGTGATCTGCTACTGGTAGCTTCCTGTGCTGGGCAGGGTGACATTTGTGAGAGGCCACCATGCTATCTGAGGCTGGCTGCCACCAGCATTGGGCCTGGGTCTGCTCAGCAAAAGGTACAGTGTACCCAGAGATCAATTGTCTCCTGCAGGCTGCCCCTAAGGCATATCTACTGAAAGAGTCTTGGGCAGCAAGCTAATGGGTGGGCAGTCTCAGAGAGTTACCAGAGTGGGGTGAGTGGTGTTCACCAGATTAATGCAGACTCGGGTTTGGAGTCTATGAATGCATACAGGCCATGTGGAAGGAGGGTTCAACACAGGAATAATGGCACTAGCCCTCCAGCCTTCCCCGCTGAAGCCACACAATTCAGTTTCTCCCTGTATATCTCTGGCACCTTTGGAGCTTCTGTCCCTTTGCTGGAGCTTAGGGTGAGTGCATGTGAGTGAGTGGGTCTGTGTGCAGGATGCCTGGGTTTCTAGCAGCCCTGTCTCACCTGGACGGATGGAATCTCCATTTATTTTCACATCCAGATGTTATGGGGGCTCTTCCCAGCACTGGTGACTTCTGCAGCTGAGATCACCCTCTTAATTTGCAATTGCCCTACGTGGGTGTGGGATCAGCTCATTTCATCCCCTCCTACAAGTCTGGAATGGCTTCTTCTTTATATCCTTAGTGATAGAACTTTTGTTCAGCTAGCCTTCAAATGGTTCTCCCGGTTGATTGTTCTATAATTTAGTTTTAATTTTATTTTAATGTGGCCATGAGAGGAGGCAAGCACAGCATTTACCTATTATGCCATCTTGACTAGAATCTTGTTTCAAAGGTAATTTTCTGGTTTAATTTTTTGATTCATCCATTAATAGCTATTGAGCATTAAACATTTATTTCTTTTTAATTCCTTGGGTCAAATGAGGCAGAAAATCTGAGAAAATTTTTCTGCTTTGTAGACTTCAATATTCTTTTAGGTAAATATCTAAAGGTCCAGATTAAGGATAAGCTGTCAAAAAGTACATAAACACCCACTTACAATTATGCATTAAAAAACTATATGTGTATGTACATGTATATATTTATAATTTTAAGTAATACTTTTTGAGCATTTCTTTTCTTTCTTTTTTTTCTTTTCCAATTTTCTGTATATTTTTAGATTGTCCAAAGTAAATCTTAACTATTTGTATAATATTTATTTTAATATAATCTGACAGCATTTGTACATATCTAGGTGATTTTAATGTGTTTCTACTTGCTGTGAGTCCTCGCATATTTGAAAATATTTTGCTCCCTCATTTTGTGCTTCTAATTGCTTGCTTACGCTATGCTTTTCTCCCTCATATTCTGCCTCTGTTGGGTTCACACATTCATTTTTCTGTACTACTTTTGAGGTTATACATTTCACTATTTTTTATGGTAAGCAGTACATTTTAATGCTTAATTTCAAACATATTTTCTACCATAGTGTAAAATAAATAATAATTTATAAAATCCTAAAAATACAAGAATATCATTCTACTTTTATTTTTATTTATATGCCTCCCACTACCCACTGTAATGTTTTGCTGTGTAAATTTTATTTTGGCCATTTTAGAAAAAGCATTTAAATATCACAAATCTATATTGCTATCCACTACTGAGAACAGATGGGAAGTTTCTCTGGCCTACTTTAATCAGAATCAGTTATGTTATGTAGGGTTTTTTGTTTTTTGTTTTTTAATCTCAGGTATTTAAACTCCATTAGATTTTTTTTTTTTTTTATCATGTCTGGCTTTAGAGAGTCAACATTTAGTTTTCTTTCTTTTTACAAGTTTCCAGACTTAGATTCAGAGTAACATTTTGCTTATATTGTCACTGGGCCAATAACTCAAAATACTTCATAAGTCATACAGAATAGAAAAAATGTAAGAATAGAAAAAATGTTTATGTTCATCAGACTATAATGATGAATTTTTATAAACAATAAAAATTTTATGAATTAGTTGGAATGGTGTAACTGGGCATATAAAAATTATGACAAAAAGTAAAATTGCTCTAGAAAAGTGAATTTAAAAATAAGAAGAGGTGCCTGGCCAGTGTGCTCAGTGGTTGAGCATCAACCTAAGAACCATGCCACATGCCTGGGTTGTAGGCTCGATCCCCAGCAGGGGGCATGCAGGAGGCAGCTGATCAATGACTCTACCTTATCATTGATGTTTCTATATCTCCCTCTCCCTTCCTCTCTGACATCAATAACAAGTACATTTAAAAAACAACAACAAGAAGAAGACATGATTCCTATCAAAAAGTACAATGAGTCCTAGCTGGTTTGGCTAAGTGGCTAGAGCATTGGCCCTCAGACTGAAGGGTCATGGGTTCCATTCCAGTCAAGGACATACATCTTGGTTGCAGGCTTGATCCCGGGCCCCAGTTGGGGTGCATGCAGGAGGCAACCAATCGATGTGTCTCTCTCACATTGATGTTTCTCTTCCTCTCTCTCTCTCTCTCTCTCTCTCTCTCTCTCTCCCCCCCCACCCCCCCCGCTCTCTCTCTCTCTCCCTCACTCCCTCTTTTCCACTCTCTTTAAAATTCAAAGTAAAAAATATCTTCAGGTGAGGATTAACAACAACAAAAAGTACAATGTACTCAGATTTAAATATGCACACAGGAATTATTTTACTTTTCATATGAAAATAATTTCTAATGACTTCATTATCATCTTCAGAAAAATTAACAATTTCTGAATGAATTTACTAAAATGAATACATAAATTCAATAAAATGATTTTAGTAAAAATTTCCAAATACTGCATTCCATATTTGTCTTAGATATATTTAATTGATAAGTACAAATATAGTGATCTGTGCTAGATGTTACAGTTTTTAAAGATAGATATGCAAACTGTCAATTCTACCATTTCATATTGCCCTGTGTTTCTTGCCACTGCAGCTGGGAAATGTAGAAGAGCAATTATATGTCTACAGTATGAAAAAGGAAAAGGAGGAAGAATTTAAGTTTTTCATAGTCACTTATCTAAACTCCATGAAACAATTATGATGATTCTTATTTTACAGATGAAGAAATCAAGGATTAAACCAGCATTGATAACAAGGTAATATATTAGTTGCCTGCTAAAATCTTTACCTAGATACTTTACCACACATCGTAAGCTCAACCCACTACAAATAATTTATCTAATTCCTAAAATCTAGCCCTATACTTGGATAGTAACTTAACCACGAATACTGACTTTTCTATTTTTCATTCCACTCTCAGCAATCACTATGTCCTATTGATTCTATTAACTGAAACCGCTCACATATACCACTTCTTTTTTTGTCATTATCATTCTTTGCTCAATTTCAGGCCATCACCATCTCATGCCAGAATTATTGGGATAGTCCTTATGATAATTTTTTCCTTCTGTATCTCTAGTTATACACCTCTCAAATCCAATCCTATCTAATAAAGAAAGAATATGCTAATTGACCATCACACCCTCACAAAGATGGCGGTGCCCACAGCAACAAGATGGTGGCGCCCAGTCCCCTCAGCCCTGCCTCATCCAGCAGGAGTCCCCCTGTCCCCTCAGCCCCCCAGCTGCCCAGGGCTGTCCCAAGGCTCAACCAAGCCTAAGATGTCAAATGCCCAGCCGCCCAGGGCCACCCAAGGCTCAGGTAACCAGGGCCGGCCAAGGCTTGTGCTGTCGGCAGTGGCAGCAGCAGATGTGTGATGGGGGCGTTGCCTTCCCCTGATTGCCGGGTCGCCACCCGCCCCTGAGGGCTCTTGGACTGTGAGAGTGGGCAGGCCAGGCTGAGGGACACCCCCCCCTCCAGTGCATGAATTTTCATGCACCAGGCCTCTAGTCTGTATATAATGTTTTCAAAACAATTTCTCTTTACAGAAAACCTGAAAATCCATTATATTTATTTAATATAAAATATTTTTAGAAAATAATGTAAACTGCACAATTTAATGTGTCCTAAAAGGAGACTTGAAAAATGGAAATGCAACCATGTTCCTGAATAAGAAAAGATACTATGATGATGTCAGTTTGCTAGTAATACATAACATACAAGTTCAGCTAAATTAACAAAGGAAATTACAGGGACTCCTCACACATAAAAACGTGTCCAAACAATTATAAATCTGATCTTGAAGAATAAATTTACCAAATAAAATTTTGAAAAAAATAAAATAAAGGCGATGTCTCACTCTTTTAGATATAAAACATATGATCATATCATAATAATTAGTAAATATGATAAGCATATTTGATTTAATAGATAGGCATTGGTCCGTGTGGCTCAGTTAGTTGAGCATCATCCTATGTGCACTAAAAATTCACCAGTTCAATTCCCAGTCAGGACACACACACAAAAATAAATAAATAAAAATAAAAGGATTAAAAAAACAATACCACAACAAAATATATAAATACCAACTCCACAGATTTTCAATTATTACATATCACTGATCATGGGGGAGAAAGCAACGGAGTTACAATAAGTACCACTTGCACTTATTCCAAATCAAGGAACTGCCTTGTGCAAGCCACAGGCCACAGCTGAGACAGGCCAGTAAGCCAGGACAAGTGGGATAGGGAAGCTGATACATTTAGCTGAACAAACCACAGAGCAATTTACAGCAGATACAGAAGGTCACCTCCCAAGCGATAACATCTAAGCCTCAGATGGATTTCAGTTCCAGACCCAGAAAAGCAGCAAAACCAGGTAGGGACACCAGGACCAGGAGCAATGACTAATGACCCCCTGCCCTGAAGGAGCACACCTAGGAAACTCATGAATATTCTGCTGAGACCTTTCCTAATATTCCAGCCTTCAAGAAAGAGATAAAAGCCTCAAGACAAAGGACCCAGGTCCCGCTCTTCCTCTGGGGAGCAGCCAGCACCACGCCCTTCCTCCTCTTATTCCCTCTCTTCGCCCCCACAGGCGTGCATCTCCTAAACTCTAAAGGACCCCAAGCAGCTTGCAACCAGGGGAGCAAGGGGCGGAGGCAGTCCTCCCAGGCTAATCCCTGCACCTGCCCCAAGGCCTCCTTTTCTCTGACTTTCCAGAGAGCTAAGGCAGCCCAGCCTGGGCTCCCCTGTTGCTTCTATGCTGAGCCCTTTCTTGTTTGATTGTCCCCAGCTTTAACCACTTCCCTCATAGTCACCTGGACTCATGTGAAATTTTTTCTGCACGAAGTCAAGACCCCACACTCTACTGGCTGGCCCTGGTAACAGTGAGAGCATTTCTGAAGGCATAACAGTTGCATCGGAGGAAAAGAAAATTTAAAAATCACTGCTAATTTGTAATCAAGTGGCGTTTCCTTTGAGTAGGCAAAAGAAAGATAATCTAATAAATGATGCTGGAATATTTAATTATGAACAGTATTCACAGAGTTAAATTTAAGAATGAAAACACAGAAACCACTAAAATTAGAATATGACAATAAAATTTTATCAAAATTTGGTGTGGCGAATAGCTTTTGTAAAATTAAAAAAGAAGATAATAAAATTAAGTTAGAAAAGAAAACTTTAAGAAAATATACATAAGTAGTCTAGATATAAAATTCTGCTATAAATAAGTTATTTTTTTCAAACAAAGCCTTACATTTTATTGTTGAAAAGTATATGACTCAGGAATATAAGGAGAAAAAGTAAAACAATCCATTAGATCACTGCTCCCATCCATCTTTATAGAACTCTCAAAACTTTTCTGTACCTTTGCATCATTAGTTGCATATGAAAAAGATTTGGAAACCATGTTTTTCTAAAACATTTTTTTCATTTTATTTCCACATGTTCTTTACATGAGTTTTAAAGACTGAAAATCTTATGTACATATTTACATCTGGATATATTTTCACAAACATATATAATATTATGTATACATAGTTTATGCATATCCATCTTCTTTTCTGTGTCCAAACTTTCCCCATGGAAAGTGGCACTCTTGGAACTTCTGGTGGGTCCACAGCTGGATGAGTCAGCATTTCTCATTCTCTGCCTAGAGATTATCCTGTTGATGGGAGAACATCCAAACCAATAGAGAATTTTTACAAAACTTTGTGCCAAACACAGGATAGTACTGGAAACAAGATCCCAACAGACTGAGATAAATGCTTCCAATAAATGAAAATTTGCATCTTCTTTTACCCATTTGGAATTGAGGAGGAAATGTAAGGAAGAGTACAGGAAGGTAAGAGAAAGAAAGATGGGGATCAGATTACAGGATAGTTAACAGGATTAACATAAACTCTTGAGGCTGGTCACCTTTTAGAAGGAGGGGTCTGAGAAGAGGCATTTCAAAGGTGTATTAATTAGGCGCACAGAAACAATGGACAGAGCTTGCTTAATGCAAAAATAAGTCTTACTAAAGATGGTATAGGCCTGAGGCATGACTACTCACCATTACCTGCCCAGTTAGGAATTTACAATCAGATCACTCTGTTATTTTCCTTAGAACCCCCTTTTCACCTACAATACAAAAATAAAAAGTAAATTGAAACCCTGAAAATACAATTTTTTACTGAAACTGAAAGAAGGTATCCACAGATTTCCAAATATCTGTAGGGCCTGCCAAGAGTAACTAGATTGGAAAAATCTTTTGTGGGATAAGTAAGGATGAGAAATAGAGATTAAAGGATCAAAGTGAAGGCAGATCTAAGTGCCAGCATTCATGTGCTATGCAGTGGTGGGATGCAGGGGCATTTCTTTTGGGCAACATTGGTATGAGGTCCATGGTGATCAGTTTGGTCTCAGAAGTCCTCCTGTACCTAGTCTGCTTAAAGGAAGCAGAGAGAGAAGAGGAAAAAGTGTGCTTGATGCTTAGGTATGAACATCCGCTCTTCTAGAAGATTCCTTGGCCATTATGTTTCCCTCCCCTCCACTATTTATATAAATGGCAAATCCAAGAAATTCAAGTCTTTCCATGATCTGTGATAAAATAGCTATTGGCACAGCATCAATACAAACAATATATAAAATAATGAGACTTTTTAAAAGGTTAATAATAGTAGACTTTTCATTAAAAAGTATATCATAGAGACGATATAATTCTGCACAAATAACATCACCAAGAATATACAAAAAATGTGTGACACGATTGCCTTTAAGAAGAAAAGTTGAAAAAGCAAGATCTTAGGGAAGAGATGATGGGAGAAAAGAGATGAAACATGGGCTGGCAAAACTTAGGAGGACTAAAACCATCCCAAAAATGAGGGGAGGAAATCACAAGAAATGTAAGGGAAAGTACACACTGTGGAAAACATCATGAAACATGGGATAGAAATTTTAAAAGATATGCAAAAATATATTAAAAGTACATGCAAAATATGAAAAAGAGTTGGAAAGTATGAGGGAGCTAATGATAGATAAAGAGGACAGATATGGGAGAGCAAGCACACAGGATAATCTTTCCTAAGAAGAAAACCAAAATAATAGAAGATTATTGATCTATGAATTTAGTGCTAGGCAAACTGATTTAGAGCAATTTATCCTTGACATATCCTAATAAATACCCAGACCTTAAGAAATAAAGAAATAATAATTTGGACAGCTAAGAGAAAAGACCATGCAGACTTGAAAGTTTTGGGGTTTGTTTGTTTTCTTTGTTAACCTCTAAGAGAAAGTGGTGGAATATCTTCAAGATCTTCATGAAAATAAATTTGACCCAAGTATTTTATAGACAGCCAAACTCTTCTGAATATAAAGCTATACATTTATTTTAACATACAAGAACTTGGAGAGTATCTTTACTCTAACTCCAACTTGAAATAACTAGCAGACCAGAGATTTTAATTAGTGTGCCTCAAGAGGCACATTGGTGTGAAACAAGCATTTTAAAAACATGCAATACCTAACTATTTAGTTCAGGGCACTGACCTCTTTCCTTCAGTTTGTCAAATAAAAGAATGACAACAACCAACACAGCAATAGTCATCAGTGTAGATGAATCAAAATTATACCTATTTTTTTATTAAATTTATTGGGGTGACTAGGTTAATAGGGTCATATAGGTTTCAAGTGTACATTTCTATAAAAGATGATCTGTATATTGCATTGCATGCCCACCACCCAAAGTCAAGTTTTCTTTCATCACCATATATTTGGCCTCCTTTACCCTTTACTCCCCCTTTACCCCTTTCCCTCTGGTAACCACCAGACTGTTTTCTATCTCTATGAGTTTCAGTTTTATATCCCAAATATAGTGAAATCATATGGTTCTTAGTTTTTTCTTATTTATTTCACTTAGCAAAACATTCTTAAGGTCCATCCATGTTGTCACAAATGGCAGTATTTCTTCTTTTCTTCTGCCTGAGTAGCATTCCATAGTATGTGTGGACCATATCTGCTTTATCCAATCCTCTATGAAAGGACACTTTGGTTGACATCATATCTTGGCCATTGTGAATGATGCTTCAATGAACAGAGAGTTGCATAAATCTTTGCGAATAAATGTGTTTTTTTTAGTTTTGCTGGTAGATTTCTTTTTGTCAGATTGGCAAGAATTATAATATATTTTGATGTGCCACAGGATTTTAGTAATTAGTTTATGTGTGCCATGAGAAAGAAAAGATTGAAAATTACTGTACTAGTCCATTAAGTTAAGCTAACAAAGACGTGCTTGAGAAAAATATGGCAAAGAGACTAGCCGTGACATTTGGTTAATTATACCAATGGGATAACACTACAACTAATCAAAGCATGTCATCTAATAAGCGTCATACACAGATGGGACTTTTCAATATTTTGTCATGAGTGTCATAGGTATTTCTCATTAAAAATTAAGGTATGGTGGTTTTGTCCTTATTATATAATTCATAGTACAGCAATGCTGTGGAAATTTAACAAATGATTTTTAAAATATTGAAATTCTGTTGATAAAAGTAGTAAATTTAGAAGACAAAATAGTAGTGTATTTAGTGCTTTGAACAAATGGTTTAGATGAAATATTAATGTCTCTACTCAATTTTAGATAAAATGTGTGAAACATTCAGACTGATAAATGTGATGAAATTCATGGGTTTGAAAGCCTTGGAAGCAACTTCTTTATGATCTAAATCAATATTCTATTTTTACCGGGTCCTCAATAAAAGTAATTTATCAAGGCCGGGAAGCAGAGGACAGAGACTGAAACTCGCCCGCTTCTGTTTTAATGTTACAGAGACAGAAGGGCTGTTTTCTCCTGAGCTAGTAATACTCCCAGAGAACAATGCTTTTGAAATATTTATTTATGTTTCTATGCTACCCTTTCCCCCCCTCAACAAGGGAAATTGTCAGATTTTATGAAGAAAAGATAAATGCAGGGTTTAGCATTTCCTGATGAGAAAAAACTTGCTGAGTCCTGGGAGAAAGACAGAAAGGACTTGCATGTTTAAGGCAGAAGAGCTGGGCGGGAATGGAGATCTGGAGGAGAAGCAAATTTCCCTTGTTGCCACATGAATATTTACCGAGGAACAAATAGAGCACGTTTTATTTTTGTATTGTTCAATGATGAAGTTCGGGGCTATTTGTAGTTCCTCTATGCTCCTGGCACCCATCCAATTGCATTCCAGCAAATAAATCAGGAGGTAGCCGTTGTTTAGGGAAGGGAATTCACAGTAGCAAATAGTAGTGATTTTCAGGCGCTCAGTCCCTAAGAGAACTCACAAGAAAAAAAAAAAAATCTGATGAATCCGAGGTAGGATTCCTACAAGTTTGGCTAAAATCCTCAGAATGGTATGAGGGGGAGGGAATATAAAGGAGAACACACCCTGGGTAGACTCTGCATTTCCTCCCTACTGTGGCTTTGCCAGAAACCCGGATCAATTTCATGCTCCATTTCCCATAGATGTTCTATAAGGAGGCAAGGCCCCAGGAGATTATCTTATTTTGTCTCTTGTCATAGAGGAGATGAGACAAACTGCAGTCCCCCACTCCATACTCTGGTACAGGGAAAGTAGAACGCTCTCTATGTACCCCATGTTAGGCATAGATGGCCCATGATTTTTCCTGCAGTCACTACAGCGTAAGACCCAAAGAATAATAGGGGTTCTTTGAGCAGGGCATTCATTGGACTTAGCAGAGAGGACCAGAACAAATGGCCTTTCAATCAAGAATGAGAGTGACTCAGTCATGTCCTAAGTGGGTAGACTACAAGCTCAAGATCTGCCCACTTCAATGGCTGCTGAGAAGGCCAGCTGGGAACAAGGTGGGCAAAAGAAAGCCTCCTTCCCTTGAGGCTTGGAGTATGTCAGCTCTTACAATAATAAGCCCAGAAAGAGGGCTCCAAATCTCCCTGTCAGATTCCTTCCATCGTTCACACAGGGACTCATAATAGCATTGTGTGCTGAATGTTTAATTGCCATGTCTGCAGGTTAATAACAATCAAATATTGGCAATTGCACAGGCTTTCACCTAATAATTAAGGTCTGTTACAGAAGAACAAAGTTGCATATATTCTTAGAGAAAGCACTTGCCACTTATATTTTGAAATAATTATATTCAGAGAGTTGCCAAAAGAATATGGTCTCAAGAATGCTTTACCCAGCTTCACCCAGTTACATAACTGTGCTACACAGTCAAAACCAAGAGATTGACGTTGGTGCAGTGCAATTAACCAAGCTACGTATCGTTTTCAATATTTCAAATACGCTATTTATTTTAGAACTACTTTAGACGAACAGAAAAGTTGCAAAGATAGTACAGAGTTTCCACATCCAGTCTCCCTTATTTTTAACATTACACCTTAGGGATAGTACATTTGTCACAATGAATTGGATCAATATTGATGCATTTTTAACTGAAGTCCATACTTTATTCAGATTTCCTTCGTTTTTGTCAAATATCCTTTGTCTGTTCAGGGATTTCTCCCAGGATACCATATTACTTTAGGCATCGTGTCTCCTTAGGCAACTTAGGCTGACAGTCTCTCAGACTTTCCTTGCCGTTGATGGCCTTGGCAGTTTGAGGAGCCCTGGTCAAATATTTGGTGGAAAGTCCCTCAATTTTGTTATGAGTTGTGGTTTTATCATGATTATTTTGGGGTTATGAATTTGTGGAAGAAAGACCACAGAAGTAAGGTGTCATTTTCATCAGAAGTGCATGCTGTGGACAGGGCATATCACTGATGATGTTGGCCCTGATCACCTGGCCTCATCAATATTTGCCAGGTGTCTGCACTGTAAAATTTCTTGTTCCACTTTTATAAAATGTACTAGTTGAAGGGAAGTTACTATGCACAGCCCACTTAAAGGGGAATAATGCCCACCTACTTGAGATTGAGTACGTACTCAAGTTCTTTGGAATTCCACCGCACAAAGGATAGAAGATTTGTTTATTCCATACTATTTATTTATTTATTTATTTATTTATTTATAATTCATTCAATATATTTATTAATATATATTTATAGATATTTGTTTTACACTCTATCATATAATCCAATCTTACTACATTAATTTTGTTGCTCAAATTGCTTCAAGTTTTAACCATTGGGTGTTCTTACATTTGGTTCCTGTGTCCTTTGAAAAGCCTGTCATTGTGGAATTTTTAAGCACTTCCTTTTTTAACGTTCTGGCACAACAAGATGGTCTAGGCTCATCTTGTACACTTCCTGCCCTAGCCCTAGAATCAGCAAATTCTCCAAGGAAGCCTGGTTCTTTTTGCTGAAGAATAGCATTAGAAACCAAGACCTGAGTGCTGGGTTTGCTCATTGCTATCAAGGTGTCATTGCTTCTAGGTCCTTGCAGTTAATAGGGTACGAATATATACAGTATGTACTCTGGTTGCCTCCTAGTCACCCCACAAGTGAAAGAAAGAGATCTTCTTTCCACCGTAAATATGAGATATTAAATACATGACACCCAACACTGGACAAAGGAGACGGACAGCAATTGATTCATCATACATACCCACAGTTTGGGGGAAAAGGACAGCACACACCATTCAGGCACACAGGGGTTGTGTTTAAGGGCAGAGTGAACAAGCAGAGACTGGGAGACAGGCTTTGTAGCAACAAGAGAATGGGTTGCTCCCTCTTTCCATCAGAGGATGGGGTTGGTTTAATTCCACAGGCAGGCAAGAAAATAAAACCTGGTAGGTGGGGAACAGATAGGGTGCAGTTGGTCTGGCCAATGAGGGAACTAGCTGAGTGGAGAATATTACCCATAGGGTAGAAGTCATAATTTGGGAAATTCATAATTATGTGTTTGGGGTCCTGTGAGACTCCAAAGCATCAAGGCAACACTTGAATTTTAGGCCTTGAATACATATCTATACTAACCAGTCTATATACACATACCTTCAAATATTTCTTTATGTATCTGAAATTGCATCTCTTATTAAAAAAAGCAATACACATTATTGAAAATAAAACTATCTTCAAATATATAAATATGTCTTAATAAATTCATAAATATGGAATTCTGGGGTCAATTGAATGTATACTATAAATAATTTGATTTATAATGCCAAATATCTCTATGGAAAATTTATACACATTCACTTTTTTTCTAGGATATGTGAGATTATAGATTTCACTAGACCCTTGGAAACACTGCCTGTTTCATTGAAAAATATATTTTTTAACTTTATAATTTAGATTTCCATTTTATGAATATTGCATTTCCACTTTTTATAGAACACTGTGTACTTTTGAACAATTTTTTACATAATTTCCTCATACAATAATTCTCTCTGGTAGGTTTTCTATTATTTCTTTAAATGTGGAAAATAAAGATTAGGTTATATAGCTATTAAGTGTTGAACTTGCAAAGATAATTTAAATATGTTGTTTACTTTATTAAATACTACAAGCATCAAGTTAATATAACATAACTAGTGGCCTGGTGCATGGATTCGTGCACATTGAAAAGAAATTAATTAGAAGAAATATTTTAATATCGCTATTCGCCCTTTCTCTATAATAGAAGTGTCAACCAAATTCATGATCGACAATGACAGATCGAAACACATGTGTGCAATTAGTGCCAGCAAGAGCTTTATATGTATGGCACATGCACGAGTCAACTTAGCCCTTTATACATATAGATACTTTCTGATTATTCTTTCTGAGTATTTAACTTCTTACTAGAAAAGTGTCTGAATAGACACAGATCTGTCTAAATCTAAGTTTTTTCCCTTTAGGAAATTTCATTGTTATTTTATTTTTCTGAATTTCAAGAAGGATTTATGTAGTGAAGATTTTAATTCCTCTTTCTCAGTTTTTAGTGCCTTTTTATGTTTTTTTTATAATCATATGGAGCATGATATATTATTTTATTGATTAATATAAAATATTTACATTATGAGGCTATAGAATTTGTGTCCTAATGTTTGCCATCTAGGAGTATAATTTTTGCTTTTTTGTTTTTTTGTGTGTAATGCTTTCCATGTCTACTATCCTTCCTTACGTGCTTTATTTGTTTGTTTCCTCGTTTAGAAATATTTTTAAGCTTTCGCTTTGAAAGCATAGTTCCACATTCCCAAAAGTATATTTTCTGAGATGTTAACAATGACTCATTGACATAAAGACAATGTTTTATGGTGTTAGACTTTGGGAATGCTGACTTAACTTCAACAGATTTCTTCTCCATTATTTGTCAGATCCTTTCATGTGCTGCTTATATTGCAAACTTGCAGGCTTTCCTAAAATTTATCTGAACACAAAAGCCATTTTCCATGGGTCAGATCAGGAATCTCTTCTTAATGAGAACCAATTGGGACTGTTACCTTGGTTACATGAGGGGTTACTTTTCTCAATCCAAACATATATTCTTTTGAAATTTCTTTTGGTAAAGATTCACTGGTGCTAAATTCTGTTTTGTTTCTCAGGAATTATTTATTCATTTTCATTCTTAAAAGACATATTTATTTGGTATACAAAGGTATGGTGCACAAGTCTGTTATTTCTTCAGCCTGTTATAGATATTTTTTATTAGCCTTCATTGTTGATGATTAAAAAAACATGTGTCATTTTTAAATTTGTATAAGTAGACAGTCTGTATTTTTATGCTGGTTCCTTTGATGATCTTTTCTTTATATTTGATATTATGCATTTTTATTATGATACTAGAAGCCTGGTGCACAGGTTCATGCACATTGAAAGGAAATTAATTAGAAGGTTCTGGTGGAGCGGGACTGGGTGAGATGGGCAGGCACACCTTGGAGCCAGCATCCCGTGGGTCCTCCCTGGCCAGCCACACCTGGGGCGCCACCAGGGCTCAAGGGGCATCTGCGGAGTGAGCGGGGTCCCTCTGGCAAGTGGGATCCTTCAGCATGGCCTGTGGGGATCGTGCCGAAACTGGCTCCCCAACATCCCCCGAGGGGTCCTGGATTGAGAGAGGGCGGTTCTTAGGTGACACACCCCAGAATTGGGCTCCCTCCTCTCTGGTTCCAGGTGCGTCACCCAAGAACTGCAACTGTCAAGTCACCATAGCTTGGCAACTCCTGCATTGAGCATCTGTCCCCTGGTGGTCAGTGCACATCATAGCTACTGGTTGGATGGTCAGACAGTTGGACGGTCACTTAGGCATTTATATTCTATATAATAAAAGCCCAGCAACTCAATTGGTGGGACGACTAGAACAACTAGAGACCAGAATGACCATGGCCTCTCACCCTGGCCAGATCAGCCCCTAGTGGGGATCCCCCACCCCAATCTGGGGCCCCCATCAGGGCAGGCCAGCCGGCCCCCACCTGTGGTCTGGGCCTCTATCCTATATAATAAAAGGGTAATATACAAATTGACCCTAACAGCGGAATGACCAGGATAACTGCTTGACCAGTCACTATGAGGTGCGCTGACCACCTCTCTGTCCCTACCCATGGCCTGCAGGCTCCGACTGCATGATGGCGAACAGGGAACCAGGAGTGTGTTGTGGGGAACACG
Source organism: Cnephaeus nilssonii (assembly GCF_951640355.1). NCBI lineage: Eukaryota > Metazoa > Chordata > Mammalia > Chiroptera > Vespertilionidae > Cnephaeus > Cnephaeus nilssonii. The sequence goes on from NC_137087.1 coordinate 12,019,737, forward strand.
GGTAGCGCCAGGCCAAGTCTCCCACCCCGCTGGTCACCCCACGCACAGAGGGCGACCCGTGGTGGGGACGGGTCCGGTGAGTGGGCGGGAATGGCCAACCTCTCAGTCCCTTCCCCCGGCCGCCATGCTACGATCGCCCGATGGCAAATGGGGAACTGGGGGTGGGTGGCGGTGGGGGGTGGGGCCGGCTGCGGGCAGCTGGGGAAGATGGCCCCGATCACAGGCCAAGCCTAGGGACCTTACCTGCGCCCAAATGTTGTGCGCCAGGCCTCAACATATCTATCTAGTATATAGATATTTAAGTGAGTTATCTTATAGCCTGATTGGAATTTATTGGGCTTTCTGCATCTGAGAATCAATATCTTTAATTGTTCATGGAAAATTATTTGCCAATATTTCTTCATGCATTGCATCCCCCTATATTTTTTCTCTGCATTCTGGAATTACAATTAAATGTATGCTAAAATTGAACAGTCTATCCTTTATTGCATTTAATCTCTTTTCATTACTTTCCATGTTTTCATCTCTTTGTATTTGTCCTGAATAACTTATTAATTTCCATCTTTTAGTTTATGAATTTTTCTCTTCAACTATGTGCATTCTGCTCATATACAGCCAAAATTTTAAATATCAATTAATCTATTTTTTTCTAGAAGTGTTATTGTATTTTTCTCTAAGCACTTGATTTAATTAATGCATTGCCCTTTGCATATATGTTTCATCTTACTATATGATTAGGATATATAAAAAATGTAATATAATCTATACGTTTTCTCTGATATTTGTAGTATTTGATGTCTGTTGCAGTTGTCTATTGCCTGTCAGGAATTAATCATTGACATGTCATTTCTTTGTGTATTTGTAAGTTTTGCTTTGAGTTCAAATTCCTTGGAAGATTATTTGTGGAAATTCCTTGTACCTTGTATTGAAGATGGGTCCAGGGAAATTTTTTATTTGCATATTCCAGATGCTTGAAGGCACCACAGAAAAGGATTTTCTTCAAACTCCACATTTGGCCTCAGGTAACCTGGACTCGGGCAGTATTCATTTGACTGCAGACCCACTTGAGGGCCATTGATGGTTACAAACTCTTGTGAAAATTTTATAGGGGATATTTTCCTTTTTTTCCTTTCCACCTAAAACCAAGATTTGAGCACACCAATTATTCTTAACTTTCTTGGGAGGTAACTTCACAGTCAGTTCAACTTTCTCTGGTCCTAACTTTGTGAGGAGTGTTCCCTGTTAGATACGACCACTGGGTTGGGTCCTGTAGCTTCCCCTGCTCCCTGCGCTCTGACAAGCAGTGGAAAGTAAAGCTGAAGATCAGTCAGATATGGAAACTTCCTTCAGGGCACAAGCCAGCTTTAATAAAGCTTCTCCCTTAAGTTCAGTCCAAGACATGTGATGTCATTTTAGCTGAAATCCCATGAGACACGAATTCAAGTTTCATTTCTTGAATGACAAGCCCAGTTCCAGCCCATGGCTTCAAGCAATGAGGCTGGCTCACATGGAAACTTTTTGGTGTAATTGTCCATCAGGTACGTCTTTTAACCTGGAACCTGCATCCAGAAGGCCCCTACATTCTGCCGTTTCCAAGAACAACTTCTTGTTCTATTTTCTCTTCATGGCTATTAATATGTTTATTTTCTGTTTATTGAGGCTACACACACACACACCGTGTACTTATACATCCATATATACATATATATATAGTATTAACATATTTTAAATTTCCTGTTCTTATAGTTTTCCTATCTCTACTTATTTTGATTACAATTTAAAAGGTTACTTCATAACATAAAGTTACAGAGCCATATTGACAAGAAATCTCTGTTCTCTCTGTCCATTATTTTGAAAATGAGATCATAAAAAGATTCACAATTGCCCACTAATCCCTGATAATAAAAGACCAGAATAGTCCAGTACACATTTAAAATAATATTTATGAAACTTAGTCTACTGGCTGAAACTCTGAAATTTGTGACCTAATTAAAAAAAAATTATGTAGAAGCCAGGAATAAAAAATTAGTAAGAAAAAAAAAAAAGAAAGAAAGCCAACAACCACAAAAACAACTAATCTCTATGCAAAGTGTTATTTCAAACGACATCCATCATGTTTTCGTTCGTTTCAATAATAAAAGGCCCAGTTGAGCAGCGTAGGGAAACGCGAGGACAGCAGCCAGGCTGAAGAGAAGTGCACACTCTTTTGAACACCCAAGAGGCTTTCCCGTGTGGTCCCTGAGAAATGGATTTAAGGGATATGTGCTGAGAAGAGATTCAGTCTCCTCTGCAGAACTTTAGTTAAAATAGGGTAGTATAGGAGATGCGGTATCATAGCACATTGACATACTGCAAACCCTGGGACTATGTCAGAACAAATATAATTTGCTAATTTGTTATACTGCAATAAACTGAATCAGAAAACGTTCTTACATCCTCTCTACCAGATAGGAACTGCTCTTCTCAATTCCTCTTCCCAACATCAAATCCCCGTAAACACATGGAGGAAGTGCCTCATAAATGTATTTATTTGCTCTCCCATAGAGAAAAAAGGAGACAGGTAACAATATGAAACAAAGGTCACGATGCAGGCAGGTTTGCTAGGCTGGGTTACGTAGGGGGGTTACAAAAGTTTCTCTGTGGAACCAGAGTGTTCAATATTCTCTACCTTTGATAAAACACTGCCTTCATGTTCCCTTTAAGAAGACATGGGTCTTTATTCTGATTACCTGAACAACATGCATCCCACTGATTCCAATCAATGGTTGGCAGGTGCTGAGCATAAGCAAAAGAGGAAGCGAAAGGCCTTGTGCATAATTTATTGCTTGTCTCCTTTAGGTTTTTTAAATAATCGTCCATAATTCTGACATCCGGAATAATAGGAAAAGCCACTGCCAATGGCTTGGTGGGCCCGAAATTCGGTGGGGCAGGTTCTCTGGGAATCGCCAAGGCCAGAGGAACAGTGATAGCCAGGGTGATGGAGACTTGGATATGGTTCCTGCCTGTCTGCTCTTGGGGGGAGGCTCAGCATTGGAACCGTGGCCTCTCCTCCAGCTCTCATCCTGTAAGTCCTCCCTGTAGGTCCCTGGTGCCTTTCCAGTGAGTCAGAGTTAAGTCCTTGCAGGAGCTGTTGAGAGGACCACCTGGACTCCAGAAGCCCTCAGTCTCGCTCAGCCACAATCCACACTGGTTTTCAGAGCCTGAACTTATGAGTATTACTGGGCCAGTTCCGCACATGAGGGGAGTGGAAGTGGAGAGGGGCTGGCCTTGCCTGGCATGGTCCTTGGTCCAGGATCGTTCCCATTTCAGGCGACCTCCAGGTTCTTGAGATGTGCAGGAATCATGTTAAGACTCAATCAAGTCCAGGTGGAAGTAAGAGTAAGTTTATTAAAGCTGGGGACAGGGATGCAAAGGAAGGGTCCCTGGAGCCTGTTGCTCCCCTGGGTGCAGGTCTAGTCCAGATCCTTAGAGCTTAGGATAGATAAAGCAGATTATGTGCCTGAGGAAAGAGGCGTGTGGGCATGCTCAAAGAAAACACATGGCATCTTTGTCCTGAGGGTTTTACCTATTTCATATGGGTGGGAATTTTAGGAGAGGCCCCAGGGGAGGATCTCAACAGAATATTCATTAGATTTCCAGGTGTGTCATTTAGTATGCCGATGTATCCAAAAAGAGCATAGAGTGGGGTCAGGGGTCATTCTCTGGTTAGTTTCACCTCTAACTTCACGTAGTCTGGCTCTAACTGTTGTTGTTTTGTTGTTGTTATTGTTATCTATCTGACTAAGATGATTTAAACCCCCTGTTCTCAGGTATCTTCGGTTAGGGAGGACAGAGTCCTGTGATTTATCAGCTGGCTGTTAATTACTTGGCCATTTGTTCAGCCTTTTGTCTAAGTTTTCTCGTCCCACTTGCCAGGGAATTTTCCTAGTTTCTTACTAACCTGCCTTTTGGAGACTTCTCTTCCTGGAACTGGAACCCTCGGCTGTGGGGCCTGGTGTTGGGCTTGGACCACTGGCTCCTCAGGGGGGACCTCTGGAGCTGAGATATGCCTCCCAATTTTTATTAAGTTTACAAACAGTATTAGAAACTTTATTTTTTACAGCAACATGCACAACTGTATGTTAATTGGGCTCTAACAGAAGTAAGCCTCTTTTCATAATTCTACCACTCCAACTATCATAGTCTTATCCCAGGTTCTATTTATTTATTTATTATTTATTTATTTATTGTCTAAAGTGTATATATGTCTCTTTTTTCTTGATGCCTCCCAATTTTTAATGGCCACACATAGGTGTGGGGCAGCTCATTCAGTATTTCAGTCCCTTCAACCAGTCTCAATGTGGCTTCTTTATATCCTTAGTTGTAGGATGTCTGTCCAGCTAAATTTCAGATGGTTCTCAATGATGGTTGTTTTATAGTTTTGTTGTAATTTTGATGTAGATGTGGGAGGTTCAGAGTACCATGATTACCTATGCTGCCATCTTACCTGGAAGCCACCTTTCCAAGAATTTTATAAATAGTAAATAATTTAGTTCAATAGATTCACACACACACACACACACACACACACACACACACACACACACAATGATCACACACACACACACACACTGATTACCAATGTTTGGAACTGGTGAAATTGAAATTCTGCTACTAAATTTTATTAAGAAAAAGAAGCTGACAAGCTGGGCTTGAGTGGCTCAGATGGTTGAGCATCATCTTGTGCACCGAATGGTTGCCGGTTTGATTCCCAGTCAGGGTATGTACCTGGGTTGTGGGTTTGATCCCCAGTCAGGGAGCGTACAAAGGCAACCAGTGGAAGTTTCTCTCTCACATCGATGTTTCTCTCTCTTCCTCTCTCTAAGCATGTCCTTGGCTGAGGCTTAAAAATAAATAAATAAATAAATAAATAGCCACAAAATAACTAAATTATGAGTTGGCCTATATAATTTATGAAAAAACTTTATAATAAGATAGAACTAGAAAATAACTTAAGGAATAAATGATAATCACAGATAAGATTTGATTATACTAGTATATAGTTATTTATTCCCCAAATTATGACCTCTATCCATTCATATATAGAATAGAAATTATTATACGTCTGTAAACATAGCAATGGAAGAAATAGAAATAAAAAGTCTGATTTCATGGAAAAGAGAGGAACAGGATAAGAAAAATGTTTTCAGGTAAAGAAATATAAACTATGTCAGATCACAATTATTTCCCTCTGAGCTTCTCATGTAGAAATTAACCACAAATCTTCCATTCCATCCATTCCATTTGATTGCTAGAATTCTAGTGAATGTAATGATCTCTTTTCAAAAATTTTAAATTACTGCTTCATTCTCTTAACTAATCTTTCTCTAGTTTTCCTCCATCAATCTGTTGATTAATCCACATTTCAGGTTAATAATCAATCAGATACAGTTCCTATAAAGTGTTTGGCACAGCAAGACAGAAGCTTTCTGAGCTTGTCACGACAGCCTTTCTATTATCATCTCTAACTCATTTCTCCCTGTTGTACTCATGTGTGAGTGTTAATAAATAATAATTAATTAACAAAGTAAGCAAATGCTACCACAATTCATTAGTTTTCTGAAAGCAAATAGGGATAATGATTAGATGATCACATAAGTATTATATGGAATTCCTGAGTTTGTTTTGCATGAACAAAAGGTCAAGTTTCTATTGGCAATATTGTGGCTTAATAATCCATAGTTATAAAGGTTATGTAGAAGTGGAATATCTGATAAAATTATCAATTTAAAGCAGAGAATATTTGAATGGGTTACCTGTCACTGAAACCTGATAAAAAAACCTTAGTAGAGAAAAAAATATTTTTATGACATTTCTCTTGCCACAACCCTCTAACCTCAGAAAATATTTCTGCCAAATGAAATCAGGATTCAGTGATTTTTATCAAATGCCAGACATTCACTTAATGACCCCAAAATATTGTCCAAAATATGTCAACTTTTGACAGTCTGACAATATTATATATATATATATAATTCATGTGTGTGTATGTATATATGGAGTTGAGTTTCTGACTACTTATTATTTAGCTAACTAGAGGCCTGGTGCACAAAATTCATGCATGGTGGGGGGGGATCCCTCAGCCTGGCCTGCACCCTCTCCAATCCAGGACCCCTCGGGGGATGTCCAACTGCTGGTTTAGGCCCGATCCCTCTACCAATCCAGGACTGCTGGCTCCTAACTGCTCACCTGCCTGCCTGCCTGATTGCCCCTAACCACCTCTGCCTGTGGGCCTGATCACCCCTAACTGCCTCTGCCTGCCAGCCTGATCGCCCCCTAAATGCTCCCCTGCCAACCTGATTGCTTCTAACTGCCCTCCCCTGCCAATGTGATCACCCCCTAACTGCTCCCCCCTGCTGGCCTGATCACCCCCTAACTGCTCCCCCCTGCCAGCCTGATCACCTGTAACTGCCTCTGCCTGGGCCCCTGCCACTGTGGGTTTGTTCGGAAGAACGTCCGGAAGATGTCTGGTCTAATTAGCATATTACCCTTTTATTAGTATAGATGTTGATTGTGATATCAACTTCACAAAGTCATTAGGACAAAAAATGTAATAAATATTTAGTTGAAAGAAAATCTTATTTGAGGCAGCTTGAGAGTGATGCTCAAAACAATAATATTTAATAAAAAGTGTCTATCTAACATTTCTAAATTCAAATTTGGAACAATTGTTCTACCTTACAGACTCTATACATAATTGCATGTGACTATCATGAAGGGTGAAGACAAATTAAGTATTAATATTGTTCAGACAACTGTTATGAGAAGGTCAGAAAGCAAACCTATAGGTAACCTGACATTTTCTTAATTATCAGCTGCAGATGGAATAGTATGCTTTTATAACTTTGACATTCCCTGGAAATAAAATGGGTATGGAAAATTTTTACCTAAAATTTCTTTCTTTTTGTATGTTCTTTTTAGTAATTCCATATTTATTTTGGAGTTCTGGCTGCCACTTGCTTCTTAAAATCTAATTTTTGTACAGAAGTTGTGTGGATTTTGTATAATCAGTTTTTGTTTACTGTTAGTTTTCAATGTGACTTTCAAAGACTGATCCTACAAACAAATTAAGCCCAAGATTAGCAGATAAACAGAGGGCTTGAGCAACACTGTAAAGCAGCTAGACTTAGGCATTTGCACAATACTCCACTCAAAAAAAGCAGACTACACATTCTTCTCAAGTGCACATGGAATATTCTCCAAAACAGATCAACTGCAGAAACTATATAGCACATTAATAAGAAATAAGAGTAAAATTCTTATTAAAAAAACAAGTCTTCAAATCCTCATTCCAGTTTCTTTACAGAAATTACAAAATATTTACTATTTATTGATTCAAAATATTCCATCATATTTATGCCCATAGTTTATTTAACAACCACCTTTGCTGGGCATCAGGTTAGCCCAGTGGTCGGCAAACTCATTAGTCAACAGAGCCAAATATCAACAGTACAACAATTGAAATTTCTTTTGAGAGCCAAATTTTTTAAATTTAAACTTCTTCTAACACCACTTCTTCAAAATAGACTCACCCAGGCAATGGTATTTTGTGGAAGAGCCACACTCAAGGGACCAAAGAGCCACATGTGGCTCGAGAGCCACAGTTTGCCGACCATGAGGTTAGCCTATAATTTTTCACACTCATAAATAATACTTCACTGATTTCAGTGCAACCTACATGAATCTATCCTCTCTAATAAAATGGTAATATGCAAATTAACCATCACTCTGCTACATAAGCCACGCCCACCCGCCAAGCCACGCCCACCAGCCAATCAGGGCGAGTATGCAAATTAACCCCATCCAAGATGGCTACAGCCACAGAGAGCAAGGTTTCCCAGGTAACAGAGCAAGACAAGCTTTCCGATAGCTGTTGCAGGCCTAAGCCTCCACTCAAGCTACAAAGTTTCAATTATAGAAGGTAAACAAATTCAAACAATTGGCGGCAGAATGGAGCTTGAGAGAGCAGGCCAGGGTTGCCGGTGTTAACAGGGGAAGCAAAGCTTTCTGCACACCCTGGCCGGGCCCACCCGCTTAAGGCAACAAAGTTTCAATTGTAGAAGGTGAATTAACTGCCACAGAAATGGCTGCCGCCCCAGAAGGAGCAGCAGGCTTGGCTACGCTCCAGGCTACAAAGTTTCAATTGTAGAAGGAAAATAAATTCCAGATACCAGGGCCTCCACTTGGGTTTCCAACCACCACAGGCCCCTCACTCAGGCCACCCCACGCCCCAAGGGAACCCCACCCTGATCCGGGACACCCTTCAGGGCAAACCAGCTGGCCCCCACCTATGCACCAGGCCTCTATTCTATCTAATAAAAGAGTAATATGCAGATTGACCATCACTCCAACACACAATATGTCTGCCCCCATGTGGTCAAAGATCCTGCCCCCATGTGGACACAAGATGGCCACTACAAGATGGCCAGCAGGAGAGGGCAGTTGGGAGGCACCCGGTCTGCAAGGGAGGGCAGTTGTGAGGGACCAGGCCTGCAAGGGAGGGCAGTTGAGAGGGACCAGGCTTGCAAGGGAGGGCAGTTGGAGGTGATCAACCCTGCAGGAGAGGGCAGTTAGGGGTGACCAGGCCGGCAGAGGAGGGAAGTTGGGGGCAAACAGGCTGGCAGGGGAGCAGTTAAGCATCAACCAGGCTGGCAGCGGAGTGGTTAGGGGGTGATCAGGCTAGCAGGCAGAAGCAGTTAGGGGCAATCAGGAAGGCAGGCAGGCAAGCAGTTGGGAGCCAGCAGTCCTGGATTGTGAGAGGGTACAGGCTGGGCTGAGGGACAACCTCCCGCCGTGCACGAATTTCGTGCACTGGGCTTCTAGTATATATATATAAAAGCCTAAGCAACCATTACAACCAGTTGACCAAATGACCAGTCAAACAGTCGCTATGATGCGCACTGACCATCAGGGGACAGACACTCAATGCAGGAGCTGCTGGCTGATGGTCAGTGCATTCCCACAGCCAACCTCCCATGGCCGGCCAACCTCCTGTGGTCCCTCCCCGCAGCCAGCTGGCCCTGATCAGCCCCAATTGGGACTGGGTGAGATGGCCCCGACAGGCTCTGATTGCCGGCCAGGCCGAGGGATCCCACCTGGGCACAAATTTGTGCACCAGGCCTCTACTAAAGTATAATTTTGAATCTTATAAATATGCTTCTATTGGGAAAAGAACACACATTCTTATTCCTTTATTATGAGTCTTATTAAATCAGGGTGTGCTAGAAATGATGGATGGATCATCTTGCTGCACCTCAGAAAAGCTCTTAGAATACTGAGGATGATATAGCAAAATATAAACTATTCATCTGTACTTCATTTTGTCAAATTTAGTTGATTTCTATGCATCTGAAATGTAGCAATACATATATGCATCTCCAATATAATATCTCTCATATTTACTTAATGATTTTTACCTCCCTGAAAACTGAGCCTACTATTGTAGAAAATGTCGAGCAAAGTAGTTCGGTAGAAATAACCCAAATTGCGTTCACAGACACAGTCAAAGCCTATCATTATCTGACCAGGTGTGTGGCTTTAGGAAAACCCCCATTCTGTTTTCCTTTCTTGGCTGTGACTTCTCAACCTGCATAAGAAAGTGATACATGCAACCCTCCATACAACTCCATGATTCTGTGAGAAGACCTGAGTCAGATGACTCTCCAAGAGCATGGGTAGCCATATATTTACTAGGACAAGAATTTGGAAACATTTTAAAGGTGTAATATTGATATTTTAATTTTTATTTAATATGATTCTTATTTTAAAGAACAGTTTTGAGTAGATATAAGTATGATATATTACTAGCTATATTTAAATATAAAGAAATTTATGCACAAATATACACAAATTTTAGCATAAGTGATTACCCTCCCTACTATTTTTTAAATATTTTTATTGATTTCAGAGAGGAAGGGGGATGGAGAGAGAGATAGAAACATCAATGATGAAAGAGATTCATTGATCGGCTGCCATCTGCATGCCCCACATTGGGGACTGAGCCCACAACCCAGTCATGTACTCTGACCAGGAATTGAACCATGACCTCCTGGATCATAGATTGATACCTCAACCACTAAGCCACATTGGCTGGGCCCTACTATTTTTAAAATATATTTTTATTGATTTCTAGAGAGAGGAGAAGGGAGAGGGAGAGAGAAATATTGATGAGAGAGAAATATCTATTGGCTGCCTCCTGCATGCCTCCCACTGGGGACCAAGTCCACAAATGGGCATATTCCCTGACCAGAAATCAAACCAGTGAACCACCTCTCGGTTCTTGGGGTGACACTCAATCAACTGAGCCATGTGGGTGGGGTAGGGCAGGCAAAAAATTGAGTGAGGGTATAGGTGAAACATGATTGGTGACTGTTGATAGTATTTAAATCTGTGGAATAAGTACCAGTGGACATATTATATTTAAAAAATTTCATAATTAAAATGGTTTGTTTCTTGAAAAACTGTTACCCAGTTTCACTGGTCTTTATTTCTTATAACAAGATCTGCCTCTTTCTAAAATAAATCTGCATAATGTATGTAAGCACAGGTTCTGGAGTCAGACCACCAGGTGTCTTTTTGTTTTAAATCTTTATTGTTGAAAGTACTACATAGGTCCCCCTCTTTGCCCCATAATCCTCTTCCAGCCCGCTCCTGCCCTCCCCCTGACCATGCCCTCACCACCCCATTGTCTGTGTCTACGGGTGATGCATATATGCATACAAGTTGATTCTGTTTCCACCATTGTCCAGTTGGAGAACTTTAGAAAGTGACTGAAATGTTTACTTCTCATATTTAAGAGGAGGATACTAAAAATATTCCTATTTTATGGTTTTGTCATAATTAAATCAATCTTTTGTCATAATTAAATCAATCTTTTGTCACATTTAAATCAATCTCTAATTAATTAATCAATATAAAGTGATTTGCATGTTATAGTGTATGTAGTAAACTCTAAACAAATGTTAAAAATCAAATTGAACAATAAAATAAACATTATGGTTGTTAAAGTCCAAGCCATTCTATCCTAGATAACATATGTGATGCATCCAGCCCCACAGTGCCAGCAAATCTCTCTAAATCCCGCTCATCTCCCTTTAATGATCGGTCTTCCAGTAGGATATAAAAATTATGCCTGCTCATCCTTCCTGAAAATTTCAGATATCTCAGTTCTTAAGTTCTTGTGAGTCACTCTCTGAACCAGAACACACTTATATTCACATAGATGAGAAATAGATACAGGTCAGGTACAAATTAAATGCTGCTTACAGAAGCAATGTTTCTCCAAATTAAAGACAGTGACAAGAGGTTCATGATGGTCCACAACATTTCTCACTGCTTCTCAGTTTCATTGAAGGTACAGGTTTTACCTCATTTTTTATCTAAATAAATGTACCATTCAGGTGTTTTTTAAAGAGTGATTAAGTAGCCTGCATATTAAAGGGATGAAGTGACAGTTTATGTTTTCTGCAGCTCTTATTCTACTTCAGGTTCACGGGGTCATATTTTAGCCAACCTTGTGGCTCTGCTATCTTTTGATTTCTCAGTGACACATGGAAGCTTCTTTTAAAAGACACTAATAGAAATCTACCTCAGAGATCATTGTATGAGATATATTTTTTCTTGAACCTTGCTTTATCCACCTTTTGATATTCTCCAGGAATCTGTTCTTTCCTGGGCATTGTTCTTCATAAATATATATATATAGTTGTAATTGAGGTGGAGGCATAAGTATAGGTATAAGTAAACTTGTAAGGTATAGTCAATAAAGGATGTATATTTTCAGAACTGAAAAATTGTTAAGCACACATCACTTACTTGTTTATGAATTCTAAAGTTAATTTTTCTCTGTCACCATTATTAAATTAACACTACAATGCACAAACATTCTAAATTCCTAAAAAGATGCAAATAATTATCTTGGCACTTTCTTGAATACTTGTGGATTTAATGTCTCAATTTTTTAAAGCTGTCATCTATCTAAAGAATGCACTATACATTGGCAGAGAAGAAATTATTTCATGACACAAAAATGAGTTAAAATTAGATTGTATTGTTACTTCAAATTATCTTTTAAATTTTTCTATAAATGTATTCACAATTACCAGTGTAAAAACAAACAAACAGTTTTATGCCTGGATTGTTACAATTCTCAGGCAGTAGTCTGCGACTTGTGTGAAAACACATCCTATAACTTGGTTGAAAATGCAAGTCAATTATTTGCAACCCTGTAGGTAGCAGTTATAGGGTTAAGCCTCTGACTGACCTGTGGCAGGGTCACAAACAAGTTCGTTTGGAAGGCAGACCCCTCCCAGCATAATTAAGCCTAATCCTGTAACTGATCCCTAGATCCTTCCTGGGTAGCTAGTGGGCTGTGGGAGGGGCAGCAAGTGCTGCCAAAACAAGTGAAACTTACAAGAACATTGTTAATTGCCTTGTTTGTCCCTGATTATAAATAAAGCCTCAGCTTTGCAGTCTGGATCTGTTCTGTGGCCTCAGCCAGGCACAGAAAGATCCACCCAGCCCCAGCTTTCAAATCTATCTCTGTGTCTCCTCTCTTTATTTCTAATATTTCTCAATCCCTGCCCGCCTCCACTTAGAACCGGTTCATTCATCTCTCTTTCTGCGCGGGACGCAGAAAAGGGAGATCCCCGCCATGCTTGGCCCCTGCCGCATCAGGCCCCTGCACAACCCTAGTATATACTTCATATCAGATCAACTGTGGATCTTTGTTTCGTCCATAGTTTTAGAAAACTAACAGGAAAATTATTTTGAGGTATAGTGCAGAAAAAAAATAAGATTTCAGAAAAATCTCAGAAACATAAATCCATTTTGTGTATATATTTATACCTAATCACCTTTTCAAAGCTGTGCTGAAGCACATGAAAGACTTAGAGGATAATTTAGAAGTGAACTATAACTGTTTTGAGAGAATAACCATTCACAAGTGACTTAGAATTGGAAAGGAAGAATAAAGAAGGGGAGTTTGTCCCATCAGAAGATACCACGTATTAAACAAGCATAACTTCACTCCTGCTCCAAAAAACGTGGCACTGTCACTTAAAGGTGCATAAAATATATCCATGGAGTACTAGAGACAGATAAGCACCTAGATAGCCCATAAACAGACAAATGTACACTAAATACAAGATATCTGATAGAAGTAGCATCATAAGTCACAAGGAAAATGCTAGATGTTCTTAATGATTTTTAGAACTTGAATAACAATATATGATAAAGTTAGATTCCTCATACTATGTACAAAAAAAAATCTACACTTACAAAGGTAATAGAATAAAAACTAGAAATATGCCTTCATAATTAGATGGAAAGAAATAATTTTTATATGAGAAATAATGAATTTGATCACATAAAATTTGAAGTGTTTAATTGACCAAGAAAAACCATAGACAAAGTTAAGTATGGGAGTTAAAGAAGATAATTGTAATTAAAACATAAAACAAAAATTTTAAACTATTCAATGACTTGTAATAAAACAGGTAAAGATAGTAAGTTATATGAAAACTAGAGGCTCAGTGCATGAAACTGGTGCGCGGGTATGGTCCTAGGCCTGGCCTGTGATCAGGGCCATCTTCCCCGGCTGCCGGCAGCCACTGCCACCCACCCCCGGTTCCCCGTTTGCCATCAAGGGATCAGAGCCTGCTGGCCAGGGGGAAGGACCAAGAGTTAGTCAGTGTGCCTCATAGCGACTGGTTGAGTGGTCATTCTGATTGTTCCATCGATTTGCATATTACTCTTTCATATATATAGATAAGAAAAAGAATAAAAACAGAAATTGAAGGTAGAAAAAAATTTAAAAACTAGCAATCATACAAGTAAATGCTCATCTTTGTTAATATTATGAGATATATAGACTTAAAAAAAGAATGAGAATCTACACACTTGTTAGTGACAAAAATTAAAAATATAACATGATATAAAATAAAATCATGTACAGATTAACTGCTAGCCAAAATGGGAGGAAACAGGACTCCACATGCACTTGTAGTAGGAGTATGATCTGGTACAGAGGAGAGAAATCATATTTACTACCCACTTAGCTATGCCAATCCCACTCTCAGAATTTTTTAGGCCTGAGACAGTCTCCCAAAGATCCATAAATATACATGGAGGTGAATTTACAACAAGGAGTTACCTAAAATGTGGCAAATTATTTTCCTATTAAGTTACACAAAATCCAGAGTGAATTTTTGTAGGTCTTTTAAAAGACAAAGTTGAGTTTATCTAGTAAACAAAAGAAAATGTATTTAAAAAACATTACTATTTACAAAATATAAAACATATGGATACATTTAAAAAATACTAAAAAGAGCAAACTAAAACCCAAAGTAAACTGAAAGAAGTAAATAATAAACATTAGAGCTGAAACAAATGAAATAAAACATTAATCACCAAGGCAGAAAAGGGGGGGGGGTCAAAAATAAAATAAGGTTGGACTTCTACATCACACATATACAAAAATTAATTCAAAACTGGAAATTGGTTAAATATCTAAAAGGGAGAGAGCTAACACCATTAAACTCTTAGAGGAAACAAGATGTAAATCTTTGTGACCTTGAATTAAGTAAGCAGTGATTTCCTACACATAAATCACAAGCAAAATGGGTAAAAGATTGGAATAGATGTGTCTTCAAAGAAGATATATAAATAGCAAATAAACATTTGGAAATGATACTCAACATAATTAGTCATTAGTAAATAGCAAATCACTTATATGTGGAATCTAATGAACAAAATAAACTGATGAACAAAATAGAAGCAGAGACATGATTACATGGGACAGACTGACAGCTGTCAGAGGGGAGAGGGCAGGCGCGACTGGATGAAAGAAGGTGAAGAGATTAGCCAGAGAACACATACATGTAACCCACAGACACAGACAACAGTGTGGTGATGACCAGAGGGAAAAAGGTGTGGCAACAGGGGTGAAAATGCTGTAATAGTGTCAACAATAAAAACGTTTAAAAATATATCTTTAACGCTTTTTGGAAATAATTTTTACTATAAATAAGTCAATCATTATTATCTTTGCATTACAATAAAAGGAAATTGTATGTGAAAAAAAATAACATAATGAGATACCACTTCACACCCACTAGAATGGCTGTAATCAGAAAGACAGAAAATAACAAGTGTTGCCAAGGTGTGTAAATTAGGTCCCTCATAAACTGCTAGTGGGAATGTAAAAGTGTACAGTCACTTTGAAATCACCTGGCAGTCCCTCACAAAGTGAAATTACACAATTCCCACATTACCTAGCAATTCCACTTCCGGCAATACTCAATAAAACTGAAAACATACATCCACACAAAAACATGTACATGGATGTTTAGAACAGCAGTATCTAATAGTAGTTCGAATTTGGAAACAATCTGTGTCCATCAATTAATGAATGGATGGGCAAAGGATGGCATATCCATTCAATGGAATATTATTCAGTCCTAAAGAGGAATAAAAACCTGATACATGCTACACTATGGATAAACCTTAAAACAATTTGCTAAGTAAAAGAAATAAGATGTAAAAGGCTACTATTATGTAATTTCATATACATGGGATATTCAGAATAACAAAATCTAAATAGAAAGTCTGAACTCAGATATATATTCCTACTTTCACAAAATGTTAATGAAAAATTAAGCATTTAAACACAAGTCTGTATAAGGGATGGAAATCTTTGGTTAGCAGCATACAAAGGGAACTTAATATGACATTTGCTGACTTACCATCAATAATTTCCAAGGGAAAGAGTATGCATGGCAAAAAGAGAGGGCCAAGAGTGAGTACCACCAGTAGACAGACATGAGTCAGAACTAGAAAGTCATTATGCAGAAAGGAGGAGATTTCGAAGGCAAGAGTGAGTGACTACAATTTGAATTTTTGTTCATTTCATTAATTTAAATGTAAATATTTAAACAGGTTATCAGATAGGGCAGAACAAATGTAGCTTGTGCAGGATCAGAAAGCAGTTCCATCAAAGGAGAAAAAATAGTGTATTATTCACTTTTTGTTTGTTTTTTAGAGAGAGAGGAAGGAAGCGGGGGGAGGGGGGGGAGAAACATCAATGTGAGAGAGAAACATAGATCAGTTGCTTTGAACTTGCAACCCACATATGTGCCTACTGAGAATCGAACCCATACCCTTTGGTATATGGGACAAAGCTCCAACCAAGTGAGCCACACCGGCCAAGGCCACTATTCTTTATGCATGTTCTCACTCGGTGAGATTGATTCTCTACACTGCAGTTTTCTAAGGATACACTGAAAGTCTCAAACAACATTGGAAGCGAAAAATAACATGAAAGCTGAATGTATGTAGCTCGGGCACTAAACTAAATTGGGCTCAATTCCCAGTGAAGTTCAGCATGCTCATGGTCTTTACCATGTGTGTATTTAGGAACACTGAATGGCTTTAAGCAGGATGTCATGATCATATTTTTATCTAAGATATATTGCTTTCTGTGTGGAGAGACAGGAGAGTCTTTGTGTAAAACGTCTAGCTTTCGACAGCTAAGCATTGACCCCTCTCCAATCTGTCAAGAAGAGGCACTGCTCTCTGATACACCGTCAGACAATTGACTGTCAGTGTTTGGTTTGGCTGTACCCACGTGACAGTCCCTGCATGTGTCATTGTGACTGTGGCCTGTGACACTCTAGACTCACCACTGAAGGGCTACACTTCCCAAAGAAATTCATTCTCTCATACTGAATGAGCCAGGTACACCGCATTCGCTTTCTTCTGTCGCCAGAACTATTCGGATAGCCCGAAAAAATGATGCTATCTCTACCTATAACTAAATGAGTACTTCAGGGTGAAATCGCAGTGCGCCTGAAAGAAATAACTCAGTCAGGAAATAACTTTCAAACTGACTGCCACCAAGGGAACCTGGATTTATCCTGTAGAATTTAAATAAGGACTCAGACAGAAAAAGAACCTTAAATAGCTTGAATTCCATACAAAAGAAGATGTGTATTGATTTATGATTACAAAAGGACAAAAATGTTTGTTCACATGAGGCTAGTGATACCTACTGCAGTCTCTCCAACCTTTCCAAACTAATTATGTCATGGGAGATTCTTCAAACAGAGTATTCATGAATACAGAGGCCAACATTACCTCGTATGTGAGTAATTGTGGAATCTCCACTGAATCAGATTGACAAACACATGTGTAGATCCACCTTCTGGTATGACTAGGTTTCACCTTAGGAAACAAACAACTCTCCCAAAAGGTAATACAGTGAGTCCTCCATTTTGCAGACCTTGATTTAATGGACTTCAGATTTAATGGACAACATTTCTGGTCCATATGTCATAAGGGAAAACTAACATTCTGTTAATTTTTAAATGCTTTTAACCAAGATGTGCTTATAATTAACAGGTTAGTTTTTTTTGTTATTAATTCACTGTTATTTTGAACAAATAGGCCTTATGTTGGAAACAACACTGTAGTAATTTTACCGACATAAGTAAATATTACGTATGTACAAGTATAGTCAACATATTTAAATTCAAGTGTCACCGCTCCTAAGCAACCTTCAGTGAATGAATGATTAGCACGTGATTACATCACATCCGGTGAGGTAATTGCTTCTATTGTGGAGTGGGTGACTTTCTGCAGCAGTTTTAACACCTGCCAGTTGCTGTTGTGCGCTAAGCCAGGCCCCAGCCCTGTGCTTTTATTCACTCTCGGTGACTGGTGAGAGCACGCTTTACTAGAGGTATTCAGTACAGACATAAAACTACAGTAATCCATATAGAAAACTTTCCTGTGAAATTAAACTTTTCATACATACTTAATTTTAATTACACAAACATGTCTACATAAGTAAAAACAGGCAAACTAACTGATTTGTCAATTTTTTAACATGCATATTTGGAAAACCTACCTTATTATATAATGGACTTTCAGCTTTAATGGACACCCCTCACCTGAATTAGTCTGTTATATCAAGGTTTTACTGGATAGCACTTTGCATATCTCTACATGTCTGTCTTTCACGCTTGGACAGGCAGACGGAATCTAGCCACTAGAACTTGGGGACCTCTCCCCTAACTCTCCTGGGCACCCTTTCAGGTGGCCCTGCCACCCTGGCCTGCTTTACCATGGATTTAGAAGCAGCAACAACCAGAGTACAACTCTTCAAAACAAAGTGATCATCTCATAGTGTTAAAGGAAGTATAAAATAGATGAGTCTTTGCCAATAGTAATGCTAACGTTGAAAAGACCACACTACAGTTTAGAATATTATTTTAATCAGTTAATATTTTATCTTTTCTACTGCTTTATTTCTAAGTTCCAATTCAACCACATCTACTGCCAGGGCTGCTGGCAGACCCTAAACGACGGATGAATGATTACTCTGACACACGTTTCTGTGAAAGAGAAGCTAAGGGGCTAGTTGGCATAAGGACCCAAAAAAGCCTCGATTGCCTGCCTCCTTAGGTTTTTATTGTCATAACAGCTGGAACTAAAATTAACCTCTAGATGCAATCAGCAGGTATGCATCCTTGAGAAAGCACATGCGTCCTTCAAGCAGGGACATGTCTAAGTAAACACCCGGGGGCTCAGACTTGTTTGGAAAAGTCAAGGCAGGGGCTGCCACCTCTGGAAAGGTCTCCCAGAGGCCCCTGACCTTTCGGAGAATCCTCCTTACAGACATTTCAACCAAGTCCTGTGCTTCCCCACAATCTACATTTATTTTTAGTAATTTATTTCTCTTGTTTTTATTAGTTTTTAGAAAGTCAATTACATCTCCTAATTCTCCAGTTTAAATTTAGGTTATTTATATTAATGTATTTTGTTTTATTAATGAAAGAATTTAACGCTATTACTTTTCCTCAGAGCACACTTGAGCCTCACTTAATAATCATCTAAAGGGGCCATTCTGATAATTATCTAAGTATTCATTAATTCAATTGTGTTAGTCTTCCTGACATGAGTATTATTTTCTAGTTCCACTATAATTGATGCAATTTTTTATTATGTTTTTGCTTTACTTTCTTTGTAGCACCATAGTCAGATAATATAGCCTATAAATTATAATTATTTCTCTGTGTTTTCCTTGGTGGCTGGGTTTTTAGAAATCTCTAAAAATCCTCTATAAAATATATTTTCTGATTATTAGACTACCAACTCAATATACACCTATTAAATAAACCTTTATTATTCAGATACTCTTTATTCTTAATTTATGTTTTTGTGTTTGGTTTGCCAAACCCCGATTCCGACATTATGAGTATATTTAAATCAAATTTTCCATGTTTTTATTTCTTTCCAAAATGTTTTTCCTGATTGCCAAAAAATAAATAAATTACTTTTCTTTTTCTTGTCAACAGAATGTGGACCTATTCCCTGCTCTCTGTTCATTTGTGTGATGGATAGATCCTCCTTTAAGTCTGGATCAGAGGTCCAGCTCCCAGTTGAGTCTTCGTTTCCAGCAGATTTGTCAGGTGTTACTTTGCTACTCAGTGTAGCATTGTCCCTTGACACACTGCATGGGCCTCTTGGACACTCAGCTGTTCAGACTCAAACAAACAGTTCAAGCACACTTCGTCATTGCTCTATTCACTTTTACAAATTGGGGCGAAAATGATTTTGTTAATTATCTCTAAATGTGATGGCTAGGTACCAAACCAGATTTGTCCCCTCTCTTTCACTACACCCTGCTGGGCACAATAGTGATTTCATTAACAAGCAGAAGCACTATTACAGAAATGATGAATTGGAAACACAAGTCCAGCATTCTGTTTTTTAAGGAGTTGAAATGTATTAATCCTTGTGTGCATTTTCAGTGCCAAAATCAAATGTGCCATAAATGGGGTAAACAGCAGTGAAGATGGGGGGAAGATATTAGCAGAATCCCCTTTTTTCCTCCCAGTAAAATCTACATCGAATTTTCTGTGCATTTGAGCCTCCATCACTAATCAACCCTGCCTCATTAAAATGATGGGTAGCCAAAGATTTGAAGGTGAGAAAAGAGGCTGTAAGATGACAGCTACTGAACCAATGAGCTTGCTGACTAAGCTTACAAAAATGCTTTCAAATAAAACATGCAAATTGAAATACCTTAATTTTAGAGACCCACTCAGATGCACATCAGTGTGCCTGTCCATGCGCATTAAGCTAAGTGCAAGGACTGACAGAATGGTAAAAGCTTACATTGATTCCATTTATTCTGTATTTAAGCAAGTGCAAATGATTAATCGCAATCTTCACCTAGCGTATTCTAGACTTCACATTGCTCACTTTTAATTTGGAGGAAAGTAGTTAAACTAAAACTTTTCTCCATTGGGAAAACAAAGCTTGTAAGGAGAGTAGAAGAAATATTTTTCAAATGGATAGTATGATATAAAAACATCAGACACTGCTTTTATTTGCTCATAAATTTGCTTATTGACCATTTTTAAAATGTCTCTCCTGCCCATGACGATTAAGTGAACCCTCTTACCAGAGTTAACTGGTGTGTTAATTCCATCCCCTCCTATCATCTCTGGAATATTCCTTAGCACTCTCCCCCCAGCATACAATAACCCTAACTTTATTAGATCTTTTATACATGGCAAGATTTTCTCTGTGTATACATTCTGATCATCTCTCCTGGAAAATATATTGCTTAAAGTTTTATTTGCCATTAATGCATCATTGCAAAGAAGATTTTTTAAATTATGTATCAACAACCAATGTTTAGGTAAATTTCCCCACGGAATTCTGTTACAATATTCTCTATTGGGGAAGGGGTACAATGAACAGCTGGCTATGGTTAAGTTAGACCTTAAATATATTTTGGGTTAAATTGCACCACAAATAATAAAAATAGTTTATCAGGCATTTACATACATTAGATGTCCAGCATAAATATAACTCAGTGTGAATAAAGTATAAAGCTATAAATAAATAGGTGTTCAGTGTGCATATATGCACACATATATACATGTGTATGTAATCTTATAATTTTTAAGTATTGCACACTTCTGTTCATTTATTCTTTAAAATAACGTTTATCAAATATCTACTATGTTCCAGGAACTATTTCACATGCTGAGACTAAACAGTGAACAAACAGACAAAATCCTACCCTTGTAGTGCTCATAGACTAGTGAGGGAAGCAGCATAATAATCATTACATAATAAATAAACAATAGTAAGTTGGCAAGGCATAATGCAAGTCAAGTAGAATGTGGGTTTGCAATTTTATTTTATTTTAAATTTTTTCAATTTTAGTTGGCATTCAATATTATATTAGTTTCGGTGTACAGCATAGTACTTATATAACATATGAAAGAAGACCCCTGGGAAGTCTAGTACCCACTTGACTCCATACATATTTATTACAATAATATTGACTACTAGAGGCCCAGTGCATGAAATTCATGCACTGGGGAGGGGGGCGGGTATCCCTCAGCCCAGCCGGCACCCTTTCCAATCTGGTACCCCTCGGGGGATGTCCAACTGCCTGTTAAGGATTGTGCCTAAACCAGCAGTCGGACATCCCTCTCACAATCCAGGACTGCTGGCTCTCAACTGCTCACCTGCCTGCATGCCTGATTGCCCCTAACTGCTTCTGCCTGCCAGCCTGATCACCCCCTAACCACTCCCCTGCCAGCCTGATTGATGCCTAACTGCTCGCCTGCTGGCCCAATTGCCCCCAACTGCCCACCCCTGCAGGCCTGGTCCCCACCAACTGCCCTCCCCTGCCAGCCCAGTCACCCCTAACTGCCCTCCCCTGCTGGCCTGGTCGCCCCCAACTGCCCTCCCCTGCCGGCCATCTTGTGGCAGCCATCTTGTGACCAAATGGGAGTGGCCATATTGTGCGAGGGTGTGATGGTCAATTTGCATATTACCTCTTTATTATATAGGATAGTCCCTATACTGCACTTTACATACAAGTAACTATTTTGTAAATGCCAATTTGTACTTTTTAACTCCTTCACTTTTTTCACCCAGCTCCCCCTGTTTGCAATTTTAAATACAGGAATCCAGGTAGGCTTTGTTGAGAGGGTGACATTTGAGATAACAATAGTTAGACCCTCAGTCTTCTGAGAGAGGCATTATTTTTCATTATATCTCCTTTGGGAGACTCTAGGTCAGGTTGCTATTGTTCCCACATTTTTTATATCCTGAGGAAGTTCCTGGCCTACCCACAATTGTGTGCTCCCTTATCTTCCACACAAGTTAACTGGTCCTAGCTCTGAGACTGTGGCAACTGGATATGCCATGGCAGCCAAGCTATGTTAGTTCTGGTTGGCCATCAATGAAAGGGCAAATGTTACCTCACTTCTGAGAAGCTATGAGTAATCCTATCTAATAAAAGAGTAATATGCAAATTGACCATCACTCCAACACAAGATGGCTGCCCCCATATGGTCAAAGATGGCTGCCCCCATATGGTCAAAGATGGCTGCCCCCATGTGGACACAAGATGGCTGCCACAATATGGCCAGCAGGGGAGGGCAGTTGGGAGGGACCAGGCCTGCAAGGGAGGGCAGTTGTGGGCAATCAAGCCTGCAGGGGAGGGCAGTTAGGGGTGACCAGGCCAGCAGAGGAGGGAAGTTGGGGGCGACCGGGCCTGCAGGGGAGAGCAGTTGGGGGAGGACCAGGCCTGCAGGGGAGGGCAGTTAGGGGCAATCAGGTTGGCAGGGGAGCAGTTAGGTATCAATCAGGCTGGCAGGGGAGTGGTTAGGGGGTGATCAGGCTGGCAGGCAGAAGTGGTTAGGGGCAATCAGGAAGGCAGGCAGGCGAGCAGTTGGGAGCCAGCAGTCCTGGATTGTGAGAGGGATGTCCGACTGCCTGTTTAGGCCCGATCCTACCAGGATCGGGCCTAAACAGGCAGTCGGACATCTGATCCCGGTAGGATCGGGCCTAAACAGGCAGTCGGACATCTCTCGAGGGGTCCCAGATTGGAGAAGGTGCAGGCTGGGCTGAGGGACACACCCCTCCGTGCACAAATTTCGTGCATCAGGCCTCTAGTATTCTTCATAAACACACTTCTCTCTGGGTAAAAACTATTTGTTCCCAACTTTGACACCAAGAAGGTTTTCTCCCCAGGACTGGCAATTTCAGGGAAACCCCTCTAATCCCCTCTAACATCAAGTACACAGATTCTGGGTGGCCAGCTTCCACAGAAAAATATACTAATGTCCAGTAGCCTCAAGAAGAGGCAAGATTCTTGCCCCAGCTTTGGACCTCATCTTCTGTGTTTCATGAAATTAAATACTGTAAAGCAAGCATGTTTTGTTCAAGAAATTCAAATAAACCTCAGTGAAAGGAAATATGTCAATATAATTTATTACATCAAAACGCTAAAGTAAGAAAAAGCATATGATCAGGACTATAAATGCTGTTAAGAGATCTGTTAAGAGTCATGCAGCCACTGTGGAAAACAGTGTGGCGGTTCCTCAAAAAATTAAAAGTGGAACGGCTGTTTGACCCAGAGATCCCACTTTTGGGAATATATCCTAAGAATCCCAAAAACACCAGTTCAAAAGAATATATGCACCCCTATGTTCATAGCACTGTAATTTACAATAGCTAAGATATGGAAACAGCCCAAGTGCCCATCAGTAGATGAGTGGATAGAAAAGCCGTGGAGCATTTACACAACGGAATACTACAAGGCAGTAAAAAAGAAGGAACTCTTATCTTTTGCAACAGCATGGATGGACCTGGAGGTTATTATGCTAAGTGAAATAAGCCAGAGAAAGACAAGTGTCAGATGATCTCACTTATGTGTAGAATCTAGTGAACAAAACAAACTGACCAACAAAATAGAACCAGAGTCATAGATACATGGAAGAGACTGACAGCTGTCAGAGGGGATCGGGGAGGAGGGGACTGGATGAGAGAAGGTTAAGGGATTAGCCAAAGAATATATATGTGTAACCCATAGACACAGGCAACAGTGTGAAGTTGGCTAGAGGGAACAGGGTGGGGGACATGCGAGGGCAGGGTGGACGTGGGCAAAGGAGGAGGGGAGGTAATGGGAACATCTGTAATAGAGTCAACAATAAAAGTAAAGTTAAAAAATTCAACATTTTTTTAACTGCTAAAATTCAACATTCCTTACTGGTTTATAAATCATGTTAAAACAAAAAGCTGTTATAAAACTATGTAAGAACTCTTCCTTAGAGAGAGGGCGAATAGCTGTTTATAGCCAACAACCAATGTTTATGTTTAAGGAGATCATGGCTACAACCACCACTGTTACCTAAAATTATTGTGGAAGATCTAGTCAACAGATAAAGATAAGAAAAAAAAATCTGAGAATTGCAAATTTGGTAAACATACGGTACAGTATTCAATTTTTGAAGATGGCATAATTATATACAAAAAAATGCCAAAATCATAAACTTGTAAAATATGAGATTGCTTCTTCCTCTACATTTTCTCTGCTCATTTTAGAATTTGTAACATTTGAATTTAGAGATTCTTATATAGAGACTAGAGGCCCAGTACATGAAATTTGTGCACTAGGGTCCCTCAGCATGGCCTGTGCCCTCTTGCAGTCTGGGAGCCCTCGAGGGATGTCCAACTGCTGGCTTAGGCCTGTTCGCTAAGCCGGGAGTCAGACATCATTAGCGCTGCCCCGGAGGTGGGAGAGGCTCCTGCCACTGCCGCTGCGCTCACCAGCCATGAACCGGGCTTCTGGCTGAGCGGCATCCCGCTGTGGGAGTGCACTAACCACCAGGGGGCAGCTCCTGCATTGAGTATCTGGTGGTCAGTGTACATCATGGCCACTGGTCATTCCGGTCATTCTGATCGTTCCATTGTAATGGTCGCTTAGGCTTATATATATATAGATTATTTGAAATATCTAACTGTATTTCCCAACCTTATTTTGAATTTTTGGTAATCATATTATTAATTGTATAATGTTAACTTTTTCAAAAAATCTTCTCTTTGAGATCAATTTGTACATCAGTTTTTATTCTCTGACTCTATCCTCTGGAACTCTTGATTTTCTACAAATAACTCATGATTCTTAGTTGTCTGTTGAAAAGCCAAAAACTAGGTTCAATAAGTACCACATGGTTTTCAATTTAAAAACATTTTTTTTTTTTGCCTTTTCATAAACAAGTAGATCTCTTTTTTACAACAGACCTTTTTCTGTTGAGAAGGAATCTTTACGTAGATAGATGAGTTGCTTTGATTTTCAGGTCTTTCTTTTTTTAATATTTTTATTGAATTCAGAGAGGAAGGGGGAGGGATAGAGAAATAGAAATATCAATGACGAGAGAGAATCATTGATCAGCTACCTCCTGCATGCCCCTCACTGGGGATTGAGCCTGCAACCTAGGCATGTGCCCTGACTGAGAACTGAACCATGACCTCCTGGTTCATAGGTCAATGCTTAACCACTGAGCCGTGTTCAGTCCTTTCTTTAAAACTCATGGTTGAGAAGTAGGCAGGTGGAGGAATATCCACATTCTCATCTTCCAACGTGCATGCGTGTATACACACACACACAAATATACTATATATACCTTATATTCCCTATAATTCTTTTTTTTTTAATCCAAAGGATATGTTTTATAGAGAAAAGGGGAGAGAGAGAGTAAAAAAACATCAATGTGGGAGAGAAACATCCATCAGTTGCCCCTCTTACATAATTTGACCAAGAATGGAGCCTACAACCTAGGTACGTGCCCTAATGGAACCCACAACTTTTTGTGGTACACGGGGTAATGTTCCAACCAACTGAGACCCCAGGCCAGCATCCCTATAATTCTTGATCCTCATTAGGCACTCAATTATTGACTTTTTGACAGTGCTTTCCTTTCATCATAATTTTACCAGCCATGTAGCCATACCTAAATGATGCAGTTAGTATTGCCTGGTTTGAACACTGTCTGAATAAAATATTCTCTATGGCTTTCTTTGTTACTTGCTGTTTTGATCAACATAAAGTTTTGTAGATTCATACTTGTTTTGTGGCTTTTTATTTATTTTACTTGTTTATAGAATTCCATATTCAACCATTTATTTACACATTTTAATGTTTAGGATACTTGAATTTTTTCTAATTTGGAATTAAGACAAGTGCTGCTATGAAAATTCTTGAACATATTTCCTGGTGAAAATGTACACAAATTTCTTTGAGTATCTGAGACAACCAGATTTGCTGAGCCATAGAATATGAGTAGTTTCTGAATCACTCGAAAATACCAAATGGTTTTATGGTATAGAAAGTTACACTCCAATAACACTGTGTGAGAATTTCCATATCCCCACATATTTACCACCACTTGATATTGTCAGAATTATAATTTTGCAAATATGATATGTGTGGAAACATGATTGTAATGTCAAGTAACTGATTATTAATGAAGATGATCACTTTCATATATGTATTTAGATTTCCTTTTATAAAGAGACTTCAATTTTTTACCTTATGCTCCTGTTGAGTTATCTCTCTTTTTCTTAATTTATTAAACTTCTCTAGTGGGATAGCTTACAGTGATTAGGCATTAAGTTTTATATTTGCTCTCTGTTTTATTGTACTGATCACATTAAAAGGCCTTTTTAAATGTAATCCTCATAAATCCCAAATTTCACTGCAGTATCTTACATAATAAAAAGGTAATATTTAAATTACCATCACTCCGCTACGCCCACGATTGGGCCAGCGGGCGACACAGGGGGCGGGACTCGGGGTGGCTGGGGTGGTGATTGGGTCGGCAGGACGCTGAGCTCGCGTTGCCAGCGGCGACACGAGCTCAGCATCTGCGCCATGGCTGTGCTGCGGCACAGGCGGCGGGGGGTGGGCGGGCTGCGCGGCTCCCCAGGGAGGAGTTTGGCGGCAGTTGGGCCGCAGGAGCACGTGGCGGCGGCCCCAGTCTTTCTGGGCGGGAGGCAAAGGCAAGACCCCAGCCTGGGCTCCGCCACAGGAGGACCACGCCCCCGCCCCGCCTCGCCCTAGGGGCCCAGAGACTTCGGAGCTGCTGACCAGCGGACAGACAGCTTACACGTGCATGATTAAATTATGCACTGGGCTTCTAGTCTATCTAATAATAGAGTAGTATGCAAATCATCACTCTGCTACACTCACAAGCCACGCCCACCAGCCACGCCCCAGCCACGCCCACCATTCAATCTGAGTGAGTATGCAATTAAACTGAAAACATGGCGGCAGCCCCGCCCCCCAGCCTCTCCAGGTCTCTGGGAGTTGGAGAAGTCAGGCGCCAGCGCCTGAGGCTGGCTGCAGCCACAGAGACCAAGAAGCCGCCTGCCCCATGATCCCAGGCTGCAGCCAGCCTTAGAACCTCAGGTCCGCCTGCCCAACACGTCCTGGGGAGACGGAGAAACCGGCACCAGTACCTGAGGCTGGCTGCAGCCCGGGAGATGGAGAAGCCGCCCACCCTACGGTCCTGGGCATCAGTACCTGTGGCTGGCTGCAGCCCGGGAGATGGAGAAGCCGCCCACCTTGCGGTCCTGGGCACCAGTACCTGTGGCTGGCTGTGGCCTGGGAGACAGAGAAGCCACCCACCCTGCGGTCCTGGGCCCCAGTACCTGTGGCTGGCTGTGGCCTGGGAGACAGAGAAGCCGCCCACCCTGAAGTCCCGGGCACCAGCACCTGCGGCTGGCTGTGGCCTGGGAGACAGAGAAGCCACCCACCCTGCAGTCCTGGGCACCAGCACCTGCGGCTGGCTGTGGCCTGGGAGACAGAGAAGCCACCCACCCTGCGGACCTGGGCACCAGTAACTGTGGCTGGCTGTGGCCTGGGAGACAGAGAAGCCGCTCACCCTGTGGTCCAGGTGCCAGCACCTGCAGCTGGCTACAGCATGGTAGATGGAGAATCCGCCCACCCTGAAGTCCCGGGCACCAGCACCTGTGGCTGGCTGTGGCCTGGGAGACAAAGAAGCCGCCCACCCTGCAGTCCTGGGCGCCAGCACTTGCAGCTGCAGCACAGGCGAAGCCCCCTGTCCACCATCCCCTAAGGCTGCAGCCAGCCTGGGCGCCTATGGCTGACCAGAGGGAGAGAAGCCCGGATCCTGGGTGCCTGTGGTCAGCTGGAGGAGGGAATCCTGGGTACCAGGTGTGGGCCGAGGCAGAGGTAGTTAGGGGCAATCAAGCCAGCAGGGGAGCAGTTAGGGACAATCAGGCTGGTAGGCAGAAGCAGTTAGGGGCAATCAGGCAGGCAGGTGAGCGGTTAGGAGCCAGCAGTTCTGAATTGTGAGAGGGATGTCCAACTGCTGGTTATCCCATGAGGGGTCCCAGATTGGAGAGGGTGCAGGCCAGGCTGAGGGACACACTCCCCGCTGCCCCCCCCCCCCCCCGTGCACGAATTTCGTGCACCGGGCCTCTAGTTTATTATAAAAGGATGTTAAAAACTATCAACTATCCATTCAGATACTCAGGTATTTATATTTTCTAGGAGCTGTTAATGTATTGACTGGTGTTAATTCATTTCCAACATTAAACAAAACTTGCATTCTAGGTATAAACATCTTATAAAACTTATTAACCACTTTATATACTGCTAGAGTAGAGCATTGTTAGTATTTTGTCTAGGAATATTTATATCTATATCTATGAGTGAAAATGTCAATTTTTTGTACATTTTGTATAATTTTGGGCTTGGGGATAAGATTTTGACAGCTTCATAAATTGAGTTTTGAAATGTTTTCTCCTATTTCATTTCTTTTAAAAAATTGTTTAATATTAGAAATAGTTAATCTTTTAAAAATTGATAAATTTACTCATGAAGCCAACTGGGACCCGAGTTTTCATGAAGAGAATATAATTCCCTACTTTCTCAATGTATTTAATGATAATATGACATTTAGTTTTTCTGTTTCTTCTTGAGTTAATATTGATTAAGAATACATATGTATAATTATATATTTATTTTTATACTAGAGGCCCAGTGCATAAAATTCATGCATTGGAAGGAGGGAGGTCCCTCAGCCCAGCCTGCACCCTCTCGCAATCCGGGACCACTGGCTCCTAACCACTCGCCTGCCTGCCTGCCTGATCTCCCCTTACCACTCTGCTTGCCTGCCTGATGCCCCTAATGGCTTGCCTGCCTGCCTGATCAGCCCTAACCACCTCTGCCTACATGCCTGATTGCCCCTAACCACTCACCTGCCTGCCTGATTGCCCCTAACCACTCGCCTGCCTGCCTGACCCAGGACCCCAGGCGGCTTCACCCGGGCCAGCACCAGGACCCTGGGCGGCACTGCCTGGGCCCTGGCTTTGTCAGAAAGGATGTCCGGAATGACGTCCGGAAGACATCCAGTCTATCCGGTCTAATTAGCATATTGCCCTTTCATTAGTATATGTTATTGACATAAAGTTAATAATCTATACTAATAAAAGGGTAATATGCTAATTAGACCAGATGTCCTCCTGGACATCCTTCCAGATGACCTTCCGGATGAAGCCGGGGCTACAAGGGAAGCCCAGGTCCTGGGTGCAATAGGAAAGCTGGTGCCGGCAGCTGGGGGAAAGAAGGCCTACTTTTGCACGAATTTTGTGCATTGGGCCTCTAGTATCTTTATAATATTATCTTCTTAATACCTGAAGTATCTGCAGTGATGCCTCTTTTTTATTACAAACTAGAAGCCCGGTGCATGAAATTCGTGCACGGCGGGGGGTTGTCCCTCAACCCAGCCTGTACCCTCTCCAATCTGGGACTCATGGAGGGATGTCCGACTGCCTGTTTAGGCCTGATCCTGGTGGGATCGGGCCTAAACGGGCAGTCGGACATCCCTCTCAAATCCAGGACTGCTGGCTCCCAACTGCTTGCCTGCCTGCCAGCCTGATCACCCCCTAACCACTCTGCTGCCAGCCTGGTTGATGCTTAACTGCTCCCCTGCCAGCCTGTTTGCCCCCAACTTCCCTCCTCTGCCAGCCTGGTCACCCCTAACTGCCCTCTCCTGCAGGGTTGATCACCTCCAACTGCCCTCCCTTGCAAGCCTGGTCCCTCTCAACTGCCCTCCCTTGCAGGCCTGGTCCCTCACAACTGCCCTCCCTTGCAGGCCAGGTGCCTCCCAACTGCCCTCTCCTGCTGGCCATCTTGTGGTGGCCATCTTGTGTCCACATGGGGGCAGGATCTTTAACCACATGGGGGCAGCTATATTGTGTGTTGGAGTGATGATCAATTTGTATATTACTCTTTTATTAGATAGGATAGAGGCCTGGTGCACGGGTGGGGGCCAGCTGGTTTGCCCTGAAGGGTGTCACAGATAAGGGTGGGGGTTCCCTTGGGGTGTGGGGCAGCCTGAGCGAGGGGCCTGTGGTGGTTTGCAGGCCGGCCACGCCCCCTGGCAACCCAAGGGGAGGCCCTGGTATCTGGAATTTATTTTCCTTCTACAATTGAAACTTTGTAGCCTTAAGCGGGTAAGCCCAGCCAGGGTGTGCGGAAAGCTTTGCTTCCCCTGTTGCCGGCGGCAACCCTGGCCTGCTCTCTCAAGCTCCATTCTGCTGCCATTTGTTTGAATTTGTTTACCTTCTATAATTGAAACTTTGTAGCTTGAGTGGAGGCTTAGGCCTGCAACGGCTATGGAAAGCTTGGCTTACTCTGTTACCTTGGAAACCTTGCTCTCTGTGGCTGTAGCCATCTTGGATTGGGGTTAATTTGCATACTCGCCCTGATTGGTTGGTGGGCGTGGCTTGGTTGGTGGGCATGGCTTATGTAGCGGAGTGATGGTTAATTTGCATATTACCATTTTATTAGAGAGGATATTTGTGCTTTTTCTATTTTTCTTTATCACTTTCACCAGAGACCCACCAAATTTCTTTATCTTCATAAAGAACAAATATTAGTTATGTTTTTCCTATCTGTTACAAGTTAGCTTACTATTACATTAATTTCTAATATTATTGTAATTATTTTCTTCCTTCTAGTTTTTATTTATTTATTTTTTAACTTATTGAGATAGATGTGTAGCTCATTTAACTTCAGGCTATTTTTTTTTTCTAATATGAATTTAAGGCTATAGATTTTCCACTAATCATGGCATTATTTAAATTTTATATTGTTATGTGTATTAATTTTTACAATAAATTAATTTTAAATATACTGATTTCCATTATAATCTTTCCCTGGGCACATAGATAGAAATATATTTCATAAATTCAAAGCACATGGGAGTTTTGTAGTTTGGTTTCATTATTGTTGTCTAGAATACCAACACTGTAGTCAAATAACATAAATTTGTATTATTTTATTCTTTCTAAATTCTTGCAATTGCTTTATGACCAGGCATATTGCCATTTTGTTTGGCATATAACCCATATGTTATTCGAAAGTATTTTTTCTGTGGTTTTGGGATAAATTTTATGTAGATCAATTAAATAAAGTTTCTTCATTGGATAGATCAAATCTCACAAATGCTTACTAATTTTTTTTGGTTTGTATGTGCTATATAAACTAATATAATTGCATTAAATCTCTCTTATGATTTTTGGATT
Source organism: Cnephaeus nilssonii (assembly GCF_951640355.1). Taxonomy (NCBI): domain Eukaryota; kingdom Metazoa; phylum Chordata; class Mammalia; order Chiroptera; family Vespertilionidae; genus Cnephaeus; species Cnephaeus nilssonii. Next base: position 12,051,207 of record NC_137087.1, read on the forward strand.
TATAAATTTTATTTTCAATTAGCTCTATAAATATAAAGCTATCTCATTGGGTACATTTATTGGATGTATTTATTGTACATTTTAGTTACGCCATCTTCTCCTTACTCATCAGTTTTTTCTAGTTGTTTCTATATGTCATGTGGAGCCCAGTAGTACTTTGTTTAGCTACATGACCTATCTCTTCATTTCTGCTAAAGAGCTTCTCTTGCCATCAAGTGGCTCACCTGTACAGACAAATCATTTTGCTGCCAAGGCAAACATGGTAGCACAAAACAGTTTACATCTCTGCCCTGTTGACAAAAGGTCAAAAATGTAACTTCAGCCGAAACCGGTTTGGCTCAGTGGATAGAGCGTCGGCCTGCGGACTCAAGGGTCCCAGGTTCGATTCTGGTCAAGGGCATGTACCTTGGTTGCGGGCACATCCCCAGTAGGGGGTGTGCAAGAGGCAGCTGATCGATGTTTCTCTCTCATCGATGTTTCTAACCCTCTATCCCTCTCTCTTCCTCTCTATAAAAAATCAATAAAAAAAAAAAGTAACTTCAACATAGCAAAGTCTGTTACTATTTAGTAGTTTACTTTTTCCTAGACAAAGCAATGATTTTTAGAATAGTTTAATTCTGTTGACCCAAGCACAATTTAAGTATAATTTTTTAGGTATTTTAATTATATATGCATATGTATTATACATATGTTAATTTCCTTCAAATTTAAGTATATTTTTATTGATTTCAGAGAGGGATATAGAGATAGAAACATCAATGATGAGAGAGAATCATTTATCAGCTGCCTCCTGCATATTTCACACTGGGGATTGAGCCTGCAACCCAGGCATGTACCCTGACTAGGAATCAAACTGTGACCTCCTGGTTCATAGGTCGATGCTCAACCACTGAGCCATGCCTGCTGGGCCCTTCAAATTTATATTTATATTTTAATATAGATATGCATGATGCGTAGATATAAAGCAATCCCACTAAAAATTTAAAACATTTTGTAGAACTTGACAAGCTGGAATTTTAGTTGCAAGTGTAAGGTGTCAAATATAGTCTCAGAAAAGCACATGTTGAATAACTCAAACTGTAGGAACTAAAGTAGTATGTTATGAATGCAAAATAGATACCAACCAAACTGATGAAGATAACGAAGAAGCGGGCATAGTAGCAAGCAGAGTTTACACTGTAGGTCAGCAGTTCACTCAGGGTAGTACGTAGGGAAGGGGTCAACAGTCTTTAATAAATGGTAATGAATCATTGCTAATTCATTTTTAAAAGATGAAAAAAATTGCATTTCTTCTTACACACACACACTATCTTCATGTGTATTAAAAATTAAATATACAGCTTTTAGATAAGTACCTGGAAGTGTATGGTCATACTAGCTGTGAGCCCTTGATCACTGGCTGCTCCTCTAAAAAGAAATAGTCTGTAGGTTAACTATCATTTTTATTATTTTTAAAAATGTTATTCTGAAATGAAGTGAGTTTGGAGAAGTTCCCTTCATTAACAGAAATCAGTAATTTCGTATATGGAGAGAGAATAATAAGAAGTGCTTTTTTCTGCTGAGCCACGTAGGGCAAAAATTTCCTGTGGTATTTACGGGATGGGGCCATAACGTCCAATACATACTAGTAAAATGTTCAGTATCTCCATAACCTGAAAAGCCATAACCTGACTATTTTTATTTGTACCCTTAGGGATGCTGAAGCTGTAGTAAGTGTATGTCCACTGAGGAGCATGTCACCGTCATCAGAGCTGGAGGGTATTCCCCCGAGAAGAATAAATCTCACAGACAAAGGATCCTTGAGTAATTCTTAGAAATACAGAATGTGCAAATAGATCAGATGAATTTAGCAGCACTGACTACTAAAGAGCTAATGTTTTTAAAAAAAATTTTGCAACACTGTAATATATATGTTTCTCATTTGAGGAATTAGATATTTCTTACATCAATTAGCAATGCTTACTATGTTAATAGTAATTGTTTCAAAGACTCTGTGGTCATTTACTAAATAAGTTTTTTAAGTTGTGCAGTTATTTGCTTTGAGAAGAGTTTTAATAAATTCTAATTTAAAAAGAGCATTCATAAAAGAAAAACAACTAAAATGTTCAGGAATTTTAAAATTCTAAAATTGCTTTTTAAATTCAGGAATGGAGTCAGTCAGTCCTGAATTAGAATCTTAGCTTCATATTCAATAAGTTTATGAACTTAACTTTTGGAAGGATCAATTTTTCCCAAAGGTAAAACAAAATAAATAAAAAAGAATATATATGTTAACTAAAGGACAGGAGAGCTTTGGTCCCTTGACAGTGTCATATAACATGACAAAGGAATCAATTGCCACTCTGGTTCACACCTCACTGTCTGTGACCTTGGTTAGTGTGAGTCTACTGATGAGAGAGCAACCATTGTGGGTGCTAATGAGTCAGGTTTCCCAGAAAAGTGCCCTGTTATCATTGTTCCTCAATTGAATAAAGATTTGTCAAATGCCTACTAAATTTACATATATATGTATACATATATGTATATACATGTAAATATATGTATGACTTTATCTAAGAATTAAACAAAACATAATATAATATATGTAAAGAAATTCCTATAATGGCTGGGTCAAGGTAAAAGTTCTTAGTAAATGTAAAATGCTTCATAAAGTTTACCTTCCTTTTGGCAAAGCACAAAATTGATTACCAGAGCACAATAAAACGTTCAGGTCTAGGATATTTGGCAAAACGGCTGTAACCAAAAAGGACCACAAGGACTGTTACAGAGATAGTAAGACCGACCCGCAGAGGATGTATGGGTCAGAACCGACAGAGACTACCTGATCCAGGTTGGTGGACAGGAAGTTGGGAGGCAAATACCCCAGGTTACTCACCCTTGATTGTAATAATTCGAGGGTATGGTCTTCACTTTGTCCCACAGTCAGGAGGAGCTGCAAGGGTCCACAGCTGTAACTTGTTGGTAACCTCTCCTTTAGTGGCTTCCTTCCCTATCTCACTTGACCCTGTCATTTCCTGAAACTACCTCACAAATCAACTATTTGCACTGAAATCTTAGTCTTCAGTTCTGCTTTTGAAAGTATATAAACCTAGAGGACAATATACATAGGAGTGGGATTTGGGGGTTGAAGGGTATGCATATTTTGCTTAAATGTAAAGTCAAGTTTAATGTATGTATACAGTCTTGTCAAGTTGATTTCCAAAGTGATTGAACTAACTAATTAGGATTTTGAATGAATGAATGAGAATTTTCTTTCACCACCTGATATGATCAGATTTCCTCTTAATTTTTACCCATCATATGAGTGGGAAATAGAATCTTGTTATTTTTAATTCCTCATTATCAGTGAATCTCTTCTTTCCTATGGAATGAGTTTATGCATACATGTTAAGTTAACTAGGTCTAGCCTCAAAATTCCTGATTTTTAATTAATGATATTTCTCTCTTAACCTTTCCCCCCTGAAAGTCATGAAGAAATCACCAATTTTCTAATTTACTGATTTAGTTTTCTCACAAAGTCAGTATTCTACCCACTGGGATTTATTGCTTTTGCTCTTTAAATGCTGTACCTATCTTTCTAAAATAATGTTCTCCTAAAGATACAAAGTGCATTATTAACTTTGTTTCTTTCTTTTCTCCTCTCATTTTATTTATTTATTTATTTATTTATTTATTTATTTATTTATTTATTGCTGCATCATACAGCATTTTTGTGATATATCATACATCACATACTTTGGTAAAGTGAGGGAAGCTTGCAAATTTACCCATAAGATATATCATTGCTTGGATTATTACATCTTTTGGTATATTAAATAAATAAGTTTTCTTAACACTTTAAAGGAAGTCCTGTATGTGCATGCAAAGATTTGAGAGACATTCTTTTATATTATATGGGTCACTGTCTAAAACTTTTATATGAGCACAGGAGGAAAACAAGAATATTTTTTCTCTAATTTTAAGGACACAGTTGGAAGTTTATGATATGGTTTTTAATCCTATTAACAATGGGGTAGGAATCCCGGTGATGGCAGCTGTGTGACCGATTGCCCATGTAGAAAGTGGTTTCTTCCCATGTTGGTTATGGTATAGTTCATCCTGAGGTGGGCACAGTCCCCTTCCCATTTTTCAATGGGAAGTTTGGAAACAGGTGTATAAATGCATGGGTTCAGAAAGCTACCTTTCAATAAATGTCTGAGCATCTTAAAGCAAAATTTCTACAATGCTAAATGCATTCAAAATTTTCTGAGAAAAAGGCACTGTGTAGATTTATTTTATTATTCTGCAATGTTCTCCTGTTCTAGAAAAAAATGATTAGCTCTGAATTCAACTGTAATCTATTTCAATTATACCTAAAATTCTAACAATTTTCTATAAAGCTTTAAAAATTATGCCTTTATGGCATTGCTAGTATTAGCCTCTTTTAAAAATCCATTTTCCCTTCTGTTTGATGTCATCTTATTTCAGACCAGTTATAAACGATGCAGCTTCAGCAAGTGTTTAAAAGCTCTAACATAATATGAAATGATGCAGAACCAAAATTAAAATGCATGTATTAATTTTATTTGTTTCCATAACTATTCCTACCTAGTACACTACTGAGACCTTAATATGAATAACTTAAAAATATTTTTCTCTATTTAATAACTCTTTGTTTTCTATTAATGACTTTTTGTTATGTAGGTGAAGTAATATCAAAAGTCAAATGTTTATTGTAGGTTACTAGAGGCCCAGTGCACAAAGTTCGTGCACAGAGGGGGGGTATCCCTCAGCCCAGCCTGCACCCTCTCCAATTTGGGACCCCTTGAGGGATGCCCGACAGCCCGTTTAGGCCCGATCCCTGGGGGGTCGGGCATCCCTCTCACAATCCAGGACTGCTGGCTCCAAACTGCTCGCCTGCCTCTGCCTGATTGCCCCTAACTGCTTCTGCCTGCCAGCCTGATCACCCCTAACAACTCCCCTGCCAGCATGATTGATGCCTAACTGCTCCCCAGCTGGCCCGATTGCCCCTAACTGTCCTCCCCTGCAGGCCTGGTCGCCCCCAACTGCCCTCCCCTGCTGTCCTGGTCCCCCCCAACTGCTCTCTCCTGCAGGCCTGGTCCCCTCCAACTGCCCTCCCCTGCAGGCCTGGTCCCCCCCAAATGCCCTCCCCTGCAGGCCTGGGTCCACCCCAACTGCCCTCCCTTGCTGGCCTGGTCTCCCCCAACTGCCCTTCTCTGCTGGCCTGGTCACCCCCAACTGCCCTCTTCTGCTGGCCTGTTCACCCCTAACTGCCCACAACTGCCCTCCCCTGCAGGCCATCTTGTGGTGGCCATCTTGTGTCCACATGGGGGCAGCCATCTTTGACCACATGGAGGCAGCCATCTTGTGTCTTGGAGTGACAGTCAATTTGCATATTACTCTTTTATTAGATAGGATAATATTTCTATATGATAGTCTGTCATATTCAATCTCTATGGTAAATTTAATGAAAGTCCCTTCCTTGACCACTCAGGAGTAGTCATAGCAGTCAAAGAAGAAAAAAAACCCAAAAAACCCCACAACTGAGCTAGTGTGTGAGGAAAAGTTGATCTAGTAAAGAAAAGTAAATTTTCTCCCAGAGCCCCATGGAATACCGTCTATGGAGGCTATTCTTTGGGTTTTGATGTGTAGGGCTGCCTCTCTGGTGTTCTCCTTTCCCTTCACACAGCTGGTGTTCTAGGAGAATGATAGGGTCCCCACTTGGAAGAAATATCATGCTCTCTACCTAATTAGTGATTTCTAATGAATTTATATGAAAAAATTACACTAATTTTCCATATGATAATTCCCTTTGACCATTATGTTGTTCCTACCAAGAGAACCAGACAATGTGGAGTCATGAGAACTAATTTTATTAAATTACATTAAATTTTATTGAAGAAATAAGCAAACTTCCTTTTACTCTTCTGCTGTGGATGTTTGTTTCTTTCCTGGGAAACACTCTTCTGCCTTCTCTAATGCAAGTTATCCTCTCTCCTTTGGGGGAACCGTGCTGTGCAGTTTAGGAGGGACTAACCTCACTTCCTGCCAGCTACACAGAAGTAGGAATGTGACCTTGAACTCATGTGTGGGACCTTGATCATGGTAATGTGGTAATCAGAGTGCCCAAATCCTCAGGGTAAGAAATAGTTAAGGAATAGGAATGCCATCAAAAGGGGAGAAATGTGCCCAGCTGGTGTTGCTCAGTGGCTGAGCATTGACCTATGAACCAGGAGGTCATGGTTCATGTTCAGGGCACATGCCTGGGTTGCGGGCTCGATCCCCAGTGTGGGGTGTGCAGGAGGCAGCCGATAAATGATTTGTTCTCATCACTGATGTTTCTATCTCTCTCTACCTCTCCCTTCCTCTCTGAAATACACACACACACACACACACACACACACACACACACACACATTAGTGGCCCGGTGCATGAAATTTGTGGATCGGGGGGGGGGGGGGGGGTGTTCCTCAGCCCGGCCTGCACCCTCTCCAATCTGGGACCCCTTGAAGGATGTCATACTGCCAGTTTACAGGTATCAGGCCTAAACCAGCAGTCAGACATCCCTCTCGCAATCCGGGACTGCTGGCTCCTAACTGCTCACCTGCCTGCTTGCCTGCCTGATTGCCCCTAACCACTCTGCCTGCCGGCCTGCTCACTCCCAACTGCCCCCCACTGCCAGCCTGCTCACCCCCAAATGCCCCCCCACCAGCCTGATCACCCCCAACTGCCCCCTGCTGGCCTGATCACTTCCAACTGACCCCCACTGATGGCCTGCTTGCCCCCAACTGGCCCCCCTGCTGGTCTTCTTACCCCCAACGATCCCACCCCCCACCAGCCTGATCACCCACAACTGCCGTCCCCTCTTGGCTTCTAACTGCCTCTACCTCGGCCCCGCCACCATGGCTTTGTCCAGAAGAACATCCGGAAGGTCTCCTGGAAGGTTTCCCAGTCTAATTAGCATATTACCCTTTTATTAGTATAGATAGAGGCCTGGTGCACAGGTGGGGGCCAGCTGGTTTGCCCTGAAGGGTGTCCCGGATCAAGGTGGGGGTCCTGCTGGGGTGCCTGGCCAGCCTGGGTGAGGGGCTGATGACTGTTTGCAGGCTGGCCATGGCCCCTGGCAACCCAAGCTCCCAGCTCCTCCTTTTTTGCTTTTTTTTTTTCCAGCGCCTTCTTGAGTGGAGGCCAGGGCTGGCTGGAAGAAGGTATCTGGGATTTATTTATCTTCTATAATTGAAACTTTGTAGCCTTGAGTGGAGGCCAGGGCCGGCCAGGGCGGGCAGGAAGCTTGGCTTCCTCCATCGCCGGGAGCAACCCAAGCCTCCTGCTCGCTCCACAACCAAGGTACATGCCCTTGACCGGAATCGAAACTGGGACCCTTTAGTCCGCAGGCCGATGCTCTATCCACTGAGCCAAACCGGTCAGGGCCAAGATACTCCTTGTCTTAAGATTAAAATGTTATTACGATCAGAGTCTCAGGCTGCCAGGAGCCCTCTTGCATGTCACATAGAGAAAGCTTGTCTGAGAGGTGGAGGTACAGAACTCTAATAATATCTTTTTTAATGTTATTTTGACCTGCAGAACTTATTTCTTATTTTTATTAAATTTTTGAGGTGACATCTACACGAATACAAAAGAAATATGCAAATTTACCATATCTCCGTGACACCCACCAGCCAATCAGGAGTGAGTATGCAAATTAACCCAACAAAGATGGTGGGTTAATTTGCATACACAGGCATGGAGTGGCAGGGCAGGGCAGGATGCCTGCTATGAGGGGGATGGTGGGGGGAGCCACAGGAGCGGTGCTCCAGCCAGAGCAGAGAAGACTGAAGGCTCTGGCTGGAGCAAAGGCCTGGGTCCCGGGTGCCTGAGGAAAACTAGAGCTGGCAGCCAGGGGAAGGAAGGCCTATTGCACGAATCTTCGTGCAACGGGCCTCTAGTTGGTTAATAAAATTATATAAGTTTCAAGTGTATGATTCTATACTACATCATCTGTGTATTGCATTGTGTGTTTATCCCCAAAGCCAAATCTCCTTCCTTTTAAACCCCTGTATCAAGCCAAGTCTGTAGCTCACAAATGTTGGAAGTTTTGTTTGGGCAAAACATTGTTATCTTTTAAAATGAAAGCAGCTTAAATTACCTAACTCTCTTATTTAAACTTGAAAAGTCCTAAGTCACGAGCTCTGACCTTGGCTTTGAGGGGTATGGAGAAATTCAAAGTAAAGTACCAGGGTTCTACAATTGACCATCTTCAGTTTTTCCTTTAGCAGACAGGGTGACCTTTCAAAACTGGAGTTCCGTTCATGTTAGTTCTCCTCACAAAACTTGCAGATTTTTTTTCATTGCCATTAAAATAAAATCCTATCTTCTTCCAACTCTTGTCTACCTCTGCTACCTTATTTCACGCTATTAACCCCTTTCTCTCCTCAGAGCCCTTTTTCTGTGTCCATTCATTCTCACCTCAGGGCACAGAGGATGGCTTTCAGTTATTTATATGCTCCCTCTCACTTGGAGAGTTCAGTTCAACTGTCACTTAACCATTAAGTTTATCTTTGGCAACCTTATCTAAAATTTAAAATTTTTTTCACTTTCTGATTCCTTACTTTATTTCTACATATCATTTTTACATTATTGTTATCCTTTTTTTCAAAATTATGTCCTTCACTTACTTAATTCTATTTGCCCCTGTATGAATGTGAGTTTCATGAAAGCAGAGATCCTTTTAATTTTTTTCATTGCATGTCCTTGGAGGTTATAACAGTGCCTAGTACAAAGGCATACTAATTTAAAATTGTTAAATTTATGAATGTTTAAATAACATTTCCCTATTTCTGCTCAGGAGTATTCTGTCATTCTAACTTTATTTCTTTGTAGGTGCTTCTCCCTCCTTCCTATCTGGCTCCTTTCAGGATCTTCTATCATCTATCTATCTATCTATCTATCTATCTATCTATCTATCTATCTATGTACCATCTATCTATCGATGTATCTATCATGTATCATCTATCTACATGTTCATAACCATTTACTCAGTCATAAGTACATTTTGGGTTATGCAACTTGGGCTAAAGTTTCACCACTTTGGAAAAAGATTGAAGCTATTAATTCTCTAAGTAAAGCTTTTTTTCCATTTCAATTTTATCTTTTGGGATGTCTATCTATTCTAGTCTACATGTTTCTGTGCTATTCTTCCTTAGTTCTTATATCTTTGTATTTCTCTGCTGCATTCTGGGTAAATTTTGTATATATGAAATATAATACATATATATTAGAGATATAGCTCTATCTATATAGCTATACCAATTCATGTCATATGTCTTTCTTCACTTGTACCTAATCTGCTGTTTAACTCATCTCTTGAATTAGATATTGTTTTCACTACTTATACTGTTTACCTTTAGAACTTCCATTTTATTTGCTAAAGTGTATTTTTCTGATGATTTTTTGTTTCTTTTGTAATTTTATTTTCTTAAGCAGTCTATACCCATATATTTCATATATTAATTGTGAAAATTCTATATCTTCAGTCCTTGGAGGTTTAACTTGGTTAGTGCATGTTTCTGGTGCTTGTAACTTAATGGGAGTTTGCCTCCTCTTGTGTTTGGTATTCTTATGTAGTCATACTTACATCATCGGAGGCAATCCTCGTGGCTCTTAATGGAGTCTTTCCATGGAAAAGCTACCCTCATAGTGATTTCCCTCTGCTTTTTATAAAATGCTGCAATGATAAGCAACCCCAAATTCTCAGTTATTTAATTTTTTGAACGTCTTTTCTCCCTCAGACTGTAAGTCTGTTGTAGGTTTTCTGGGCCATCTTCTCTATCCTCACAGAGGGACCCAGACCGATAGAACAGTGCCACTTGGGAATATCACTGGTTGTTGTAGACAGTGTAAAAGAAGACTCTTGAGGTCCTCATGCTGGCATATAAAAGCTCTTGCAAAGAAATGACACCCCACCATTTCCACACAAATTACCCAGGACCAAAAACATGTTCCCCATATTCTAAAACACAGAAAAAGCCAAAAACAGTGGTCTCACTAATGACCAAAACTGGGGGTGGGAGGGACAACTCCAAGACCAGAAACACTTTAGACCCTCAAATTTCAGTGACTTGTCCTTTTGTTGATCCAGAAATTCCTGCTCTGTCTGCTTCTGATGTTCCCAGGAGCTCCAAGCTCTGGATCCCTGACTTTTCCAGGTCTTAGGTATTCTCACCTGACCTGGGTCTTCCCTGTTGGGTTCTTCTCACAGAACCCCTGGATCCTGATACCCCAATCTCAGCTCTCTCCTCTCGAGGGCTTAACTTCATTTATGGGTTTCTTTGTTTGTGTGCTCCCCAGAAAACTCCTCTACTTGTGAAAAAAACTTCACAGGGCACCGAGGTTTAGAGAAGTTGGGTCTGATAGAATAAGAAGCTCATGCAAACATCTGATTGGCATCCCAAAGATCTCCTGCATCTGAATAAAGGATCTGAGAACTGAACCAAGGTGTTTTATTTGTTTGCTTTTTTTGTTTCATTTTTAATTCTAAACTTACTGTTTTTTTATTACACTAATGCTGACACAATATTTTATGCTTCCTTCAGGTATAATGTGTTTTTAGTTTGCTTCTTCAAGTGTCAAAAATATTTCAACTTTAAGTAATCACATTGTCTGACATCTCAAATTACTTCTTGATATTTATGTCACTTTTACTTATTAAATTTTAATGTCCCTTAATATTATATATGTTTCCTTGCCTTGGATAAGGGATAAATGCTTTTAATTTTTTCCTCCTATATCATCAGAAAGAGCTGGAGAAATATCTTCAAGAATTAGGTTACACTCTTATTATCTGGGACCCTCCATTTAAATATCTACTTTTTATTCTTATAAAATTAAAGACATTAGCCAAACTCCAAATTTTGCTTTCCCTTGTGGGCTATGTAATCAGAAGTCTCTTTTCCCCTCAGTGTACTATACCCTCCAGAATACTGAGGACAAGGTCACTCAGGATCTACTGTGGTGAAATAAGATATAATTTTGCAGAAGAACATAGCACTTGAAGTCATTCTTATCTATATTTGACCTAATATAGAAGTTCTGTCATTGTTCCTCTAATAAAAAGATTGAGAAATTGATCTAAGATTTGAAGAGCTGCAGGAGTCTCAGTAAAAATAATTTAAATCTCCATCAAAAAAGATCATTGACAAATTGAAATATAAGCATTTTACAAAATAAATCCTATAAAAATGAGAGAAAAATAAAGGATGCACACCATCTTTTGATATGCATTCTATGGATTTTATATAATGACCTCAACTGCAAATAAGAGGCTACAGCAGCTCAAATGGTTGAACAGGAGGAGGAAGGGTTAATGTTTTCTATAAGTTCCAAGGACAGCAGCATCTCCCAGGCTGGTTTAGTCACCAATTCCAAGAAGGCACTTGTCCGCTTCTACTGGCAATCTTAGACCTGTTGGCTTGTTCTCCTCAGTTTCTAGCGTAACTTGCAAACACAAAAGTAGTAAATGAAAAAGAGGAATTATTTCATCCTTTTAAGAACAAAAAAACATGTTCCAGAACCCTCCAGCAAATGCTCCTTTATGTCATTTGTCAGAATTGAGTCACATATCAACTCCTAAAGAAATCCTTCGGAAGGGAAATGAGATGAAACTGCATAAATTAGTGAAGCACGTGGCTATGTGGTTAGATGGTGAATTTCCTGGAAGAAAAAATTAGGGCTTTGACAAAAAGAAGAAAGGAGGGATAGCATAGATACTGTCATTCTTTCTGTTGCATCTTTCTAGGTTTCCTACATATGAACAAAATTCTGCTCTGTATCCTTCTTTGAAGTCTTCTTTCTTACTATGCCATACATAAGCATTTCTCCATGCTTATGTAACAGCTACATAAATTAGATTAAGGTTCCGAAATTTATTGAATAATGTCCTATTTTTTTAATTGATGTCCTATTGATAAGCATTTAGATTACTTCCTTCCATGTCAACTGTGATACACACAGACAAATGCTGAGTGAATGCTGAATAGATACATAGATGATAGATAAATGATAGATAGATGATGATAGATAGATAGATAGATAGATAGATAGATAGATAGATAGATAGATAGAATTATAGTAATATTAGAACTTTCCTTCCAGAACACCTATGGATAGAAATTAAGTGAATTCTTATTTACTTATTTTATTCCAAGTTCAGCTAGCTGTAGCCTGTACATTCTGCTATGTGTTGTTGTCATTTTCTCTAATTAGTAAAGAGCCCGTAATTGCAGTTTTGATTTCCTCTTTGACACATGGTATTTAGAAGATTTTTTAAATTGCCATCTTATTGCTTTTAAATGTTAGTTAAACATTTTTTGATTTATTTAAAATTTTATTACTAGAAGTATAGAGGCAGAGAAAATGGCCCATATAATTTAAGCTTTGAAGATTTTATTGACATCTTCTATGTGGCCTAACATATGCTAATTTTGAAATTATCAATTGACATGGGAAAAATGTACATTTTTCCTACTGTGCAAAAGGTTTAATTAAATATATCTTTAATTTGTATGGAAATTGTATCTTTTATATTTTAGAAACTTGATTTGAAAAATTGAAAAGAGAAAATGTTCTGTGTTATGTATTTTAGTGGAATTTTTTAAAACAAATAGAGACCCTTAATAGTTATAGCTGCATTGTCACTGGTATTCTGCAGTAAATGAAATGATTGTCCTGCTTAATGCTTCTAGCTTTGGATTTCACACTGGCTGTTTTCATGGAGGTTTAGAAGAAGTCTCGACAGGTGATGGAGTGTACTTCTCTCCCTTTGAATCTGGATGGACTTCCCTCTGCTTCTACCAACAGCATTTGATAAAAATGAAACTGTGTGACTTCTGAACTAGATCATAAAAAGCCATGCAGCTTCAACCTCATGAAATGCTTGCTTTTCGGACTCTCCCTCTCACAACCCAACCGCCTTCTGGGAGAAGCCTAAGCCATGTGGAGAGACCAGGTGTAGGTGCACCAGTGTCAGTCCCAACCGCGTCCAGTCTCTGTTGTCCCAGGCTATGCAGTGTACATGGGGGAGCCTCCAGGTGATGTCTATCCCCAGGCTCGTGAATAACGTCCAGCCATGCAGGGCTTCCGAGCTGAGGCACAGACATCATGGAGCATAGATACGTGATTCCTAGGATTCCTGACCCCAGAATCTTCTAAAGCATCAAAATGATCGATGCTTATGCCACTAAGGTCAACAGGAACAGGCATAAACTCCAATCCTAAAAAGCCTACTTTATTATTGTTGACATGTGCTTTATAAACTTATTTTTTCTTTTATAGCTAACATGTTATCATTTTAAACATGTGTTTTGAGAATATCATATAGCTCCTATCTTTTTTAAATTATAAATTCTTTCTTTTGGGTTCAATAGGCAGAAATTTTGGAGGTCCTACTGTTTCTTACATCTATTTAATTTTGTCTTAGTCCACAGCCCTTTGAAATATGTCCTGTCCACTTTTGTTTTATTCAGAATTTTGGTAATATGCGGGAGTTAATACATATTTGTCTCCCTCGTTGTCAGGTTGTCTTTATTCTCCACCTAATAATGGGATCTGCTCTTCCCAGACTGTGACAGTAGCTTCTCTCTCACTTTGATGTAGTGCTGTAGGTGCTGCTGGAGACACAGGTGGACCTTCACCAGTTTTGAGTCCCAGAAAGGCTATAATTGGCATGGCTAAAAATACTTTTAAACCCAGGAATGGTAAAATATCATGGGAATTATTTGTTACTCAAAGGTTATAAAATATTGTTTTAAAGCTAATGTGGACAAAAATTTTTATATGTTTTTATTTATTTCAGAGAGAGGAAAGGAGAGGGAAAGAGAGATAGAAACATCATGATGCGAGAGAATCATCAATTGGCCGCCTCCTATATGCCCCTTACTGGGGATCCAGCCCAAAACCTGGGCATGTGACCTCCTGGTTTATGGGTCAATACTCAACCACTGAGCCATACTGACTGGACTGTTCTGAATTTTTATCAATATTTCTGATTTTTAAATTTTATTTTATGGTTTAGAGTATATATTAGTTTTACTTCTCTTTTTTAGTCAATGACAATTTATATGTTCTTGCAATGCTATTCATTTCATCAAAATATTAAAATGTAATTATTTTAGACATTTACATAATATTCTCTTGAGAATTACAATTATTTTTTCATTTGGGATATTTTTAATTAAACATTTCTCTATTTTATTGGTTATTTAAAGAACAATTCTATTATGTACTCATCAATTCTGTTCTTTGTGTTGTTTTCTAATTAATTTCTTTCTCCTCTTTTGATTTCTTGGTATTATTTTACTCTGCTTTATAATAAGACTAGTGGCCCAGTGCACGCAATTCGTGCACGGGGTGGGGAGAGGGTGTCCCTCAGCCCGGCCTGCACCCTCTCCAATCTGGGACGCCTCAGGGGATAACCGGCAGTCAGACATCCCTCTCACAATCCAGAACTGCTGGCTTCTAACCACTCGCCTGCCTGCCTGATTGCCCCTAACTTCTTCTGTCTGCCAGCCTGATTGTCCCTAACTGCTCTCCTGCTGGCTTGATTGCCCCTAACCACCTCTGCCTTGGCCCCGCTTCTGGGACCCAGGATTCCCTCCTCCAGCCAACCACAGGCACCCAGGATCCGGGCTTCCCTCCCTCTGGCCAGCCATAGGCGCCCAGGCCAGCTGCAGCTGCAGGGGATGGTGGGAAGGTGGCTTTTCCTGGGCTGCAGCCACAAGTGCTGGTGCCTGGGACTACAGGGTGGGCAGCTTCTCCGTCTACCAGGCTGTAGCCAGCAGCAGGTGCTGGCGCCTGGACCGCAGGCAGGCAGCTTCTCCATCTTCCCTGGGATGCAGTGTGGGTGACTTCTCCAGCTGGCTGCGGCCTGGGATCATGGGGCAGGCAACTTCTTCATTTCCCAGGCTGCAGCTAGCCTCAGGAGCTGACACCCGACTTCTCTGACAGGCCCAGAGCAGCGGGGGGTGGGGGGGGTGGGGGGGGGAAAGATGGGCAGGGCTGCTGCCATGTTTTCAGGTTAATTTGCATACTCACTCTGATTGGCTGGTAGTATAGTGGAGTGACGGTAATTTGCATGTTTCTCTTTTATTAATGTAGACTAGTAGCCCTGCACATGAATCTGTGTGCCAGTAGCTCATCAGTAGTTCACTACCGCCCTCTAGTAGCTCTCTGCCTGCTGCCCAGCCCTCCGGTAGCTCCCTCCGCCCCCCCCCCCTAGCTTGCTGTTCTGCCTCCTCCTGTAGCTCTCTGCCACCCGCTTGTAGCTCACTGCCACACCCTCCTGCTGATCTGTGATCCAGTCATTACACGGTTGTTATGCTTCACAGCATAACAACCATTTGCATATTACATCTTTATTATATTGAATACTTTTTTCATTACCTTAACCCCCAAATAAAACAATTTTGTACATGACTCTTCCTCACTATAACTTGTTTTTGTTCAAGATGATTTTTCATATCTTTGCTTAGACTTCCTCTTTATTTTACATCAGACTTACTAGGCTTATGTGAATGTATGAGGGGAAATTCCTGAGCTTTATCTCTGATGCCTCATCTGCTCCCCAGGCTGAATTCAGGAGTTTTCATCTGGCTTGCTATATTTAGGGCTCCTGGATGACCTGCTGGGAATGTGTAAGCCAGTGGTCACGTATTGGAAATTAGACTTCCTGATATGGAGCTGTTTGACTGAGGGTGCACACAGCCTTGGGGAACACCCAGCCGCATATCTGAAACTGTCCCCCATTCAGGAACTGCTGGGCTGCTCTTAGTGATGCCTGTAGCGCACGCGCCTTCTGAGGAGGCCTCCCTCAGTGGCAGCTCTTGGAGGGACTTCTCACAGCCGGAGGCAGCGTCCTGCTTGAACCTGACATTCTCATCTCTCCTTCAAGAAATTCTTAAATAATGCCTGCCTATCCAGCCCCATTATGCTCTGGAGATGCAAGTGAGATCCAGAAGGAATACTTAATTCTGTATTAAATACAGACGGGCTCTCTGAGGAGACGTTTACACAGCTGTGCAGTAGAAGGGATTGTCCTCCAAAAATAGTTTAAGATAAGACTGGAAGATCAGACTGTTTCTTTAATTACTCTCTGGGGAGTGTTCAGAAAAGCAAGACAAACAGCATCCCAGGGGTAACAATCTAGCTGTTGCAGAATCCATTGAAAACAAGAGAAGTCTGGGGACAGCATTGTCCTAACAGAGGGGGTCTGAGGACAACCTCCAGGAGGCGGTAGAGAGGTAGCCAACGTGGCAAGATCTGGACCAGTAAGTACATGAGACCACGTAGCTGGAGCCAGGAACAACATAGACGTAGACTTTGGAGATTAATAACCCAGGAGGGTACACTGAACAGAAGTAGGCAGAGTCCGTTAAGCATCCTGGAACACAGGAAGCCAGTTAGCCACTGGTTGGAAAGAGCATATCATTAATCCAGGTCACACTGGGCTCAATCTATGGTCTGGAGGTAAAATGGATATCAAAGGTCAAGGGCAAGGACAAAGCTCTACTTGCCACAGACTCCATATCTTTAGCAGAACTTCCTTTCCTCTGGAGCCACGCTGTCTAATCTTCACTAGCCATTTCAGCTCTTTAAATTTTAAAGGAAATGTAAAATTCAGTTTCTCAGTTTCACTAGAGGCATTTTATAAGTTCAGTCTGGCCCTAGCCAGTTTGGCTCAGTGAATAGAGCGTTGGCCTGCAGACTGAAGTGTCCCGAGTTCGATTCCGGTTAAGGGCACATGCCAGGGTTGTGGGTTCGATACCCAGTATGGGGGCATGCAGGAGGCAGCCGATCAATGATTCTTTCTCATCATTGATGCATCTATCTCTCTTTCCCTTTCCCTTCCTCTCTGAAATCAATAAAAGTATATTTTTTAAAAATAAAATAAAATAAAGGCTCACATTCCCAGCATCCCTGCAAGTTCGGCTCGACGGTGCTGCTCTCAGCCACGTGCAGAGACACAGGGTCCTCACTGGGTTTGCAACAGAACTGCCATTCACCTAAGCTTTTTAGTTTTACTTTTGTGTATATTTCACGATGCCCACAATATAGTAGTACATAATATATGTAAATTCTGAAAACTGATGCTTATACTTAACTTCATGGATTAACTTTTTCTCCTTAGCATTTGCCATAATTTAATTGTACTCTCCTCATTTACCTTTTTCATTATTATTTATGATTTGTATAAAATCTAAGCTCCGTAAAGAAAAGAAGGTGGTCTTTTTCTATTCACTGGAAATTTCATAGCACATGGATATTCAATAAATAAATAGATGTTGACTAGTCACAGCCAGCCCTTTGGATCGTTTAGGCATGTACATTAGTGGCACGGGAGGTCGGTGTATTTATTTCAGTAAGCAGACGACAAAAGAGTGAATGGTTCTCTCATGACCACTTTATTGAAACAAATTTCTGACAAAGAAGTAAACTCAAAGAGAGGCACCTCTTCCTAATTTGCACAGAAGATAAATAAAGGCCAGCTAGTGTTGAAAGTGCACACACAATAGATTTTTTTGGAATGTGTACGCCATAGACAAATTTGGATTCTCCATTCTAGAAGATAGGAATCTAACTGGATATCAGACCTTTTCTCAGAAGAGCAAGGTGGGGATGTCAGTATAAAGAAAGCCTGTGGAGTAAGACTTCACGTTGTGTGGTAGTAATCAAGGTCTTAAATTGGGGCTTAGGATGGGGAGTTATCAGCACATCTCAGGGGATAAAAACAGGTTATTCCGATCCAGTCAGGCATCAGAAAGGCAGATGAGCCTGCCATTCAGCCAGCAGGTAACAAGTAATACCTGTTGGCTCAAACTCATCACTTGGATGTGCATTTGATTGCCAGTGTGATCAGCTGTTCTGAAACACACTGGGGGATCGATCTAAAAGTAGTCACTTGTCAACAGACAGAGGTTTGGGTGTGATTTAAAGCTTTTCCGTGTGACAGGATAAAATGAAATTGGAGTAAAAATGAACAGGCTTATCATCTGAACGCTTCCTCATTAAAACAAGAACATGGCTATATATTAGCCTCTTGCTGTCAGTTTCCATATTTACAAAATGGTATTAATTGCATGAAATCATCCATCTCTCCTAGGGCTGTGGAGGAGTCTCTAGAACAGTCTCTGGCACTTAGTAGAGGCTCCATGAGTGAGGATCTCCTTCCCCTTTCTCATTGTAAAAATTACAATTTGAACCTAAATTCCCTCTTTTAAGTCTTCATCTCCTTTCTGAAACTATGAGAATGATACAAAGCACAGCAATTTATTCGAACCGAGCCGCCACCAGGTAAGAGGCCCATGCTGAGTGCTTTACAGGGTCTTTAAACGGAAAGAGCATCATCACGTTCCAATCATTTGGCTCCTCAATCCCCAACCCTGCTGCCCCCTCTTGACACCAAAAACCCCGCCCTCCTGATGGACCCAGCAGCCTTGACAGCACTCACAGTATTGCGCTTAAACGTCTCCATCTGTGTGAGAGTTTTCATTGCCTTGTCCACATCCAGTTCTTAGTATTACCCTCAACCTAACTCTAATCCCTTTAAAGGATTTTAACATGAATTTCCTGCAGACACAAGTGGCAAGCTTAGGGGAGATTGGGGGTAAGGAATGTGTGTCCAAGAACAAGGATTTGCCCTCAGCCAGGCACCAAAGGTCTAGTGAGGAGGCCTCCGTGAGGAAGTTTACGTTTTTACGTTTCGAAAGACACTCGTCGCTGCCTTGATCATTTGTTGTGAGCCAGCTCTGAATTTCCCATGTTTCCCTGACATGTTGACATGACCTAAATTTAGACTGCATCTCAGGAATGATAATTTCTCCCTATTTATAGAAGAAAAAAAATAAGTTTCAAAACATCACAAAGCAATATTGGCAGAGCATATGGGATGCAAGTGACCTGGAACTCCAAGAACAAAAATCACTCCGTCCTTATTCTCTGCAGCACAAACAGAAGGCCAGCTATAAACGCTCAGAAGTGCTCTTCTTTTCAAGAACCACATCTCCGTCTGACTCTGCTTTTTGTCTCTTGCTCTGGGGCTGCCTTTGTGCAAAGAATGCACCAAGAAAAAGAAAACCCTGATAAATAAAAATCCAAAGATGTCTCAAGCTGAAAGAAGTAATCTTTTCCAATCCAGAAAATCACAGTTTGAATTGTATTTCCTGTGTGTGAATCTCAGAGAGTTTAAAACTTATTTCCACATTTTCACACCTAAGGCTCCCTCTGTTGTGATGTTGGGCTGTAGGAAAAGCAAGTATATTGTCACACATTTTGTCTGACAGCTAGGAAATATTCCTATCACATGCATGACAAAATTTTCCTGAGTGTACACCATGTTCTACGTGAACTCTGCACAGTTAAGGAGCAACAAGAAGGTCATTGTCAGGCTGCTCTCTAAAGAGCATGGAGGGCCGGGCCTGGCAGGGGGAAGGTGAGCTTGGCTGATGAGGTTAGATGAAGTGAAACTCTGTTTCCTGCCCTGAAAGAGCAATGTGAGCCCTAACCAGTTTGGCTCAGTGGATAGAGCATCGGCCTGCGGACTGCAGGGTCCCAGGTTTGATTCCAGTCAAGGGCATATACCTTGGTTGCAGGCACATACCCAGTAGAGGGTGTGCAGGAGGCAGCTGATCGACGTTTCTCTCTTATCAATGTTTCTAACTCTTTATCCCTCTCCCTTCCTGTCTGTAAAAATAATCAGTAAAATATATTAAAGAAAGAAAGAACAATCTGACATTTGGATTTTGTAATAGATTTTTTTTTTGAATGGCCCTCAGAGTAATTTCACTAGTCCTGGGGATGGGTGGGTGGGGAGGGAGTGGAAGAGGGAAAATTATCCCTATCTATTTTTTTAAAAACCTTAAACAGCAATTTCTAACTTGATCACTCATTATTTCCCCAAATTTTGTGCTGAATCACTAAGGGCAAATGTTAAATCTGTTGTGCAAAATGGCAATGTACCAATATTTAAGGGCATTCAAAACAACCAAGAGTGAGACTTTGAATATAGTTCCCTAGTAATTAAACAATAATTACATTGCTAGTGACATAGTGAGTTCTTACTGAATTGTTTCTATGTCTATTATGATAAGCATATAGATACTAGACTTTTCTTTTGAGGCTTTAACAATCAAATATGTATTAGCCCTGAACTCCTGGCTAGGGAGGACCTACTGAGATGACCCAGAGCCAGAGATTAGAGCTCAAAGTCCTAGAGGTGAGTTCAAAGGCAGGTGTCTTGTCCAGGGCCACTAAAAGCAGGAAGATCTAGGGGATTTGTCCTGGACAAACTGATAACTTCAAAGGGCATAAACTGAGATAAATTTAGAAGATAGTTCCAAATGTCAGAATTTCGGCAAATTTGGGACAGAAAAGAAGCTGAGTCAGGAGTGAATTAAAACTGGTCCAGAGTTATAGCTAATTCCATTAAAATATCCACACCTTGCCTGGCCAGCATGTGTCAGTGGTTGAGTATCGACCTAGGAACCACAAGGTCATGGTTTGATTCCTGGTCAGGGCACATGTCCAGGTTGTGTGCTCAATCTTCAGGGTGGGGCATGCAGGAGGCAGCCGATCAATGATTTTCATCATTGAAGTTTCTATCTCTCCCTCAACCTTCCTCTCTGAAATCAATAAGAATATATTTTTAAAGTAGCCACAGCTTCCTTTTCTTTGTATAAAGGGTTTAGGATCAGGGTATAAATTTTTCTTCCAAGGTATTGGTGTGTCTATTGTGAAAATGGAAATAAGACATAACAAGATTCAGATAATATATATTTTAGGACGTTTGTAAACATAAAATTACATGTGAGAACACTCCATGTAAGAATATCTCAGCCTCTACTCAATACCAAAAGTGCGACAACAGAAGCAAAAATAAACAAGTGGATCAAAACAAACTGAAAATCTGCACAACAGAAAAAAATCAGCAAAATGAAAAAGGCAACCTACAGAATGAGATAAAATGTTTGTTAATCACCTATTTGATAAGATGTTAATTTCCAAAATATATAAGAAATTTATACAAGTCAGAGGCAAAAAAGCCAAACAATCCAACTTTAAAAAGGGCAATGAACTTGAAAAGACATTTCTCCAAAGAGGACACACAGATGGCCAATAGACATGTGAAAATATGCTCAAAGTCACTAATGATAAGAGAAATGTAAATCAAAAGCCACAATGAGATATCACTTCACACATGTTAAGTTGGCTATCATCAAAAAGACAAGGGATAAAAAGTGTTGGTGTGGATGTGGAGAAGGGAGAATCATTGTGCACTGTTCGTGGGAATGTAAATTGGTACAGCCACTTGGAAAAATAGTATAGAGATTCCTCAAAATATGAAAAATAGAACTAGCATATCATCCAGTAATCTCACTTATAAATATACCTGAAGGAAATGAAAACTCTGTCTCAAAGTAATAGGTGAAGCCATGTTTATTGTGGCATTATTCACAATAGCCAAGGCATGGAAACAACCTGTGTTCATCAAGGGATGAGTGGATAAAGAAAATGTAACATTATTCATCCATAAAAGGAGTTTCTGCCATTTGTGACAACATGGATGGACCTTGAGGGCATGTGCTAGGTGCAATGAATCACAGAGAGAAAGACAAATACAGTATGTTCTCACTTATATGCAGAAGGGTCAAAAGTGGGACTCACGGAACGGAGAGTAGAAAAGTGGTTGCCAGGGCCTGGGGGTGAGGGCAATGGGGAGATGTTGGTCAAAGGGTACAAATACCCCAGGTGCAAGTTAAATAAAATCTGAGGATCTAATGCATAGCAGGTGACTATAATGAGTTGCACTGTATTATACACTTGAAAGCTGTTGAGAGATTTTAAATATTATAATACATACAGAAAAAAATGGTAATTATTGGAGGGGATGGAGGTACTAACTAACCTTACTGTGGTCATCATTTTGCAATATACATATGTGTTTAAAATCATATTGCACAACTTAAACTTATATGAAATATATCAATAATATCTCAATAAAATGGATATATTTGGATTCACAGTCATTTCTCTAATATTTTAACACACACACACACACACACACACACACACACACACACACACACTCTCAAACACAGACATGCACAGGCTGCCTAGCTTCCCCCAGGCCAAAATAGATATCAATATTGCTAACAAATCCATTGAAAGTAAATATGAGTCTCCTTATTTCTTAGAGGACAAAAAAGCTTGAAATGTTTATAATTTTAAACCATTTTGTTGACACAAACATTTTCATGTAACAGTAATAGAATGCCATGTTTAGCTAATACTGTCAGGTCAGTTGTAGCTCCTTTGGATTTTCTCTACCTTCACTAGCCCCAACCTTATCCCTCATAATGATTAATTTAGGAGATTTCTGACAAGTTTTCTTACATTTAATATTACACTCTTAAAATTGACTCTTAAGCAGAATGTCTTAAAATATTATTTAGGTTGTTCTAATCTCTAGTTTAACTTTCTCCCCAAGCATTTAGAGATACTGTTGTACTTAGCTAGTTATTAATAACTACAGGCCTGGTGCATGAATTTGTGCATAGGTGGGGTCCCAGCCATCTCCGATTGGGGTGGGGGGGCCAATGGGGGCCGGGGCTGGCTGGGGGGAGGGGCTGTGGGGGGTTGGCCAGCCAGCCCTGCTCCCAATCAGGGTAGAGGGGCCAATCTGGGCAGAGCCGGCTGGTGGGGGAGCTGATCAGGGGAGGGGGGCTTGCCAGGGGGAGGGACCATTGGCAGTTGGCCGGCCAGTCCCGAACTAGATGGGGGGGGAGGGGAGTGATCGGGGGCAGCACCATCTGGGGGGAGGGGCTTCAGGAGGTTGGGGGAGGCCAATCAGGGCCCCAATCAGGTCAGTTGGCTGCCATAGTGCACATCATAGCAACTGGTCGTTCCAGTTCTACTCATTCCGTTGTTCTGGTTGCTTGGCTTTTATATAGAGAGATAGCAAAGGAGTAAAGGGAAGGCCACACACTATAAGCATGACCATTTAGGCAACTTCACCAAGAAGCTGCAACTTTTCACTCCCTAGAGAACCACAGGCCCATTCCCCACAGATCATTGGGGAAAAGGGTCCAACAAAGGAAGATGGGTGCATTCACAGTAAAGTTGGGGTGATGGTGACATAGGGAAGGTATTTGCTAATCAATCTAGTCTGGGGAACCATGGATTGGCTAGGAGGGTGAGGCCAATTCAAGTCCAGAAAAATTTGGTAATACATAATCCTCCAGCCAAAGGAATTCTCTCTCTTGGCTCTTGGCTCTTTTGTTCCTCTGGCTCTGCTCCTGCCCATGTTCCCTAAATAGCCACGTGGCCCATAGCCATGCAGGCCCCACATGCAATGGACTGATAGACTGCAGCTGGGAGCACAAACTAAGCTAGCCTGATGCTGGATCGGAGTGTGCAAATATGGAGGGGAAACTCTGGACACTGGCTTTGATCTTAGTCCTGCTGAAAATGAAATGGGACTTTTTCTTGGTAGGAGGAAGGGAAATGGAACCTTGGAAACTCATGGGTTTGATTCCACATAAATCAAGCTTTCTATCATATCTCATCCTCCTGTGAAAGTCTAAGAGAATTCTTTTTCTCATGACATTGCAAGAAGCCCACATCCCCTGGCAACAGCTGGGAGTAAGGAGAACTCCTCACCAATAACATTAGCATTTAACTCTACACACTCCACATTTCTTGCTCCATATATTAAATGTCACATCTGTAAGAAAATTTTTCTAACCGTCTGGTGTGGCTCAGTGGTTGAGTGTTGACCTATGAACCAGCAGGTCATGGTTCAATTCCAAGTCAGGGCACATGCCTGAGTTGCAGGCTGGATCTCCAGTGTGGGGCATGCAGGAGACAGCCAATCAATGATTCTCTCTCATCACTGATGTTTCTATTGCTCTCTCCCTTTCCCTTCCTCTCTGAAAGCAATAAAAATAGACTTTTAAAAAAGAGTACTTAATAAAAAAGAAAAATTTTCTAACCACTCTATCCCAATCATACCCACACATCATTATTTTCTATCAGAATATTATGTTTATTTGTTTTCTGGCTCTTACTAAAACATAAAAATGTATTAAATTTGATGCCTAATTATTTATAGTTGTTTTTCCACTGGACTTTATGTTTCTTGCATTAAGGGGCATGTCACTCTTGTTATTCAGTACTAGAGGCCCGGTACATGAAATTCATGCACGGGGGGGCGGGGGTGTCCCTCAGCCCAGCCTGCACCCTCTCCAATCTGGGACCCCTCGAGGGATGTCCGACTGCCCGATCCCTAGTAGGATCGGGCCTAAACGGGCAGTCGGACATCCCTCTCACAATCCAGGACTGCTGGCTCCCAACTGCTCGCCTGCCTGCCTTCCTGATTGCCCCAACCACTTCTGCCTGCCAGCCTGATCACCCCCTAACCACTCCCCTGCCAGCCTGGTCCCCCCCAACTGCTCTCCCCTGCAGGTTTGGGTCCTCCCCAACTGCCTTTCCCTGCAGGCCTGGTTACCCCCAACTTCCCTCCTCTGCTGGCCTGGTCACCTCCAACTGCCCTCTTCTGCAGGCTTGATCGCCCCCAACTGCCCTCTTTTGCAGGCCTGGTCCCTCCCAACTTCCCTCCCCTGCTGTCCTGATTGCCCACAACTGCCCTCCCTTGCAGGCCTGGTCCCTCCCAACTGCCCTCCCCTGCTGGCCATCTTGTGGCAGCCATCCTGTGTCCACATGGGGCTGCCATCTTTGACCACATGGGGGCAGCCATATTGTGTGTTGGAGTGATGGTCAATTTGCATATTCTCTTTTATTAGATAGGATTATCACCACTTAAAACATGGAAGACAATATTCATTAATATCCATGAAAAGAATGCATGGGTGAATATTTTACTTTACAAAAATGTTTTCAAAGAAGGATGAGTGGATACTAAAAACAATGGGTAAAAGTTTTCATGAACCAGATATTTCTTAAGTCTCAAAGATACAGAATATTTATTAATTACAAAAGAGAAAATACACGTATAACAGGGAGTTCTATAGGTCACCAATTTAGCAAAGTGATTAGACTTGACATCCCTGATTATAGAATAATCTGATATTATTTATGCCCTTCTTTCTTTAAAAAATAAGTATATAACATCACTTATGTAACATTTTCAAAATGGAGTT
This sequence comes from Cnephaeus nilssonii, assembly GCF_951640355.1. NCBI lineage: Eukaryota > Metazoa > Chordata > Mammalia > Chiroptera > Vespertilionidae > Cnephaeus > Cnephaeus nilssonii. The sequence goes on from NC_137087.1 coordinate 12,076,413, forward strand.
TATTTACCCAGATCTAATCACATGGAAACAGTCAGAATGTGCAACATGTTACAATGCTCTGGAAACTTCCAAAAATTCAATTAACATGAAAAAATTTAAAAGGTGGAGGGAAGACTATTCTAGATTAAATAATATTTTCTAAATAACAAATAAGTACATAATCTTTTATAGGTCCAGTCTATAAACTGTTCTTAGGACAATTGGAGAAATTTGAACATAAAATATATATTAGATATTAATGATTTAAAGTTATTTTTAGGGATAATAATGACATTTTGTTTAGTAGGAATATAGTGTTATTTATAGGAGATTTTACTGCAGTATTCATGGGTGAAGTGTCAAAATATGTACATCGTGCTAAAATTGTTCATCAAAAAGCAACTGGGTATGTTTTTTGATGGGCATAAATAATATCAGATTATTCTATAATCTATAAAAGGGCAACATTTTTATGTTTTAGTAAGAGCCAGAAAACAAATCAACATAATATTCTGATAGAAAATAATGATGTGTGGATATGATTGAGATAGAGTGGTTAGAAAAATTTTCTTTTTGTTAAGTACTCTTTTTTAAAAGAGTATATATATATATATATATATATATATATATATATATCATATAAATATAAATTAATAGTATACTATGTCTATAGGTATAAATAATATATATGTGTGTACAAAGAAAGAGAGAGAACATCACATAATGTTAATGGAAGAAATTTAGGTGAGGATTCATCTAGCTGTTTATTAAATTATTCCTACAACATTTTTATAGGACTTATACACTATGCAGCAATCTGAGATAACATATTTCTTTCTGAACACCATAGATAAGACAACTCTAAAAAGAGTGACTTTCATGCGTATTTTGTGAGAAGCAATTATGTTACACCATAAGGGTATTTATGAATTAAAGGCAAGATGATTCATTTTGATATAATTAGGGAAAGTTAAACAGTTTTAGCTGTGCTTTGATTACTATTTTAGTAACCAATATACTATAGCATGAGGCTGACTGTTGTCTTAAAGTGCTCACTAAAACATGTATTCTAATAAAGACAAAAAGTAGAAAGTAATAAAAAAAAAAAGGATGTTAATTTTAATTGTTGCAATCAATTTGACCTTCTAGTGTTATAAAATAAGGCTTAGTGAGCATATTTGCCATGTGCTAGTGAATAAAGCACCCCAGATTCTGGATCTGCCATCTTGTGGACACTTTCATAACATCACATTATGAAACTGACCACATTTACCATAGCCAGGCTGTGCATTCAAATAGATAAGGCAGCTACTATTTTGCCTTAGAAATAGATTGTTGTGTCTCAACTCTTCATCCGAGATTGTGGGGTTTTATAATCCCAATGATATTTTTAAGATAAAGATATTATTAATAACATAAAAACTAATAATGTGCATTTAACACCTATCAAAGTATTCAATATGGTTTATTCATTATTTTAATGTAAAATTTAAGTGTCCTATATCATGTGTGTATGTACTAATTATGTTTACATCAGCTTTGGAACCAGAAAGAAAATCTCATGAGTTTATAATTATTTTTCTAAAAATGTTTGGAAAGAATTTGAACTTTGTTAACATTTAATTTATAGATTAATGTTACTATATGCATAAACTTGTTAAATATTTATATAATTTTGAGGCACTTGCTCAGAGTTTCACTAATAAATATGTGCAATCAAAATTGTCTTGAATTTACTGGTTGACCATATTTGAACCAAATATAGTAAGCAAGTCCATAGCTATATAAAATGCCAACGGGGAACAAAATAGGCAATAACTACATATGTATTTATAGATATACATGGTCTAACACCTATGCATAATGACTGAGTTCAGCAGACATAAATGTTAGACTAAAAGTTTAATGTACTATAGAAATTGTTTTTAAATTTTAAATCTATAAAAATGGGTAATATAATAGCTAAAACTGATCGTTGAAAAATCTTTCAAACTCTTAATTTGTTATAAAAATCAACTCTTACTAATGTGTTATTGGGAATTATTAGAGCAATAAAAAATTGTCTTGTTTAGTGGCCAAACAGCACCAAAATGTTACCAGCATTTGAGCCTCAGTTCCGCAACCTCGGTACTTAAGCTCTGGCTAAGAAAGAATTCAGTCAAGACTCAAATACAGCCAAAGTTTATTCAGAAAGTCACAGAAGTATAAAAGGTGAGCCAGCTGTGCTGTGTGAGATCAGGAAATGAGTTACAGACGCAAAAGAAGGGCCCCTGGAGCTTAGGAGAAGGGAAAGCCAAGAAAATGTACCCGCGGAAGAGAGGGAGAAAGGCAGGAGGGCACTTCAGAGAGAGCACACCTGGGGAAGGAAGGGGGTGGGGAAAGATGTCGGTGTGCTCAGGAGACAGAGCACTGGGTCTTTCCTCCTAAGGGCTTTTAAAGGCAGAGATTTTAGGGGAGGTCTCAGGGGAGGATCTCAATAAAATACTCATTAGCTTCCAGGTGTGTCCTTTCAGGTTCCTGGTCTCCCCTGATTGGTCAACGCCAGGGCAAAGTTCATTAGTTCCTGCTGCTGTTCCTGTTGCCTGCCATGGCATGGCCCCACCTGGCCTTCCTGCCTTCTTGGGTCTGGAGCTGAAACACAACTAAGGCCTAGATGTTATCTCTAGTTTTACCAAAACTATGACTCTGTGGTCAACAACTAGAGGCTTTGTTCCTAAGATTACTTGATGTGGGTCAGAACCTCATCAAGTCCTGAGGGCTTAAAGTTTAAGGGAGTATTCATGCAAGGACTTGCATGGAAGTCATATGTGGCTATTCTCTGCCCCCTATAGTTCCTTCCCAAGGGGGTCTAACACATGACTAGCAACATGCCAGGGGAGGAAAAGTCAGGGGAGAGTCTGAACTGCAAGACCATAAGAAGTCAGAGGCTCTCTAAACCACATGCTCACTGATATGCTAGGGGAGGGAAGGTCACCCCAGGTCCTTTCCCATTGCTAGGCACCCAGGGATTTCTGTCCTGGAGACATTCTATACTTGACCTATCTTTCCAACTCTGTTCATGCCTGTCTTACTGCCTACTACAGTCTCACATATTCAAAGACTCAAAAAACATAGCAGGTGTTCCCACCACTTAAAAGAAAGAAAATTTTTATTACATATTCTAAGCATCAAAGAAAGATTGAAATGATGAGATAAATCACAGGGAAGTCACAGAAATTATTTTGAAATGAACTCAAACCACTTAAAAGTAGAGATAATTCTAAGTCTTACAAATGTGGTTATAAAACAAACAAAAAAAATGAGCTAAAGAAGTCTTCTTTAAAGGTACATAGGTCAAACACAATTATGTATTAATTTATAGAAATAAAATCCAGATTATATTAAGAAACATTTGAAGTAAAGATAAAAGAGATAATGTGTTTTGATTCAAATTTCCAGTGGGTGACTACAGAGATAGTCTTGAGGTAAATACTTTTTAAAATAATTATAGTATCCTCATAAAACATTTAAGAAATCTGATTCACATTGAATAGATTGCATCAATGTTAAGTTTCTCCTTGTGATCTCATACTATAGTTTTGTACCCAGTTAGGGGAAACTGGTTGAGGGGTACATGGGATGTGTCTGAATTATTTCTTACAACTGTGTGTGAATCTTCAATTATCTCAAAATAAACTGTTTAATTAAAAAAAAAAATATGTGTTTTCTTGGAAATAACACCCTTCTAATTGCTAGATGAAATGCTGCTGGATTCATGAATTGCTTATAAAGCCAAGTAGATCTTCAAATGTATTGTGTTGAATTTTGGTTTTTAACTTGGGTAAACCACCCCTCCTTAAGATTCCACACCTCTGAGTTCCTTTCTGCCACTCTGTTTATATAAACTGTAATGTAAGTGCCTGACATTAAGCTTTTGATTGCTGAGGTGTCCATTGAAAAAGACCTCCATTTTGAATAAGCATTGCTAGCTTACACAGCTGCTAGTAAAATAACCAAATAAGGAACTAGGCCCCCCACACCCATGAAGTTCCCCTTTCAGAAAACCCTGATGACTTAGATAACTGACACCTTGAGTGATCTTATTGTGTGGCCTTAGGCATGCTGTATACCCTCCAGGACCTGGGAGTAATAGATCTTGTACCTCAAAGTTCCCTGATGGTTTTTTGCTGAAGTGAATCCTGTGAATCCTTATAATAATAAGAACCATAAGGGTCCCCAGACACAACATTGGCCCTGGGCAGGAAAACGTCTGTGGGGTTCATTCAAGTAATAAGGCAGGATGCATGTCTCAGGCATTCCTAGTAAGAACATGAAGAGACACACATGAAAAAAGTAAAGAGACCATAACATTTTCTAAATGGTTCTAGAGGAGTGTTAGTTATTTCATAAACATGAAATATTGCATAACAAATAGATAGGCAATTGCTCCAGTAGTACAAAACAATAGAACTGAAGATATTAGCAAAAAATTAAATCTAATTACATTTACATTGAATGTTCAGTGTTTCAGTTTCCATTACATTTAAAAAGAGGCAGTAATAACAAACATAGAAAATTATCTTTATAATATACTAGAGGCCCGGTGCACGAAATTTGTGCACTGGGGGGTGTCCCTCAGCCCAGTCTGCACCCTCTCCAATCTGGGACCCATCAGGTGATGTCCGACTGCCACAGGGATCGGGCCTAAACCAGCAGTCGGACATTGCTCTCACAATCCAGGACTGCTGGCTCCCAACTGCTCACCTACCTGTCCAGCCTGATCACCCCCTAATCACTCCCCTGCCAGCCTGATCGACACCTAACTGTTCCCCTGTTGGCCTGATCGCCCCCAACTGCCCTCCCCTGCAGGCCTGGTCACCCCTAACTGCCCTTCCCTGCCAGCCTGGTCGCCCCCAACTGCCCTCCCCTGCAGGCCCGATCCCCTCCAACTGCCCTCCCCTGCAGGCCTGGTCACCCCAACTGCCCTCCCCTGTAGGTCATCTTGTGGCGGTCATCTTTGACCACATCAGGGTGGCCATCTTGTGTGAGTGTGTGAGGGTCAATTTGCATATTACCACTTTATTATACAGGATTTTTAAAAAATATATATATTATTGATTTTTTACAGAGAGGAAGGGAGAGGGATAGAGAGTTAGAAACATCGCTGAGAGAGAAACATCGATCAGCTGCCTCCTGCACACCCCCTACTGGGGATGTGCCCACAACCAAAGTACAGGCCCTTGACCAGAATTGAACCTGGGACCCTTCAGTCCGCAGACCGACGCTCTATCCACTGAGCCAAATCAGTTAGGGCTATTATATAGGATTTTAAAAGACTAATTGAAATTTGAAAATTGCCTTTGAAAACTAATTATATCATTTTTAGTGAGCATGTCAATGAGTCCATGGAACTGGACCAAAAAGGCATTGTATTTCCACAACACTGAAATTCCCAAAGCATTTTTGCATGCTTACTCTCCCAGTGACTCATGAATGAAAGCTTATAAGCACTTGATTGCAGTCGGAAACTGATCAGCTTGAGTTATCATGCCTTCCCATTGCATGCAGATTGAAACTCCAATCCAGATCTTCAGATTGCCACGGGAATGTTCTTTCCATTAGGTGGGACCATCCAATCTCTGAAGTAATTGGAAAGTCTTTTACAAAGTACTGCTAAGCAATGAAAATAAATTGAAGCCATAGGCATAGTCCTTCTTCAGGAAATCTAAATACAAACACTTCAATTTACATATATGAGACCTAAGTAAGATACAGGTTTCAAAACAACCTAAAAGCAGATATATGGTGCCTTGTCTGTTTGTTATGGGATGAGCTTTGAATGTCTAGAGTTACAAAAATTGTCCCTGAGAATTCTGGGATGCTCAAGGCTCACCCAGACCCTTGGAGGATCAAACATGGGGGATTCAGATATATTTGACTTTAAGCAATTCATGGATAATTATGATGTGAGCTCTGGTTCAAAGTTATTGAAGTGGATGAATTAACACTCATGGCAGCTGTCAAAACCTCTGACTTGCATATGGACTTTCTTACCACTTCATTTCCAGAGGAGCTTCTGAAGGATAGCAGAATATGCCACCCCAAAACATGCCTCCTTGACACAATGATTATTTTAAGCTGAAGGTAACTGAGAAGAAATAAGTACAAGAAAAGCTCTCTGCCCTCCCCCTATTTGCCTAAAAGCAGGATATGAATTTATAAAGGGGTCTTTCTTTCCCCAGGAAGTGCAAAAGGTAATCACTGGGACAACTTTAGACCATATGAACCTGGAGACAGCACCAGCAGAATTCAGATAACAAACTTTACTAAGGAGCCTTTTCACACTGTATTAGTTTGCTAAGGCTGCCCTAAGGATGTACCACAAACTGGGTGGATTAAACAACAGAACTTTATTTTGTTTAAATTTTTTGTTTAAGTTCTGAAGTCTACAAGTACAAGATCAAGGTGTTGACAGAGTCAGGTTCTTCTCAGGCCATGAAAGATGGATGTGCTCCAGGCCTCTCTCCTTGGCTCGTAGATGAACACCTTCTCCCTGGGTCCTCACATCATCTTCCCTCTACAGCTGTCTGTGTCTATATTTCCTTTTCTTTAAGGACACCAGTCATATTATGTTAGAGCCAATGTTAATGACCTAATTTTAACTTCTTCAAATGCAGTCACATTCTGAGGGTTAGTACTGGGAGTTCGGTCTTAACATATGAATTTTGCCAGGGGAGGAACTCAATTCTGCCAATAACAGACAACTTTTTCAAGAACATCTTTCTCTGATCATTTTGGTTAGTGGTCAAATTGTCTGATGATAATTGTGATCTGAACAGGTAAATCATTTGGGAATGAGAAGTTGCAATGAGCACAATGTAAGAATCTAATATTTAAACTTTAACACAACAGAATTTCAGCATTACGTTTGATATTCTGCATCACCATTTCCAGAGCACGTATGATGGATAGACAGAAAGTTTAGCAGTGAAAATTAAAGATTCATAGATTTGGAGACAGGTATCTTGGAAAATGCCCCAGTTCCAACTCTGGGAGGGTTTTGGTAGAGTCTCTCATTAGTGAATTATAAAAAATATAAACTCAAGAATATTGAAAAAACACGCCAAAACCGGTTTGGCTCAGTGGATAGAGCGTCGGCCTGCAGATTGAAAGGTCCCAGGTTCGATTCAGGCCAAGGGCATGTACATTGGTTGCGGGCACATCCCCGGTAGGGGGTGTGCAGGAGGCAGCTGGTCGATGTTTCTCTCTCATCGATGTTTCTAGCTTTCTATCCCTCTCCCTTCCTCTCTGTAAAAAATCAATAAAATATATTTTAAAAAAAGAATATTGAAAGAACTTAATAAGTTGATTATTTGAAAGTGTTTTATAAAGTATAATAGAAATTACTTGTAAAAATATGATTTTTGGAGTCGAAAGGTCTAGTCCAAGTCTTATCATGGCTACATATTTGTTGATTCTTGGGCAATTCACTTAGCTTCCCTGAGCCTCAGTTCCTTTTCTCCATAAAAATCTCTAAGACATGTCTCTATTAGAGAAATAGGAAGATATTGGCAATTGCTATGTTGTTAAGCATATTAAATTCTTATGCAACTAAAATTGTTCCTTTTATGAGATCTGAGACCCTTTATATGCAAGAGCCAAAGAAGCAGTCCTCCCCAACCATCATGCCTAAGGTCAAGTTTTGCTCCTTTTGGTTATAGACCAGAGCTCTCAACTTTATGATACTCTCCTTTGACTAAGCTAAACCATTTTTGTACTATTCAACAAATATAGGATAGCTGCTGTTATGACTTCCCATAAAAGCAGCAACAGCTGTGAGTTGTGCGTGCGTGTGTGTGTGTGTGTGTGTGTGTGTGTGTGTGGTGTTTAATTGCTGGGGTTGGGGAGTGGGGTAGGTCCCAGAGTTCCTTCTGCTATGGAGTCTATCAGTCTGTCAAGACACATGCCTGAAGGTACAAAATGTACTAAAGGTGAAGAAAATAAAAATGGAAAATCAACCTGGATGGTATGGCTCAGTGGTTGAGCATCAATCCAAGGACCAGGACATCACCAGTTTGATTCCAGGTCAGGGGGTGCAGAAGGCAGCTGATCAATGATGTTCCTCTCTCATTGATGTTTCTATCTCTCTATCCATCTCCCTTCCTCTCTCTGTAAAAATCAATAAAAAAATATTTTTAAAAAAGGAAAATCAGAATTAAAGAAATAATTTGGAAAATATTTTAAACTGATGAAGGATAAAGCAAGAGATACTAAGAAAGTGAGATTGGAAACATATGGCCAAAGCTGAGATTTGGTTCACATGCACAGAAGGCAGATTCAGGAATGTACTCTTGAGTAAAGTCAGCCTGACATAGTGTCCCTACAATAACCAGTTTAGGATGGTTCAGTATGTTTCTCAAAACTAACATAGAGGGAAGTTATCATAATGGTTATCTTAAAAATTGATCCTGAGGAAAAAAACAACAAAGCAAAACAAACAAACAAACAAAAAACACCACAGGAATGGATCATATTACAATACTGGAATTGGAACAATTTCAAAGTTAATTGGAGACACTCAATTCCTATAAATTCCCTTGGTGAACATGTATTGACTAACATGGAGGGGCGAGGAACCAGACAAAAATGATGGGTAAGGTACAACCCACCCTGGAGTGTCTCGCAGGCCTTAGGGGAGATGACCACATACGCAGAGTATTACTATCCATGTGCCACACACTCTAAAGGAAGTTGGAAAAAGAGGCTGGAGGGATCTTTCTCAAACCATCTTGAGTGTGGAGGGCCAGAGTTTGATTATGCACCTCAGATCCACTTGGGGGAAGTGCTGACTAGAACAGAGTTTGGGCCCTATTTTAAGTCTCTCTCCATACTTAACTTTTATCTCTTTCTTAACTTTTATCTCCTAAACCTGCCTTTTAATTAAGAGGAGGAAGAGAGTCTTTCTCTAAAATGATACGTTTTGCACATTTACTTGGCTCTACTCCTTCCAAATGTTCTAATTCCAGTACTATAATCTGATCCATTCCTGGTTTTTTGTTTTGTTGTGTTTTTATATAATGTCCATGAAAAAGACCAAAGTACTAAACAAATAGGAAACATTTAAAATTATAAAGAACTTCTTTTAAAATATCTATAAAAACACTAACATAAATAGGAAACATCTGACACTATAATAAAGATTATATAAAGTACCTAAATACAGGACAATATCAGAAAAAAATGGAGGTAAGGTCTTTCATATGAAGAAAAAAGCCTTCTTGGGAGGAAATAGGAGAATAATCCAAGAAGAATCCTTAAATAAATCAGGTTTAAAGGAGTCCAGGCTGTGACAAGAAACAGACTATTGAGCTCCTAGAGTAAGGAATTGGCAAATTGAATTCTGGGGAAAGTTGACTATAAACTTGAAGGAGAGAGAGTCAGGTGAGAAAAGGTGAGCACTCTCACACTGTATAAGACCCTTTGAGATGTATCTGTAAATGCAGTCAATGTTCTGAAACCCCACAGTAGCAAACTGGAGAAGGTGGAGGGTGGACTTTACAATATGAAGAGGGAGACTGTAATCACACAACAGGTGAGAGTGGGTCATTCAACTGGGGGAAGCAGGTTGAGCCACAACCGTCAATATTTTACAATAACCTCTTTACTAGCATTTTAAAAAGATGCATCGATAAGAAAGGAATTGGTTATTGGGGAATGTTTACCAGAATGTGTATATCAGGGAACACATCCAAACTGCTTCTGGATTCTACTGTTTCATTCAAATACCCATCACCACTGTCAGGATGCTCCAAGTCGGGCTTGAGTTTCAATCTTTGCAATAGACTTGCTTTTGCTTATGATTCTCTTCTTACTGTTTTTCCTCACTTTCTCCATACTGTAGTTAATTTTGTTGTTTTTATATGATGAACAATTCTACACGCAAATTCATGTGGGAAATTTTACATCCTCTGCATGAGGGAAAATGTGAATTAGAAGCACGAGGCTGCTGTTGCCCGGTGCAATTTAACTGTGAGGAAACAATATACTAATAGATTCCATTTACTAATGCATCCTACAGTGCAGGCAATATCCTTAACATTTGCTATTATTTCACTTATGAAATAAGTGAACAACCATATGCATTCTATAACTTCGAGTTTTTTAGATAAAGAAAAAGAAACATAAAAGTTAACCTGCCTCAATCCCATAGCTCGGGGGCAGCTAGTCTCATGTTCAAGCCAGTCCTTTTGACTTCAAAGCCCATGTTCTGTCCTCTACTGTGTGATGTTTCTGAAAGGACATTTTAAATTAGAGGAACCAATAAATATCTCTCTATCCGAACTGTTTTGACTTTGTAGCTTCTGGAAACCTGATCATAAGGGAAATTAAAGAAATACATCAACTTCTCAGCTTAAAATGCTATCTAAAATGGTCTGAGACCTTTCTATTTGTGAAATATTGATTGGCTTTCTTTCTTCTATTTATTACATATCTTAAACCGAAAGATCCAGTTTTGTTTACTTTCATGTTTATAAATTAGAATTATTAATACACAGGGATTATTAGTCACAGTGTTAATAGTCATAGATAAGCTTGAAAGGAGAGAGTTGTTTGTTTACCAACCAATCCAATAATAACTAAACAATAAAACTGAAAAACACAATATCTGCTTGAAGAAAAAGAATATTTCAAATATCTCATCATTCATTATCCATTCAAATGTTTTATGAGCTGCTGCTCCGTGGCAATTATCTGTTCAGGGCGGGAGTGATTCAAAGGTGAAAATATTTGTATGCTTTCAAGGACTTGCAGTACAGTGGAAAATGCAATCGCTTTAAACACAAAAATGATAAGGGCTATCATAACTTTTATTCCAGGTTTGTTTGCTTGGCCCCAAAGAGAATGTTACTTACAATTTCAGCTAGTATTTGACTTCTTTCTATTTTCGACTCACATAGTGAAATTTTAGTAGCATGTGAAAAGTCATAGGGCAAAAATATAAATGACATAAAAGCACAGTTACAAAACAAGTACAGAGAAAAGAAACTAATATGAGACTATATCTCTTGTGAAATATACAGTTCATGTTAAAAAATATATGTCTATTATTACAGTAAAAACTAAATGAGATGCTATGTGAAACTGAGCCATCAGAGAGCTATCAGGGGGGTGTTCTCTGTGTCCCCACCTGTCACTGGTAGAAGTGGGCTTCTTGGGGTGCCACAGGAATAAGAACTCCCTGAGGTCCTCCTGGGAGGATGAGTTATCATGGAAAGCTTTATGTCTGTGGAATTAAATCCCTGTGCCTCCGAGGTCCCATCTCCTTCCGTCCTGCCATGGAAAAAGTCCCATTGGCCTTCAACAGAGCTGGGATTAAAGCCAGTGTCCAGAGTTTCCGCTTCACATTTGCACAGTCCAGTCCGGCATCTGGGTAGGTTAGCTTGTGTTCTCAGCTCCAGTCCATTGCATATGGGGTCTACACGGCTGTGGGCTATTTGGCTTCTAGGGCCACATGGCCATGGAGAGAGCATGAGTGAAGCAAAGGGAAGAAGAGAGAGCAAATTCCTTTGTCTTGGGATTATGTATTCTCTAATTATCCTGGGCTTGCATTGTGGTCTACTCCTCTGGCCAATTGTCTTTGTTTAGACTAACAGGTAAGCACCTTTCCTACATCACCCTGACTTCACTGAGAATGCGTCCATCTTCCCCATTGTTGGACCCCTGCCCCAGTGGCCTGCAGGAAATGGACCAGTGTTTCCCTAGGGAGTGCAATGCTGCAGCTTCCTGGTGAAGCTGCCCAGATGACCATGTTTATAATGTCTGGTTCCCCCTTTGCTAGCTAGCTACAATGGTAATAAGAGGAGCACAGTTTTCTTTGGAAACTGAAATAGTTTAGTTATAAAGAGAACCCAGGATGTGGCCTCAAAATTCAAACTGGGTGGTATGAGTATTGGTTTAGAAATAGAAAAACAAAGAATAAACAAGCAAACAAACAAAATGGTGAGAGGATGTTTCTTAATGGTAGAGGGGAGTCTCTTGATTTGTTGTTCCCAGAGTCAATCATTTCATGAGTATGCTTCCAAATCCTGAAATTATTTGTAAAACTTCATGGATATGTCCATTTTTCCCCCTAGGGTGAAGGGTCCAGAGCTCTCATTAGATTCTTTCAATTTTCTTTAAAAATATTATGAATCATAAAACAAGAGGAAGACACAGCAAAGCACAACACCTATTAAAGGAGAGTGATTTATATTTTTAAGATTGTTCTCATGTGAGTAAACAAACACTTTCTCATCATATATATACACAGAAGAAATAAAAAAATTTCAAATATAAATATTGAATGAATAGCATTAAAAAGAAACAGAGGTAATTTTATCAAACAGGAAACCTCAAAATGATGAAAGATAAGCATTAGCAAATTAGTGTTGAGCCCAAAATAACAATGGTATTTACTCTGCATGATTTGAGCGTCTTATCTTTTCTGCAAATTATCTGAGCACAAGTAATAAAATAAATGCCTTCAGATTTGAGAGGATGCACTAGTGATTGGATAAGATCAAGGAGATGAATTAGTCATAAAATATAGCTGAGGGTCTGTTTTTTGGGGGGGGAGGAATAAAAATTACTAGACTGGGGCTTTATCTACCATCCCACACTTTTCTGTTGCTTTTTCAATCTATAATTCTAAAATAAATTAAAACATGACTCACATGCAAATGTATCAAAGATAATTTAACCTGTTATTAATACCATAACCAGTAGGCTTATACAGCTGATAAGAGCATTTAAGGACAAAGATATATATAAAGAAGTGAAAGTGGGAGAGTGCAACTTAATTTTGCTAAGTTAGGTACAGAGCTAGTAAGTACTCTAGAGGGCAATACAATTGTAGATCTTTGAAATTATAGTTTACTATCTGAAAGAAATATTTTTAATTTCTGCTGATCAGAAATCACTTACAACTTACCCATCCCTGAAAGTTTACATGTAATTTTATATTGTGTGGATGCCAATCAATAATAAGTGAAAATCCAGGTAAGGTTCATTCTTCTTGAGAATGGAATAATTCTCAGGCAGCCATAAGAGACAATGTTCTAGGGTAAGATTGAAAGCTCATGTAGGTATTCTTTGGCTTTATTTTCAAGTTTTGCATAATAGTTCTTAACAGGTGTCAAGATTCCGCCATTGATAAGAGGGAGGTCCTTCTCCCTGAAACGCCATCGGTAAACTTTTCCTCTGACTGTGAATTCATGCTTACATTGTTATAGGTAACATTGAAGACAGGTCAGACAGGAATTTGCTAAATTGGTTCAAGAACAAAAATAAGAATTTTCACGTGAAAGTTAGAGTTGGAAAAATGAGAAAGAATAACCAAGAATGTTTTACTTATGTAACACAGAGACCCATAGTTCTGAATGGCGCCCTTCAAGTGTGCCTTGCTTTTCCCTTGTCCTGGCAGGGTATAGAATATGTGAGCATGGAACTGGGTGCATTCCATGTTGAAGGCTGCTCCTCTGGGGGTTGATGCACAGATGTGCTTTCTGATAAAGCAGTCTTTCTCGCTCTTATTGCCCAAAGCCACTCTCTGGACACCTCAGAACTTTTCTTCCACTTGCTGCTTATTGTATTCCAAACACGGTTCCAGTAACTGACTCACATCTAGCAGTTGCCATCTCTCACCTCACCATCTTCTAGATTATGGATTTCAGACTTGTGGTAACTATGACCACCATTCTAGACTTCATACAGAATGTATAGGCTTCTGAGAATATCAAGATGTTGGGCCTGAAGAAAGAGCCTTTCCATCAATTATAATACTGAAGAAGATATGGTCTTGACAATAAGTGGCTGCGCTTAAAGTCTATGTTCTAATTGCAGGGCACCCAAGGGCTCATGACTTGGCCCTATGCCTAGTGGCTACCATACACTCCTTTTCTCTGCCACAAATCAATCCTGGTCCCATAGCCCAAATTAAGTTATGGTAGCCCAGCCATCAGCTAATCTCTCTGCCACACGTGAAAGTACCACCATTGTGATATCCAGGCACCTACACTGGGTCCTAAAACTGAGGCACCTGTAACACTGAAATAATCCTTCTTTCTTATTCCTGGCCTGCACGGCCATGGTTTGGAGTTTTTAGTTAAAAAGTAAAATTTGCTCATAAGTTTTACAATGAAACAAGAGTGGGAAATATTCATCCACAGAAATTTAACTCAGCATTGTGTTTCTCTTCTCAGTCAGTTCATCTAATATAGGTGTACCTGATGTAGATGCCACATAAGCAATATTCCAGCCACACACCTGAGTTCCAATATCATCCAGAAATGATTTTCTGTAAAGGGAAAAAAATCCTTTCTACCAGATTTTACAGAACATTCAAATGTTTCTTGATTCATTGTACATACTGAGGATAGGGATGGCTGAGGGTCAAGTGGAGGTATCACATCACTCATAAAACAATATTCAGGATGTTTATAAAGCACCCTACTTATCACCTATTTCCAAATTTTCTTCGTTTGTTGAAAATTCAAAGTGTTTAAGTCTTTATACTAGCCTATTCAATAAGAGGTTGAGCTTCTACCCTTAGCACACTCATCAAATAATTGACCCAATAAGTTGAGTTCTACTATAAGAAAAATGGCCTTATTAGTTGAAAAAGAATACAATGCTACTGATCTTACTGTACATGCATAAAATTTAGGGATAATAAAGTATTCTGACACCAATTTCCTATCCAATAGCCATGTGATTATAGCCAGGAGCAATAATTCTACATTTTAACAGAAAGAGAAGTCTGGTAGGGTATATAGAAAGGTTAAATAATTTGGCCACAGTCATAGGCCTGAGAGCTGGTGATCTGGGACTCAGCCTGGAGTCTTCTCTTTTATTCCAGAGTTCCCCACAAGTAACTTCTCCAAGTGGCAAAGAGCAATGCAATATAACTCTTATCAGCCTCCCTCGTGCCTTTCTCAGGAAAAAAAGGAGCCAAAAAATTAAGAATGGCATGCCTGTCAGTCAGCATGGACTTTAAGTAAATTTTTAAAATTATGCAGTAGATGTAATTAAATCTAGTGTATATGTTGTGTCAGTGGGGGAATGGAGCTTCCCAAGAACTTGAAAATCAGAAGCATCATTTTGGTCCCTTGGAAATTATGATATAAATGCATCCTGACTGGATCAATAAAGGGATATGAGAAGTCAAACTAAAGAGACAAAATGACCCTCTGAGTGGTTGATGAGTCCTGATTGGTAAGACATTCAAATATGGTGTGGAAGCACGTGGAAGTGGTTTAAGCACGTGACCAACATGTTAAGAATTATAAATTATTCTTGTGTTTTATTTTCTGTTATCTCTGTTCATTGTTGTCTATTTTGATTTACTCTGTAACTTTCCATACTTGGAGGCAAAAATACACTGAGCAGGCCCCGCCAACATTTTTATCCATCTGGTAGCTATTTCTTCATTAGGATTCTTATTTGGAAGTGGTGGAATGGAGAAGGGGAGCAACGTACATCCCAGGGGCTGAAGATCCAGCATGTTTGCTGAACTGATGGAGATGAATCTACCAAAAGTCCACTTCCATAAGGAATGGAGGAACCATCACACCAAAAATAAAGAAATGTCAGGCAAGCAAGCTTGGTCCCATGTTTCAGAGAAAGAACATTATTATTTGTCACAAAAATCTGTCTCCTGGCCCAGGTCCTCAGTACTCACATGTGAGTCATATAGGAAAGGTTGGTGCCTATAACTAAAAACATTACCATCTGGCTTCCCAAGCAAAGTGGCAAGAAGGCGATGTCAAACCTGAAGGAAGATGGTGATATCACTATAGCATAAATGTATGGCAGACGCAGTGAGACTACTGGTGCTGCAGGATTAAGTGTGAAAGTTGGAGTCAACTAGGATTTGGTCTTATATAATGGAAGCTGGAAAAGTACATAATGAACAGCATGGTACCCATCAGAAGCAGCTGTGGATTACAGCAGTGGTGGATGGACATGGGCTGTGTGCAGAAAAAGACAGCAGTGAACACAGTTTACTACTGTGTACAGCATATGAGTCTGTCAGAGGAAGGCCTGAGCAAGAGGGACAGGAAAAAGAATGAGAATGAGAATGAGAATGAGAATGAGAATGAGAATGAGAATGAGAATGAGAATGAGAATGAGAATGAGAATGAGAATGAGAAAGAATGAGAATGAAAATGAGAATGAAAATGAGAATGAAAATGAAAATGAGGAGGAGAAGAAAGGCAAGAGGAGAAGGAGAAAAAACAATTTTGGAAGGAACATGTAATGACTACTTTTATTAATACCCCCATTAGGACTCTAAGGGCTGCTTATGGAGAGACAGAAAAATTTTAAAGACAGAGAATGTTGAATAACTATATACAGTATAAAGTGCATTAGGAAATCTCTATAATATTTGGATATAGACAAAAGGATAAAATTGATTTAAGAAAAAAATTGAAAAAGAGGAACTACTAAAGCATACTGACAGGCTGACAGAAGTTTGTCTCCATGAAATTCCTGTGCACAGAGACCTTTGTAGGTAGTTTTACTAACTTTTCCAGTAAAGGTTATCACAATATTTATATGTTCTAGAAAACACAGAAGGGAAAAAATTAAGAAATCACTTTTTAGGCTAAAGAAATTCATTTCAAAAACAAGATAAAGAATGCAAGACTAGAGAATCATAGGTTCATTTACATATTTTCTATCTAAAATATTAGATAGCTAATAACTACTACTAGTTTATTTTAAGAAACACATCACTATTAAAAACACATTAGTAGTGCAGCATAATTCCAGTGTGATTCATCTTGTTAATAGATTAAAAAAATAATATGACTATCACTAGAGGTATAAAAATAATTTTATAAAATCCAAACGTTTGTAATAATTAAATACCCATAAAATTAGAAAGCAAAAGAACCTTTGCTATTTGGTTTAAAAAAAAACACACCAAAAATAAAAACATTTTACCTAATGAAGAAGCCTTAATATAGTGTTTCCTTAGAGGCTTGGAAAAAGGCAAGGATGCCTACTAACAGCAACTGTGGAACATGAAACTGGACGTGAGAGCCAACATAATAATAGCAGTAGGACAGTAAATAACAGTTAAAAAGATAGGAAGGAAAGGGATAAAACTCTGATTCTTACAGATAGCATAAGCTTTCTACATGAACTAGTCAAAACATAGGGGAAATTGGCAGAAGTGCAGGACACAAAACAACTTGTAGAAATAAGTAGCAGTGAAGCCAGAGGGAAGGTAATGGAGCAGGAAGCACCAGGAACTGCCTCCCATCTAGATAACAATTGCAGTGGCGGAATCTGCCAGAGGTAACTATTCTGGAACTCAGATGTCTACTGAAGCCTTGCAACCCCCAACGAAAGTCTTGGACTATAGTAACTTTGGTCAATTTTAGGTAAGTTAACTGTGAAAATGAAGAACTTGTCCTGCGAGATTAAAACAAACACATTACAGCATCATCGAAGGTATATTATACAGTACAGGTGGTAGAAATAATGAGGTAATGGCACAAGAATAGATAAATAAACCAACAGAGAAAAGGAGAGCTTATAAAAGCAGTCTCCCATCTATATGAAAACTTATATAATACAGTTGGACCCCTCAATTAAAGAGAAAGATCTGTTTAGTAAAGAACTGTTTAGTAAAAACAGGTCTTGTAAAAAATGTCTCACTAACTAGAGAAAAGTATTAATGAATCTTTACCTTCTGTAATACACAAAAGTAAATTCCAGATGAATTAGAGACCTACATGCAGAGGATCTATAATAATAATCTATAATAATAAAAGTAGAATATGCAAATCTACCGAATGACCAAACAGCAGAACGACTCTCGGGACCACATTATGACACGCACTGGCTCCAGTCCAGCCAAGGCAGGTGCGATGCGATTAGTCATGGGGGGGGGGGGCTGCTATTGCCCCATGATCACCCCAAAGAGGGAGGCCCAGGCCACCCTCTGCGCAACGATTGATCGCAGAGCCCTGGCCATGTGGTCGGTGCCTCCCTCTGCTGGGCGATTGATCGAAGATCCCCACGATAGATTGCCCCAAAGAGGGAGGTCCAGGGTACCCAGTTGGTGGCACTGTGGCAGGTGGACAGGGCCTCCCTCTGCGGGGCAATTGATCTGGGGGCCCTGTGATTGATTGCCTCACAGAGGGAGGCCCAGGCCAGCCAAGTGATCACACCCCATGCCTGTCACCCACAGAAGGAGGAGACTGGTGGTAGGGGAGGAGGGGGCAGCACCACACAGATGGCAATCAGTGGCAGCAGTGGGGGTGGTGCCAGCTGCTGGCAGCCAGGGGAAGGAAAGCCCTGATAGGCCCTGATCACTGGCCAGGCCTAGGGATACTATCTGAGGAGTCCCAGATTGCAAGAGAGTGCAGGTTGGGCTGAGGGACAACCCCCATGCATGAATTTCATGCACCAAGCCTCTAGTAAACATATGAAGATAACAGGTATTATGCAGGATGTTACCCTTTTGAACTAGTGGAGGAAACTGACTTCTTAAATGAAACTCAAATTGTTTAATGCAAAAAGATTGACTTTATAAAAATTAATGATTTTCAGAGGTCCCTTACACTATCCTCATTTTAAAAATTATTTTAAGTGAAATAAGTAGTCAGAGAAAGCCAAGTACCATAGGATTTTACTCATATGTGGACTCTAATGGACAAAATGAATCAAATTGAACTATCAAGCAAAATAGAGACAGACTCACAAATAGAGAGCAAGCTGACAGCTCTCTGGAGCGGGGTGGGGGGTTGCTGAGGCTGTGAAGGTGTGTGTGGAGGGATTGAGCAAAAATGAATTAAAAAAGAGAAAGAACTCATGGACATGGACAAGTGTGGTGATTGCCAGTGGGAGGGTGGAAGAAGGCATAAGAGGAATAAATAGTGATAGACTGGAGACTTGACTTGGGGTGATGAACACACACAATGCAATGTATAGATAATGTGTTACAGAATTGTGCACCTGAAACCTATATAATTTTGTTAACCAATGTCACCCAAAGAAATTTAATAATAAAAAAATTAATGATTTCCTTTCAATCATGGACACCTTAGATAAAATTACAGATAAATTATATTATGAGAAAATACATTTTCCATGTCAAGCATTATACCTACAAAATACAAGAAACTCAAAAATCAATCAGAGAAAAAGTAGGAACTTCAATAGAAAAATAGGAAAATTATATGAACACAGTTAAATAAGAAACTCAAAACACATTAATAATTAGAGGCATAAAATGAAATGAGCATGTACCGCTTCATACTCTTTAGATTTGAATAAACACAGAGCATTGGATAGAGTTGGTGCTGGTGGGAGAAGTTATAGGAACCCCTTGCCCTGTGGGAGTGCGCACTAGGGCTGCCATGCCAGTGAACCACCTGGCACTATGGAATCCATACAGGAGCACACCGCTGAGGTTCATGTATCTGTTGCCAACATTCTGAGATGCTCCTATTCTAATCGGTTAATAGCGTCTTCCTCTCAATCCCCTAAATTGCCTTCTGCTACCACAAATTACCTGGGCCTTTCTCTAGGAACCTCTAGGTCAGTGGTTGGCAAACCGCGGCTCTCTGCTAGTGGTTCTCAACCTGTGGGTCGCACAGGTTGAGAACCGCTGCTGTAGAGCCTAAGACCATCGGAAAACACAGATATTTACATTACGATTCATAACAGTAGCAAAATTACAGTTATGAAGTAGCAACGAAAATAATTTTATGGTTGGGGGTCACCACAACATGAGGAACTGTATTAAAGGGTCGCAGCATTAGAAAAGTTGAGAACCACTGCTCTAGAGACATGTATAACCCAGCAATTCTCCTCTAGATTCTGTGTCCCAAAGAAGTCTCATACAGATCCGGAGGGAACATGTATAGGAATCTTCAGTACAGTGCCTCAGAGCAGAGAGTGAACCCTGATGTAAATGGCAATAATTTGGACAAGTTAAATATGTCAAATATACTCAGAAGTTCTATGTAACAGAAGCAACAGATTATATGCACAAACATGGTTTCCTAGTAACAAGTTGGTAACACATACAATAAATAAGAGAATGAGATTTATATGAATGAACAAAATCACATATTAATTCAAACCTTAGAAAACTCCAACCAGCCCCCCCCCACAAAAAAAGAAGAAAGAAAAACACATTAATTAAATTAGAAAATGTCCCCATAAAGGTGTGGAGAAAAGAAAATATAAAATGAAGAAAACAAAGGTTTTTTTAAAAATCAAGAAAGGTCTTAAGCAGAGTAATTACCAGTGTGCCATTCATGACATGAGAAATGTGCCTAATCTGACAGTTTCTGGGACTAGGGAAGGAAGGAAATATAGGGAAGGGAGTGGGGGGAGGGAAGAAGGGAATGAGGCAAGAGAAGGAGGATAGGAGGAAATCACATGGTATATTTTATTATCTGCTCTAACATAAGCCAGAATCCAAGAGACCAAAACACAGCATTCTGGGGGCACTGAAAGTCTGTGTCCTAGGCCTGAAACACTGACAGTCAACTGGTAGACCGGGTGAAGGTCCCTGGTGGAAGGTTGGCTAGGTGGTCAGTCACCCTTCCCTGGGCAGGTCCTCTCCCTCCACCTTAATGTAACTCTACTTCCCTAAGCTGCCACTGACATGAATATATTTTAAAATAGTCTAGTGTGCATTTAAAAATAAATAATTTGTCAGAGATTAGCTCAATTTCTTTAAAAAGAGGTCTATTTTAGCTGAAACAGTTTATACTGCATAAAATTTATCTGAGTGGGAAAAAAAAAATGGGGCCAGCATTCTGGGAACCAGGATTCCCTATAAAGTTTTATAAAAACACTTTCAAGAGGCCTAAGGCCATATTTCATGTAGATACTATAAAACACAAAAGCAGAACATGAGCATTTATTTTATTTTATTTTTTTGTAAAGGCTGATGGAGAAATGAGAATTTCACCAGGGAAGACAGCCAATCCACTTCAGAGCAGGCTCCTACAGAATTTTACAAGCCCAGTGGGGCTGGCCAACCCAGCAGAGGTTGGCCAGAAATCCTGCCTTCTAAGCTAAAAGGTGACCCCCACCCCCTACCAAGAGGAATCATTGCTGTGGATGTAAAAAAAAGTCCAAACTTGTAGAGGATCTTTATAAGAGTTTATTTAAGATAGAACTGACAATTGCGGAGAAGCAAGTTATCAAATACTCTGGAGAATGACAATTCCATATTTTCTTTTTTGCATTTGAAATTAAGGGGGACCATGAGGGAGATTGATGAAGGTGGGAGAAAGCACGGTGGCGATTAGGTTCCAGGACAGTTAACAAGATTATGTGCTCTCTTGGGGGTGGTCATGCTTTAGAAGGAGGGGTCTGGAAGGGGGCATTTCGAAGGCATGTTAAACTGGATGCCCAGAAACAATGAACAGGATTGGATTGCTTGAAGGATTGCTTCTTTTACTAAAGAAGTTATATGCCTGGGGTGTGACTACCCACTATGACTTGCTCAGTTAAGAATTTATGATCAGAATGATCAGACCACCCTGTGAGGTTACTTTACATAGAACCCCTTTTTCATCACCACTCCACACTCAAAACTTCCAATGGACCTTATTTAACTCCCTTTGGATATGAGTACTCTTTTACATTATATGTATTTGTCTACTCTCCCATAAGAGACAAAGAATTTCTTTGATAAGAAAACTTGTATTTCATTCTGCCTTGTTCTTGATACATGGTCTAGCACAGACAATAAAAATCCTGTTTGGTGGAGTTGATTGAGTGTAGATCTCTGAGGGAAAATATACAGTTTATTATTTTTTTCTAATATGTTTCTGTACACCAACAGAGGTCCATGGTAAAATTTATCAATCAACAAATTATTTACTACTAAAGGTTTTTATATCTCAGAATCTATAAATTTAATATAAAAATTTAAAGAAAAAGTGATTTATATTTCAATTTCCCAAACTCTGCTCCAAGGAATTCTAGCTCTCAGTGTTCTGGAGAGTCATAATATACATTACAAACCAAGAGATTTTATACATGGTGCATTTTTTAAGCTTATTTTTTTTAACCTATGTTTCTATAAATTTTACTGTATCATTGAAACTTCCTATCATCTCACACCTACTAGCTTCCCTGTGGAGTTAACATTCTTGAGAACACATTTTTGGAAATGTTGCCCTGACATGAAATTTCATTAGGTAATAAATGAAATATTTTTTTCTTCAATTCTTTCAGATTACACTGATCCTCAGTTTACTTTGGGTTATGTCACAATAAATATATTTATGTAAGTAAATTAATAAAGATAACAATAAAGTTATATATAAATAATTTTCTCAGTATACTTTTGGGAGTTACATAACATGAGAAAAATTATCATTTATCTATATCTTTGACAAATCAGATTAAATTAAATGTGGATTAAATTATGTTTTAGCAATTATTTGTACAATTCCCCAAGCAAATTTCCTAGAAGTTAGGGCTTGCCGGAGGTGGCTTGCTATTGATTAAAAGGCAGTAGGCAGAAGTGACAGTAAGCCTATTTTGAGTCTAATCTTAAGAAATATTACATATTTTTCCACCAGTAAGTCCCAGTCTCCCTAAACAGGGACCGAGCCTCCGGTGATCACTTCCACACCATCGCCTTTTCCAGAAAGGAGTATGTGGTCCAGAGTGACTCCAGGCAACTTGTTGACCTGTATCCTGAAATTAAACTGCCCCAGCTGACCCACAAATGTACAAGTTAGAAATAAATGCTTATTATTGCGTTACTGAGATTTAGTAGTTGTTTGTTAAACAGCAAAAAGCTGAGACAACTTATGTAATGGGTAACTCTTCTAAGAAACTTGTCCGTGATACCTAAAGTCCTCCAGTTCTCCACTCAGACAATAGGGTTCCTGTTATGACGCTATTGAAATGTACATCAGTACCAGCCTATATGTTGCCAAACCCAAAAAACACCTCTCTCATCTTACTCCTCATTAAACACACTTGACCTCTCACCACCTCTGTGAACACCACTTCCCTCTCTTCACTTCCATGTCATCCACAGAACTGATGGTTTTGTTTGTTTTCTTGACTTATACTGAGCATTCTATCTTAGTCATCTTTTTTAGATCATTCATTCCTGCTTGACTTATTGGAATACTTAAGTTTTCATCTTGCAACCTCATTTTTATCTTTATCTACATTTCCTTTCTAAATAATCTCGCCCTGTTCCAAGATTTTGAATATTGTATTTGCAATACAAATGCTAAATTTATATCTCATGCTCCAAAGTCTAAACTTATGTATATAATTGTCCATCAGCATACTCATCAATATTTTTAATAGGCATTTCTATCGCTCAGGGTTACTCTGTAGCTACTTCAGCAGGAATGCATAAGGATATACTGTATCTTAAGAATCTTTTTGAGGGCTACAGGATCAGGCATGAGAGATGCAAAGCCAGGAATCAAAACCATACTCACAGTTGGCCTACTCAGCCATCACCATCACTGGGCAGCAGCACTCCGGGGTCCACCAACAGCCTGGACACTGCTGCATGGACTGAGGCCAGTGCTGCCTCTTGTCGCTAATGGATATTGAGCAGACTCTCCCTTTTCACATGATTCTCCTTCAGATCTAAGTATGCAGATGCACTTGATTGGTGATGTTAAGTCACACACTGTGCTCCTACTGCAAGTGAAGCTGGGAAAGAGGGTTATGCCTTCTGGCTTGGAAAGTCAGGACTCATATAGATGGAAATTCCCTAAACATGGTATATACTGATCAAGTAGCCTTGTACTGTGGTAACAACAAAAATCTCCATGGCTTCAAACAAGTGCAGAGGGCATGCATCTGGTACATTCTGGAATTTAGGTTGAGGGAGGCTCCAATCTCAACATATAATCTCCAAAGCAGATAAAAGGGGCATGGTAAATTGTGAAATCGCTCTTAAAATGTCAACCTTGAAGTAATACACATTAGCTCTGCTTGCAATTCATTTGCCAAATTAAATCCTATGGCCACGCTTACTTAATATTACAGAAGGTAGGAGGCGCAATCCTACCTTGTTCCCAAAACTGAGGGAGCTTGAGTTTTATTTTGTTATTGGTATCTCCTACAGTCTTTTATTTTTTTTAATACTTTATTATTTAAAGTATTACATATGTCTCCTTTTTCCCCTATTGATTGACCTCTCCCCAGCCATTCCCACCCCCCGGCACATATCCTCATACCCCTACTGTCTGTGTCCATGGGTTATGCTTATATGCAAGCATACAAGTCCTTTGGTTGATCTCTTACCACTCCCACCCCTGCCTCCCTCTGAGGTTGGTCAGTCTGTTCGATGCTTCTATGTCTCTGGATCTATTTTTATTCATCAGTGTATGTTGTTCATTATATTCCACAAATGAGTGAGATCATGTGATATTTATCTTTCTCTGACTGATTTATTTCGCTTAGCATAATGCTCCCCAGGTTTATCCATGCTGTTGCAAATGGTAAGAGTTCCTTCTTTTTTTACAGCAGTGTAGTATTCCATTGTGTAGATGTACCACTGTTTTTTTAATCCACTCATCTGCTGATGGGCACTTGGGCTGTTTCCAAATCTTAGCTATTATAAATTGTGCTGCCGTGAACATAGGGGTGCATATATCCTTTCTGATTGGTGTTTCTGACTTCTTGGGATATATTCCTAGAATTGGGATCACTGGGTCAAATAGGAGTTCCATTTTTAACTTTTTGAGGAAACTCCATACTGTTTTCCACAGTGGCTGCACCAGTCTGCATTCCCACCAGCAGTGCACGGGGGTTCCTTTTCCTCCACATCCTCGCCAGCCTTGTCTTTTGTTGCTTTGTTGATGATAGCCATTCTGACAGGTGTGAGATGGTACCTCATTGTTGTTTTGATTTGCATCTCTCAGATGATTAGTGACTTTGAACCTCATGATTACGACATAAAAGGTAAAACATCCTGAGTAACTGAGAAGTGACAAACTTTGCCAAATCACCACAAATACAAAATTACATCCAATCTTGATTTTTGTCTTTAAACATCTTTTCCCCCTCAATTTTCCCATTTCCAGTCCTTTCAGCTGTTCTTTAAAAAATGGTTTGAAGCGATCAGAAGCATTGAACAGACTGTCAAACTACAGCGGGAAGGCCGGGGAGGTTGGGGGGGGGGGGAGGGGGGGCTGTAAGAGATCAACCGAAGGACTTGTACGCATGCATATAAGCATAACCAATGGATACAAGACACTGGGGGGCGGGGGCAGGTGAGGGCATGTACTGGGGGGTAGGGGAGGCCTGGGGGAGGTCAATGGGGGGGGGGGAAAGGAGACATATGTACTACCATTTGTAATACTTCAAACAAAAAAAAAATGGTTTGAAGCCACTCACTTCTTTCTATTTCCATCACTGTTATTTTGATCCAAGGCACCATCATCTCATGTAAGGATAGCTGAAATCACTTTCCAATGGGGTCCTGTTTCTGTGTGCCCTCCTAACAACAATCCATTGGTTACAAAGAAACCAGAGCGATCCTTTAAAATGTAGGTCACACAGTGAAACTTCTACCACTAGAAATCTTCCCGTGGCCCAGCATCACTGTGCACAAAACTCAGACCCAGCCTCATCTCACAGCAAGCTCCTTGGTCACGAGGCTCCAGCCACTCTGGGCGTCCCCGGTTCACTGAACCTGCCTGGTGCGCTCTCACTTGGAGCCTCTGAATTTGCTCTTTCTTTGCGTGTGTCTACCTCCCACAGGTTACCCACTTTACTCTTCCTCCTCACTCAGTTCTCAGGTTACAATTTACCGTACTTTCTACTACGTAAAATCACTGTTCTTCTTTATAGCACTTTTCACCAAGTTAAATAATCCTTATTAATTTACTTAGCTGTGCCCAGTAGAATACCTGTCAGATTGTCGATGCTTATCAATATTTGTCAAATGTGTAAGTGAGTGACAAAATGAAGAAAAAACAAAATGCTTTATTCACTGAATATTTGGACTGAGGACATTAAGTTACAATAAGCAAATACTCTTTCAAATTTATGACTGTTAGATTTTTGACACAAAACATTGACTCTGATTTTATTAGTCACTTTCTAAAAGCCAGTCCAGATCCATAGCAAACATCGAAGAGAACTTTGTAAATCAGGAACCAACATAGCTTTCCAGGTTAAATTCTATACACACTAAAAATTCATCAAAACAGATAGTTAATCATTTCTTTAACCTCAGACAGAAAATATAATCCATCTGAAGGAAATCCTTCAATGTCCTGGAATCCAGCCTAGAAATACTTATATTTTGCTATTACAACGAGAGAGCTTGCTTCTTCTCTGAGTCTAGACCCTCCTTACTTGCTCTACGTCCATTTCCTCTTGTCTCCTCAAATTTCTCCACACCTTTATCTATTTCTTCTTTTTTTAAATAATAGTTTTATTGAGTTGTAATTGACATGAAATGAACTGCACTGATTTAAAGCGTACAGTTTGGCAAGTATGATTACAGCATGCTTTCATACCCCTGTGGAGTCTGCAGCACCATTTAGGCTCCACTCCTATTGCTCCCTGCAGCTCCCCCACTCGCTACAGGCAACACTGAAATGCTTTCAGTCCTTGTTGTTAGCTTATGTTTTCCAGAATTTTAGATAAATGGAATCATATGGTATGCAATTCTGTGTATTGCTTTTTTTTTAATACTCATCCTAATTATTTTGAGATTCATCCATGTTGATCCATGTTATTGTTGATTACCATTCCTTTGGATGAATATGCCACAGTTTGTATATCCATTCACCTGTTGATAAGCATTTGAGTTGTTTTCAATTTGAGTTGTTGACAATTAAAAATAAAGGTGCTATGAATAATCATGGATAAGTATTTGTATGAGCTTAAGTTTCATTTCTTTAGTGTACCTATCTAAAATTGGAATGATTGGACTATATGGTAGGTGTACATTTAACTTTTTACAAAACTGCCAAACTGTTTTCCAAAGTGGTTGTACCATTTTACATTCCCACAGCAGCATGTGAAAATTTCAATTCTACACTCTCATCAGCACTCAGGATCGTCAGTATTTTTAAAAAGTTAACTAACTGTTACATTTGGCAGGAAGTAGTATCTCATGTTTTTAATTTCAATTTCTCTAATTAATAACTGTGAGCATTTTATATGCTTATTTGCCACCCTTATAGTCTCTTTGGTAATGTGTCTATCCAAGTGTTTTGCCTACATTTTTAATTGAGCTGTTTGTTTTCTTATTAATGTGTTAAATTGGATTCCCAAATCCCAATTTAAGAAATCCCAGTGGGGCTGGAGGTTCCCCACACCAACAATCAATTATCAGACATCAGCAGGGTGTTGGAGAATTCAATGGAATTCCGACACTATGTGCCTGGAGACAGCATCAGACTGCAAAATTTATGAGTTTAATTCTACAAGACTGCCCCCACACACACACACACACACTTAAGACACCAGCCAGAAGCCCAGGTTATCTGGTTACCTGCACTTCTTACCAACCTGCCATAGATTGGAGGTTCCAACCACCACCTCCAACTCAGAATGACAGTCACAAGTCCAGGTTGCCACCTGTGCTTCTGACCAACTAGCTATACATCAGAGGTTCCCACAACTTCCTCCTCGGGTT
Organism: Cnephaeus nilssonii; assembly: GCF_951640355.1. Lineage (NCBI taxonomy): Eukaryota > Metazoa > Chordata > Mammalia > Chiroptera > Vespertilionidae > Cnephaeus > Cnephaeus nilssonii. Next base: position 12,104,032 of record NC_137087.1, read on the forward strand.
TGAGAACTTGTCCAGAGTGTCTCACAGAACTCAGAGAAATATGTTACTTACTAGAACTAGATCACTAGTTTATTGTAAAAGAATATGATTCAGGAACAGTCAGATGGAAGAGAAAAGATATGCTTAGGGCAAGGAGCATGGCAAGGTGCACTTCCATGCCCTCTCCAGGGTGCCATTCTCCCCGTAACGCCAATGTTCGCCAACCCAGAAGCTCTCTGAACCCTGTCCTGTTAGGTTTGTATAGAGGCTTCACTACACAGGCACTGGCCATTGGTAACTGAGTCCATTTCTAGCCCCTCTCACGTCCCTGGAGGTCAGGGGCTGGGACTGAAATTTCCATCCCTCTAATCACATGGTTGGTCTCCTGGCAACCAACCCCCATCCTTAGGTGCTCCCCAAAAGTCACTTCATTGCTGTAATAAAAGACACCATCATCACTCTCAACTCTTAGGAAGTTCCAAGGCTTTCAGGAGCTGTGAGCTAGGAACTGTGGGGAAAAAACAAATATACGTGAGAAATATATTTTGATCCTCTGAATGACCAAATATGTATGTCTTAGAAATCCCAATATTGCATGTGTTTTAAGAGTTCTTTTTATATTATAGCTATAAATCTTTTCTCTTATCAGACATATGATTTGAAAATAATTTTATTCCATCTGGATGTTTCAAAAGCATTTCAACTTATTTAAGAACAAAATTTAATAACCTATTCCTAAGCCTGTCCTAACTCTGGTGTTCCCTTTCTCAGCAATTTCATCTATTTTCCCAAAACAGAATAATGGATTGTCTTTGACTTCTTTTTCTTCTTTATTTTTCCTCCTTCCAAACACTGTCATTTACCCAGTCGTGTCTATTTGACGCTAAATGCAGCATTCCTTCTGCCCCCACACCCCACTCTCACCCCGCAGCCACAACATCACTCTCCTCACTGCTCTTCATGCCTGCAGTTTTCTCCTCTCCAATCCAGTCCCTTCTCAGCAGCTAGCATCTGGCATGCTCTGATCACACACATCTTTTACATGGTCCCTTTCAGTAACTTACCATTAATCTGTCAGTAAATGTGTTTTTTTTTAAAACTTCATCTTGACCTATAAGACCCATCATCTTCTGTCTTGACTAGATCTCCAGCTCCATTACATTCCATGCAAATGACTGACTTCTGGGCCCTCAAAATTATTATCCTTGTCCTATCCTCTGGGCTCTTGTGCATGCTTTCCCTTCTACCTGGAACCAATGGGAGCATGTTGTTGCTGTTGGTGGACTATCTCCTACCTATCTTATTTTCCCCACTGGAATGTAGGCCCCATAGGGTCTTAGATTTTAGCCTGCTCATCCCTGGACTCCTCCCACTTAGGTAGTGCTTAACATGCAAGCACATACATCTTTAAAGACCAGACAAAAAGGTGTACTTCTGTGGAGCCAAAAGCAAGTTCCCAGGCAAAATTAGCTTCTTCTTTATCTGTTCTCCTGATATGTGCATCCTACCACATCAGCAGATGCTTGCTTTTTCCTGCTGAAGGATGAACTTTGCTAAGATAAGTACAGTGGTTTACTTGATCAATGAACTACAATGTCTAAAAGTTCCAAGCATACTACCTTCATGAACGTTACTTCCTTTCATCTTCCTACGATTTCTTTATTTCTATACTCATCATAAACACAATGATTATTACACTAATGCCATCAGTCAATTAGAAAGTGATGAAATTTTGCATCAAATAACCAGTAATTAAAAAAATAACCAGTAATTATTTAAATTCATAAAACATATATACCTTTGGTGTATGTTTCTGCAAACCACAAATAGATGAGAGACTCTATGTATATATTACTACATTTTCAACAAAAGTACATTATAAATGTAAATCTGTCATGTATATAACATGTGAACACAGGCAGACACTTTTGCATAAATAGTGGGTACATGTTATATTTCTAACCTATACATTTAATGTTCTGGGAGGGTGTATATTATTTCTGAAAATGTATAACTATATATAGACATCCATATAATATTACATTTATATAGCAGCTTGTGAAAGCTTTCAGATATAACGTGTTGCACCATAAAAATGGAAAATTTTAAAAATACAATCCACACCTTTCCACTGAGCAAAAATGATTTCAGGAACATGTTGTGACAAGCTGAGGTTTTCCTTGTATAGTTAAAGGACTCCTGGGTGGTTGATTTGAGGTTGTATTTCTCAAAATATAGCCCAAGGACCAACTACAGCAGAGTCCTCCTGTGTGTGTCAAACATTCAGTTTGCAGGACACTACCCCAAACCTACCACATCAGAACATCTGAGGATTGGGCCCACGAATCAGGATGACTAACAAGCTTGACATATGATTCTGTTGCACACTGCATCCTGAGAATCATTGATCTAAGGCAGCCTGCCTGGGGCAAACAGGCTTGTGCTAAAGAATGAGAAGCACGATGGGAGAGCAGCTGTGAGTGGGAAGTTAGATATTCTGTGTGAAGCACAGAAGGCTGGCTGCATGGTGGGTGCTGGAATGCATGGAATACTGGATTCAACAGGGAGTGTGAGATTACAGAACAAGGATCGTTTTAACGAGGACCTTATGTTCCCCTTCAAGGTTAAGGAAGCAAAACTCTCGGATGTCTGTTTTTCTCTTCCCAGCTTTCCTGTCACTCTCCTCCTGTTCTTTGACCTTGCCTTCAACATATTTTCCATCAGAAACATGCCCTGAACCTTGGCCACTGTCTGGGGTGCCTCCTTCTATTGTCTCTTTCATCATCTTGCCATAGTAGGTCCACACTCTGGTTATGGATGAGGACATAGAATGGTGACCGCAATCCAGCGTCTTAGAAAAAGTCACTTCTGGAATCGGGTAACTACTAATCTGCAAGCTTAGAGACTATCAGGGATAAGAGACACTTTAGAGATCATCTAACACTATCCTTCAGTTTAAGTTAAGAAAACATCTTTAGCAAACAGTTAAACTATAAGGCCACAAAGCAACTTAGCAGCCAAGCGGAACTGATACCCATGTCTCCCCTCTCCTGCTTCATCTTCTACCAGAAATCCATTGCAATAATCTTTATGTGGAACTATTGTCTATTATCTTCTGTAAACACCCACAAATAATTTCAATGAGTTAATGAAACATTGGGTGATTAATTGATTAACTGAATGATGAATGAACATATTGATGAAAAGAGATCATTAAGAATGACTTTTAGTATTAGATGGACAGTATAATTATTGAAACCGTTTTATCATCTTCAATTTATTATTGTATATTTCATAATAACATATATATGACACTCGACCTCACAAAACACTTCCAACATGTAATCCCATTTGACCCTTTGAAAAGGTTGACAAATACTCATAAATTTTTCAATAAGATTTTTTAAAAACCTGAGGTTTTGAGATGTTAAGAAATTTGACATTTCATGAAGTTAGCTACAAGCAAAATTAGAACACAAAGCCAGAGCTGTAAAATTATTATATATTGACAATGAAGGAGAAAGATTTCATACACAGAGCCCTTTTCAGAATATGTTTTTAAGATTTTAACCACAGTTTCAGGTGCACAACATAGTGATTAGATATTTATACACCTTACAAAGTGAGCTCCCCAACAATTCTAATACCCACCTGGCACCATATATAGTCATTACAAAATTACTGACCGTATTCCCTGTGCTGTACTTGACATTCCTGGGGCTACTTTAATACTTCTTAATCTCTGCCACTTTTTCAGGAGACTCAGATAGTTTCACTCCTTGAGTACTAAAACAAATATGTAGAAATGCTTCCTATTTTATATGTAAATAAAATAAATTAGCTATATATTTTTTAAAAGAGCCACAGTACATGGGTCTAAAATTTAAGAAGAAATGAGTAAAGATAGAGATAGAAAGAAATGAGTAAAGATAGAGATAGAATATATGATGATTAGGTGGACTTTGGCTCTACACCAACTCACACATCTCTTCCACTCTTTCAAATATAATTCTTAACTCTGGCCACACTAGGCTCCTCACAGTCCATCGGAAAAATATAATGGAGGCATCCTTCAGTGTTCATAGTCAGTTTTTTTACTTAATAATATTAACTACTAGAAGCCCGGTGCACGAAATTCGTGCACGGCGGGGGGTTGTCTCTCAGCCCAGCCTGTACCCTCTCCAATCTGGGACTCCTGGAGGGATGTCCGACTGCCCGTTTAGGCCAGATCGGGCCTAAACGGGCAGTTGGACATCCCTCTCACAATCCAGGACTGCTGGCTCCCAACTGCTTGCCTGCCTGCCTTCCTGATTGCCCCTAACCGCTTCTGCCTGCCAGCCTGATCGCCCCCTAACCATTCCGCTGCCAGCCTGATTGATGCCTAACTGCCCCTCTGCCAGCCTGTTTGCCCCCAACTTCCCTCCTCTGCCAGCCTGGTCACCCCTAACTGCCCTCTCCTGCAGGGTTGATCACCTCCAACTGCCCTCCCGTGCAAGCCTGGTCCCTCACAACTGCCCTCCCTTGCAGGCCGGGTGCCTCCCAACTGCCCTCTCCTGCTGGCCATCTTGTAGTGGCCATCTTGTGTCCACATGGGGGCAGGATCTTTGACCACATGGGGGCAGCTATATTGTGTGTTGCAGTGATGACCAATCTGTATATTACTCTTTTATTAGATAGGATAGAGGCCTGGTGCACGGGTGGGGGCCAGCTAGTTTGCCCTGAAGGGTGTCCCGGATCAGGGTGGGGTTCCCTTGGGGCGTGGAGCGGCCTGAGCGAGGGGCCTGTGGTGGTTTGCAGGTCTGCCACACCCCCTGGCAACCCAAGCAGAGGCCCTGGTATCTGGAATTTATTTTCCTTCTACAATTGAAACTTTGTAGCCTGGGGCGGAGCCAAGCCTGCTGCTCCCTCCGGGGCGGCAGCCATCTCTGTGTCAGTTAATTCACCTTCTACAATTGAAACTTTGTAGCCTTAAGCGGGTGAGCCCGGCCAGGGTGTGCGGAAAGCTTTGCTTCCCCTGTTGGCGCCGGCAACCCTGGCCTGCTCTCTCAAGCTCCATTCTGCCGCCTTTGTTTGAATTTGTTTACCTTCTATAATTGAAACTTTGTAGCTTGAGTGGAGGCTTAGGCCTGCAACAGCTATGGAAAGCTTGGCTTGCTCTGTTACCTGGGAAACCTTGCTCACTGTGGCTGTAGCCATCTTGGATTGGGGTTAATTTGCATAATCGCCCTGATTGGCTGGTGGGCGTGGCCTGGCTGGTGGGCGTGGCTTATGTAGCAGAGTGATGGTTAATTTGCATATTACCATTTTATTAGAGAGGATTATTTTACCAAAAGGTAGTATATAATAAAATAAAATATTATAAAATAAAATATTTTATGTATTTTCAAAATATACAAAAATAATGTATTTACTATTAAATGTTTTACCTGTAAATGATATTTCAGAATTATATATCACATTTTTTTGTCCTAAATATAAAATGGTATGATTTTTTACTTAAAATGAATTCTTGAAAAATATTTTTATTCATGGCATGGTATTTCATCATTAATATAACCAATTCCCAATTAAAGTTGCAGGTTGTTGCACAATTGAGCATTTTTACATATAACTATTGTATCTATATTTTTAACTATTTTCACAGGTTATATTTCCAAAAAGTAGAAATCCTGAGCATGCAAACTCCCTGTTCCCCTCATAGCAGGCTGAACTTATTAATATGAATGCATTGACCAAGCATTCTATTTCAATGTGCGAGCTGAGGAGCCTAAGATTGGTAATAATGTTTTTCTTTTGTTTGACTAAACTTAGATTTACCTTTGGCTCATAATTTTTAAAGGTTAATATGTTTTTAATAAAATTATTGATACAGAAGAAATACAAAATTTAAAAAGATAAGAATATTAGAGTAGATTTAGCATTTAGAATCTCCTCACTAAATATAATTCCAATAGTATATAGATGGCACTTTCTTTGCCAAATATTAAAAAAAAATCATTGGTAAAGGCAGATCAAGATTCATGACCATGACTTAATGCTATTCTTTGCATGCAAGGTAAGCTGGTGGAAGATGCTGCTTTTAAAAAAGGCTTCTTTATCTCACTGAAGATTGGAGAGTATTTCCACCGAAGGAAATACCAGAATGTAACTCAGATTCAATGTGAGAGTGGGGACCATATTAGGCTGCAGAAAAAGGCTGGAAGTGAAAATGGACTAACCCACAAAGGTCTTTGGTAAAGGTTGATTGATCAGTGACCACTAAGGTCCTACTTGATTAGAATGAATGAAAAACACTCCAAATGAAGTAATCAAACTCTGGTTTATGCCAATCTAATACAACATGATAGATTACAGATCCTCAACCAACAAGAAGGTGGAAGAAGTAGTGGAGAAGGAGGAGAGAAGAGACAGAAAAATGAGAAATACCCTGATATTTTAGGAATTATTCAACATTGGCTCTGAGCTAACACTAATATTTGCAGATCCAGAATTTCATGATACCAGCCTGGTAAGAGCGGAGGCTTATTGAGGTTAGATGATCAATGAAGTTTCAACTGAGTACATTCCACGGTAGGTCTATTGGGATACATAAAAGATATGGCTAAAAGGGTCAAGTAAATCTCTCTAGAACTCCATTGCCTTAAAAAATAATAAATTAAAACAATATCATGTCTTTGGAGAAAATTCAGAGACTAGTCCCAACGGAAGTGCCGTGGAAGATGGAAGACACAGGGTGACAGCTGTGTTGTTATAACACCACTTAGCTCTTCAGTTTGACTCAAGAAAGATGAATGGAGCAAAGCCCTGTCGATAACAATTATGAACCCTAGGAACACATTTCTAAAACAACAGCAATGGTATGAAGACACGGCAAATTGACTAAAAGCACCCATAAACTAGAGAGAAAATGGCCATTGGAGCAAATTAGGTGAGATTGACATTTAACCTCTCTCGATCTGTGGGATTCAGTTTGGATGGTGCACAGAGCATAGAGGTCAAACAGAATTTAAGGATTTTGTTAGGCTAAAGAGTTAAGTTAGAGTCTAGGACTTCCCAGGTGTGAAAGCTGAGAAGGGAACAATGAAGAAGAAAGACGCCCTAGAGGGAGCCACAAAGTCTACGGACACATTTCCGCATGTCCTTGGTAGCAACTATATTACATGTCATAAGGCAACACTCAAAGAGCAAACAAACTACCAAGGCAAAGCAAAAGCTAGACGAATGATAGAACTAAGCAGAGCTTTAGCAGCTACTCAACACCTGCAACAAGAGAGACTTTTTAAACAACTTGGACTTTCCAGGGGAAACTGAAAGGTCAAGTTTTAGGAGTGAGACCTACTACAACAAAGTCTAAAGCCAAGATGCCACAGAATCAAGTCAGATTTAACTGCCTCCCCAAATAAAATTCAATCCTCTTCAAAGGTTTAAAAAAATAAAATCCAGTCTCTAAAACATATTATTTAAAACTAGTAGCCCTGCGCAAGAATCTGTGCTCCAGTAGCTCTCTGCGGGGCCTGGCCGCTTCACACCTGCTGTCTAGAGGCTCTCCGCAGACCAGAGGCCCATCCATGGCCGGGCGATGAAGCAAGCATTCTGCCAGGCTGCTCACGCTTCCCGCTCTCAGCAGCTGCTAGCCCCCTCCCCTCGACCCTGGGCCTGGGGGACTCTGGTGGGGCTGAGAGAACTGAGCGCCGCCATCTTGTGGCTATGGGCGCCATCATATTTGTGACAGAGTGATGGTTAATTTGCATATTATCCTTTTATTAGATAGGATACCTTAGCTAGAAGAGGTCAATGGGAGGAAAGGGGGGACATATGCAATACTTTCAAGAGTAAAGATTTTTTTAAAAATAATAAAATGCCTTTGGATACATTAAGAAATTACTAGTCTTGAGAAGCAGGAGAAAGTGAACCATAATCCAGAGAAAATAGCCAATAAAAGCAGATTCATATATGACCCAGATGTTAGAATTATGAGGCAATTTAAAATAACTTTCATAACTATTTTTTAAAAGGCCAAGAAAAGATAGATAAAGAAATGAAAAATAACATGACAGATTGTGGCAATATTTAAAAGAAACAAAACGATAGAAGAGAAAATTATAATTTGAAGTAAAAAGTTAACTAAATAAGCTTAACAGGTTGAACACTACAATAGGAAGTCTTCATAAACCTGAAGTCAATAGAAATCATACAAATTAAAATGAATTTGTGCACACCGAAATGAAAGATTTAAAATGATCAGAGTCACAATTACGTGTTGGACAAGAGAAATCAGGCTAATGTATGAAATCTAAGCCTGAAAAGAATATGAGAGAGAGAATGAAGCTTAAAAATATTTGAAGAAAACTGCTGAAATGTTAACAAATTTGGTTAAAAACATCAATACACTTATCTAAAAATCTCAGTGAATGCAAAGGAAACCACACATGGCTATATAATAATCAAACTTCTAAATATTAAACATAAAATAAAATCTTAGGAGAATTTCAAGTAAAAAAAAAAAAAAGCACATTACACAAAGGCAATGATAATAATGGTTGATACCTCATTAGAAGCAAAAGGGACCAAAGATAGTAAAGTTATATATTTTTTTTATTGTCTAAAGTTTTGCAGGAGTTATATATCTTAAAAAAAAAAAGCTCTGTCTATCTGAATTCTATATTCAGCAAGAAAATCCTTCAGAAATAAAGGTGAAATATTTTCAGATAAACAAAGTGAAAAATTTATTAGCAGTGCAACACACTACAACAAATGCCAAAGAAAGTTATTTAGGCTAAAGAAAAAGTAATAATAGGATACAAATTTGGTTCCACAGAAAGGGGTAAACATCTTGCCAAATCATAAACTGGGGGGGAAGGGGAGCAATATAAAATTCTATTTTTTTCTTTTCATGGATTCTTTAAATTTTAACTAAATGTTCAAAGCAAACGTAATAATGCATATGAGCTTTTTCAATGATGTCGAATTAATGCATGTGAAAATAAAACAAAAATGGATAAAGAAACTTCTAATCCAGATGGTGGAGTAGATAAGTAGTGTGCTTATCTCTCTCTTCCCATGGCCACATCAAAATTACAACTAAACTACAGACAACCATCATTGAGAACCATCGAAGTCTAGCTGATCAGAAGTCCAATAACTAAGGATATAAAGAAAAAAAAAGGCCTGGTGATGGCCAGAGGGAAAGGTTGTGGGGGCTGGTGGAGGTGGGCAAATGGGGACCATTGTAATGGTGTCAACAATAAAAATGAAAAAATAGCCATGTCGAGACTGGTAAAGGGATAGAGATGCAAAATGAACTGATCCACACTCAAGTCAAAAATACAGAGGTATATCTCAGCTTCAGAGCCAGCGGTCCAGCCCCACACCAGGCCACCCAGCCAAGGGTTCCAGTGCTGGGAAGAGAAGTCCCCATTACTTCTGGCTATGAAAATTAGCGTGGCGTGTGGCTGAGTGAGAAAGAGGGCTGCTAAGGGTCCCATGTGCTCCTCTTAAAGGGCCCATGCATGGACTCACTTTCCTTCTGGTAACCACCATTCTCTTGTCTTTATCTATGAGTTGGGGCAGGGGGGGGGGGCGGGGAGTGTTTGCTTGTTTTTATGGTTTGTTTATTTGTTGCTTTTTGTTTTATATCCCAAATATGGCTGAAATCATATGGTTCTGATCCTTTTCTGCCTGACTTATTTCACTTAGCATAATATTCTCAAGATCTACCCAGGTTTTCACAAATAACAATATTTCATCTTTTTTATGGCTCAGTAGCGTTTCATTGTACATATGGACCACATCTTTATCCAATCTCTTATTGAAGAACACAAATTGCTTCCATGTCTAGCCTATTGTAAATAATGCTGCAATGAACATAGAGGTGCAGATATCTTAATAAGTTCTTAAAAGGTATATAATTATTAGAAGAGCTAAAAGTGGTTTTTAAGGGGCCTCTAAACATGAAATGCAGAAAGTAGCTACTATACCAGAAGGAGGGAGAGTGAACAATGAAAGAACTTGGAATCTTGGGGAGCCACCACCACCACCTCCCCACACACATACACTTATGGCACAGATTCAGACTTTTTAAAAGAGGGAGTGGTTGACACAGCAACACACAGTTTTGAATAATGTGCCAGAGCATGTGGAACATAGTTAAACTATGAGTATGTTGCTAGATGGCAAACAAAGATGCCAGGCATGAAGCCACAGCTGAACAGTGAAGGCTGCCGCTTGTGATGGAGAAACTTGCAAGATGATGCGGGGCAAGGACAAGCCCTTGAAGTTCCCCTGACTTCTGATCCCATCAGAAGAAGTAAGTACAGTCTCCGCCTCACCCTGGCTGTGAATTATCCCTCCAGAAAGCTCTTGTGGCAAAGTCAACATTGTGCCAGCTAACAAAACAGAAATGACCAGAGGGTCCAGCTCTAGTATCACAAAGCAGACCCTAGAAGTACAGATTTGGAGCTAGAGCCACAATGCAGCAACCTATTAGCCCTGCAATTTCAATCCTATATTTTACCCTGGAGAAATATAATAATATGTCCACATAAAACTTATACAAAACCTTCATGAGTACTTTTTAATAAGAATTAAAGATTGGAAGTAGCTCAAATGTCTATTAAAAGGTGAATTAATTAGCCAGTTGTAATATATTCATACAACAAATACTTCTCAGTAATAAAAATAACAAACGACTATGAAATGCAACATCATGGAAGAATCTCATATGCATTATGCTGAGCGAAATAAGTTGAATACAAATGACAACATATCTGTATTCATATAAAACTCAAAAACTGGCAAAACTAATTTATGATGATAGAAATCAGAACATTGGTAACCTCTAGTGGGCATGGGCTCACTGAAAAGATGCACAAAGGAGTTGCTAGAATGGTAGAATTGTTCTATATTTTGATAGAAGTAGTTATTAAAAGTGTATTCATTTCTCAAACTCACCAATTTGAGTTATTTTTAATAAGGTCAATTTCTTTTATAAATTATACTTCAATAATATGAGTATTAGGCAAAAGTTATATATATATGTGTGTACACACACACACACACGTAATTTTTTTATAGCATAAGCAAATGGATTTTGAGAAAAATGACAACGGTTGATCATAATCTTAATCACTTGAGAGAACAAATGCAGCTACTGTTCCTGGTGTACACTATTTACTGGAATAAACAACATGACTTCCAGCACCTGAAATACAGCGACTAGCCTAGATGATTTTTTTTTTCTCCTACTCCAGCAATTTTCAATCTTTTTCATCTCATGGCACACATAAACTAATAACCAAAATTCTGCAACACATCAAAAAGTATATTATATTTTTTGCCGATCTGACAAAAAAAAAAGGTGTAATTTTGATTTATTCACACCAGACAGCTATTGTTGTATTTGGCTGTTGACATTTTTTTACTTGACAGTCAAAGGGAAAAGAGGTCAGTGCCCCTGACTAAGTAGTCAGGTATGGAATATTTTAAAAATTCTTGTGACACACTAGTGTGCCATGGCACATGGGTTGAAAATTGCTGCCCTACCCCAATAAACATTAAAAACATTTGCAATTGCCTGAGTCAGCAGGACTTCATCATCTAGCAATGAGATTATGTCAATTCTTGGCTAGATGCCACTGTTTAAATTGCAAGCATTTCACATTTCAACCACATCTCAATCTTGAATAATATCATATTTATCCACCATGCTAATGACAGAATATAAATAGGAACTTCAGAGTAGGAAGCAACAGGTTCCATAGATGTTCTGGCAAGATGCATATTTCTGGAACATAAGAAACAGTCTTATGAAAGTGAAAAGAGGTTTTGTTACCTCAGTGATATTCCAGTGGGTCTAATGCTCTGGGTATGTGGAGCTATCCCTACAAATCAAGGGAAACTGCTCCTCTGTGCACTTCCTTCTAAGGAGAAAGAAAAAGACTACTCTGTTTTGTCTGGATTTCAGAAGCAAAATACAACAAATTTGGATTCCTCCTCCAATCAACTGGGCAAATGACCCAAAATATTTTTGTCTTTGATTTGGTGTATTACTTATCTTCTGCTGCCTAACAAATTTGCCCGAAGTTTAGCAGCCTAAAGCAATAACACTTTATTATATTACTAGAGACCCAGTGTATGAAATTCGTGCACTGGGGGAGAGGGGGCGGTGTGTGTCCCTCAGCCCAGCATGCACCCTCTCCAATCTGGGATTGGGCCTAAACAGGGCAGTCAGACATCCCTCTCACAATCCAGGACTGCTGGCTCCTAACTGCTCGCCTGCCTGCCTGCCTGCCTGCCTGCCTAATTGCCCCTAACTGCCCTTCCCTGCCAGCCTGGTCACCCCTAATTGCCCTCCCTTGCTGGCCTGGCCATCCCTAACTGTCCTCCCCTGCAGGCCTGGTCACCCCCAACTGCCCTCCCCTGCTGGCCTGGTCACCCCTAACTGCCCTCCCCTGATGGCTCAATTGCCTCTAACTGCCCTCCCCTGCCAGCTTGGTCACTCCCAACTGCCCTCCCCTGCAGGCCTAATCACCCACAACTGCCCTTCCCTGCTGGCCATCTTGTGGCAGCCATCTTGTGTCCACAAGAGGGCGACCATCTTTGACCACATGAGGGCGGCCATCTTGTATGTTGGAGTGATGGTCCATTTGCGTATTACCTCTTTATTATATAGGATTGTTCCTGTGGGTCAAGAATCTGGTAATGTCTTATCTGAGTCTTCTGCCTCAGAGTTTCTCACAAAGGGTCAATCAAGATATTCGGTTGAATTACAAAATTCAACTTGAGGAAGGTTTGCTTATAAACCCACTCATAAGCCTGTTGGCAAGCTTCAAGGAGATTAACATCCAAGCTCACTGGCTATTGTCCAGAAACATCAGTTCCTGGACATGTGTGCATTTCCACAGAGCTGCTCACAGCATCGAAGCTTGCTTCCCCCAGTATGAGGGATTCAAGAGAAAAAGGTTGTGAGAGAGGGAAGTTATAGTCTTTTCCCACCTTGGAAGTGACAACCCACCAGTTTTGCTGAAAAAGTCTTTTTCTTTTTGCTGGAAGTGAGAATCTAGATCTAGCTCACAATCCAAAGGAAGGCACTACATAAGGGAGGGAGGGAACCCTGGAATTTAGATATCAGAGGCCACTTTAGAGGCACTCAGAGCAGAAGAAAGCTTCCCAGTTAGTCCAGCCTGAAGAGCAAGGAGTCTGTCCCTCAACCCTCAGGACCTCGTTGATCTAAGACTACTCTGTGTGCCAGGGTAAGATCAGGATGCTGCATGAAGCTTGCAGCAAACCTCAATAACAATAAGGGAGCCAGAGTCAAATTAGCCAAGATCTAGGAACAAAGTTATGCCCTTTTTCATAATTAACTAGTTTCCTTTTCTTGCACAGCTCTTAGTATTTGATTGGGTCTTGGTAGAGATAGAACACATGATCTTGGAAGATCAGGGATCATGCAATCCAATTGCTCATCATGAGTTGGAAATCGATTCAAATAAAAATAAAGTGAGGAATAACAAGCAGCTCTCTCATCAAGTAGAAATAAATTGTATATTGAGAACTGTGAGCCAGTCAGCCGTGACATTAATTAGGTTGATGGGCTTATTTGCGCATGATCTTAGAGCTGCTGTTGCAGCCACACTGCCAGTTCTCATCCATATACAATTAAGTTCAAAGAAAAGTTCCCTTTGATCAGTTTACTTAGGTTTAAAAAAAATATGAGCCTGCTTTAAAATGGCTCTCATACAAGGGGTCAGCAAACATCTTCTGTAAAGAACCAGAGAGTAAATATTTTAGGCTCTGCAGGCTACATACCAGTCTTTGTCACACAATTTACTTTTGTTTTCTTTACAAAACTTTGAGTATAAAAATCATTCTTGGATCACAGGTCATTTTTTAAAATATGTTTTTATTGATTTTTAGAGAGAGAGAAAGGGAGGGGAGAGAGAGAGAGAGAGAGAGAGAGAGAGAGAGAGAGAGAGAGATCAATTGTCTGCCTCCTACTGGGGATGGAGCCGCAACCCAGGTACGTGCCCTGAGCCACACTGGCCAGGCTGCTCACAGGTCTTATAAAAACAGGCCAGAGGCCTGACTCAGTGGTTGAACGTTGACTTATAAACCAAGAGGTCATGATTCGATTTTGGTCTCAATCCCCAGGGTGAAGCATGCAGGAGGCAGCTGATCAATGACTCTTTCTCATCATGATGTTTCTATATCTTTCTCCCTCTCCCTCCTCTCTATAATCAATAAAAATATATCATTTTTAAAAAAAACAGCCAGAGGCTGGTTTGGTTCATGGCTAATGGCTTTGCAACTCCTGCTCAACACAATATGCTGGTCCCATTGGAAGTGTCTGCTGTGTCACTGCAGCTTCGCTCATGGGGGCAGTGAGTACAGTAAAATGCCCGACAGGAAGCATCTGGTGGTACATTCTCTTTTTCCTGTTCCTGGAAGGAGAGTTAACTTGAGATAAGAATACATAGTGATTCATGAGCAATAGTGGTTTGTCCAAAGTCATGGAAAGATCAAACTGGGAATGACTGGAAAAGAGGGATGAGGGTGAATCTCTTAGAATAAATCTAAGGAGTAAGAACATATGTGCTGTGACATGCCCAGGACGGCGGTGTGCTCTGTGAATGGCAGGCAGTCTTCTCCCAGCCATCCCAGTGGTTCCTCAACAAGCTCATGAAGAAATGCCTGTGCCTGGGCGCAGCGGCAGGTACCATCTCTCCTCAGGCTTCTGCGCCTGGAGCCCCGCTGACTGCTACCTGTTCTTTGTGCAAAAGGAGACAGTGAGCTCCGCATCTGTTTGCTGTAACTTAACCACAAACTTGGGGGCCTAAAGCAGCAGGAATATATTCTCTCACAGCCCTGGAGGCCACAAGTTCAAAATCAGTTTCATTCGATTGAAATCGAGATGTTGGCAGTGCCACCCTCCCTCCAGGGGCTCTGGGAGAGACTCCGTCCCTTGCCGTTTCCACCCTCTGGTGGCTGCTGGTGCTCCTGGGCTGGTGACTGGGTAACTAATCTGTGCCTCCAAGGTCACATCGCCGTATTCTCTGCTGTGTGTCAAATCCCCTCGGTGTCTCTCTTATAAGGACATTTGTGATCCCAACAAGACAATCTCCTCATCTCGAGTCTTAAGCTAATCATATCTGCAATGAACGTTTTTCCCAATAAGGGAACATTCACAGGTTGTAGCTACTAAGACTAGATATCTTTGGAGGCCATTGTTCAGCCTACTAAAAGCCTCCATATATGCAGCACTCAGCTATCAAGTGGCAGGGTTATTTTTTGGAATTATTCCATCATTGGAATAGATTCTGATCCACATTTTAGATTTACTTCCTGTCATTCCAGGCTGAGTTTTGCACCCCATCCATGACTTATACAGCTGACATCTTTGTTCTGGATCTCTACACAAGTATGATCCTGGAGTCTGGGAAGTGAAAGAGCTAAGTTTATGATATTTGTGAAAAGCAGAACCAGAGGGAAATACATACATATATATATATATATATATATATATATATATATATATATATATATATATATATATATTAGCAGAAACAAGGGAGAGTGTTGTACAAGTATGAAGATGGTCCTTAAACAACTCAACTTCAGTAACTCCATACAACAGACCAATAAACCTTGTTGCTTCTTCAGCATTAGCCTTGATGGCCTGTGGTAGGAGAGAAAAAGCATTCATTTTATTCCATGTGTTCCCAATTCTTGAATTCTTAAGTGATTTTCAACTTTGACAATTAGTCTACATTATTCACTAAGAGAATATGAATGGTATATTTTGATAAGTTTAGAATTATAATAATGGTTACACATATGAAAGAAAAGCAAAATTTGGAGACTCTAGCGTTATCTTCATAAAGTTACCATTCCATCATGCCTACAAGTAGCCTATGTTGTGTTTTAATTGGCCATCTTTCCCCCAGAACTTAGTCTTTAAGGATCTAATTTTGCTGAGACATACATAATTGTGACTCTCCTTTCACTGATATTTATCTGTCCTCATATAAAGCTTTTCAAACTTCATATTCAAAATTTTAAAACCATATTCATCTATTTACTTTTCAGGAAAGATTTATTCTGTTATGTGTGTTATTGTCACTTTTGTTCCAGTGTCTGTGACATCTCCTCAGAGAGGAAATATATACGGTATTGTGTCCCCATAACCATCATTTTCTTTCTCTTATATTTCATTCATTGTATCCTTTCACATTTCATTCTTGGAAAACCTCCCAAATGTTTCCCTCGATGTCATTGATTTTTATTATTTCAAAGTGTTGATTCGGATTCTGGCTGCTACTGATGGGATTTTAATTCTGTGACTGTGTTTTATCTCTCTTGAAACAATTCTTTATTCTATATAATATTCTTTTTATTGCAAACTGCCTCCTTTTACTTTCATCTTATTTTCTCATAATGGCTTTCTACTTCTGCTTTATAGAAACTATTTATTTGTGTATCTTGTTGCATATACCAGTTTTTAAAGTATTGATTTTTAATTCTTTTCATGTCCTAAAACATTTTCATCTTAGAAATTCTTTGCACTCTTAAAAATTATAGAGGACTACAGATAGCTTTTATTTTGCAGGTTATATCTGCTGAATTTAAAAAATACTTATTTAATAATTTCTTAAAATAATATAAACCCATTATAAGTTAACATATTTTTATTTTAACAAAATAACTATTTTCCAAAATAAAAACGCAGTGAGAAGACCAACACCATTTTACATTTTTGCAAACCTCTTTAACATCTAACCTAACCTAATGAAAGAAGGATGCGCTCTCCTATCTGCTCCTGCACTCACTCTGTTGAAAATCATGTCATGTAGCCTCTGAGAACGGCCACTGTATACTTGTAAGAGAATGAAAGTCCACAGTGCAAATAGCATCTCCGTGTTATTATGAAAATAGCTTTTACCAAATAGGCCCTCTGAAAGGGTCTCAGGGATACCCAGTCCCCACACCACACTTTGAAAATTGCTGCCCTCATACATGTATATTTTGGAGGTCAGCTCTGCTTCTGAGTCCGTACTATAAATTTTCATTTCACCTCATGGCATTTGTTTTTCTCCTATTATATCATCGCTGGCTAAGAGATGCTTTTATAAAACAAGATTCACATAATACATTACTGAAATCCACTTCCAGTTCTCAACACCGAAGGAAATGTGGTAAACTGCATTAACGCCCCCAGCAATCCTTCCCATTTCTCCACCTCTGCATCCTTTGCCATGAAACCTTTCAATGCCCTCCCGTGAAGGAAGACTGTGAGGCTCTGAGGCCGCTCAGCAGTGGGACTTGCTTTGGCCAGTGGGATATAAAAACGGGCTTGAAACAGCTGTGCTTCTGAGCCTCCATGAGAAGGACATGCGTGGGTGGGTTCACTGGGCCCGGGAGGAGGAGAGCAAATTGGAAGAGCTGCCAAGACAGGTTAGAGCAGTGAAGGCCAGGCAGCCCACAGCACCATGAGCAAGATAAATAACTATTGTTTGAAGTCCCTGAATTTGTGTTTATTGTACAGCAATTGCTAATAGATAATGAAAAAGGGAAAGGCAAAATAGCTGGCATTTAGTGAGCACCTAATAAATGTATGCAATAACGGTTCTATTTTTAAATCCATTGATATAATCTGAGTAGTTAATTAGGTTTTCCAGAATATCCAAACTGAGTAAGTAATGGAACCTAGATCTGTATGGGGACAAAAGCCCTCAGTGTTTTTCCAGAAAAGTTAATGAGACGCTATGAGAACTGTTATCACCAAAGGCAACTGTGCGTGTGGAGACCTTTTAAGGATCTCTCTGTAGCTAGCTGATTTTGCAGACAAGTGTCTGTGTGGTTTGGGGTTGGATTTTTCCAACAAGATCAAGAATATGTTTTTGTGTTACCTGGAGGATACCTTCCCTTGGCGCTCGGTAATTTTTAGTCTATGCATTCTTTTCATCGTAGGGAGCTTTATCCCTGACAACACGTTTCCCAATCAAATCTTAAGTGTTCCCATTAGGAACCACTTTATTGTGTAAGCTATTGATGGAGCTGGGATATTTGTTGTTGTCCTGTGGGACTTTAGAACCCGTGTTCACTAGCTGCCTCTCTGGAGGAAGTGCTGTCAATACCCGGCTGATAACGTCATGAGTGAAGAACAGTTACTGTCTTTGATTAACTGAGAAGTATATGTGATGGGTAGTAAATTTATCCAGAATAGATGCAGAGAACTAAGAGACTGCCAGTCACTGACATGTCAAGCATGAATGATCACCTATCAAGGATGTTACAACAAGGACTCTCATTCTGCTTCCGTGACACTTGGAAAATCCCTGGTACCCAATATGTTGGCTTTCAGAAGGTCGTGACCCCTTCTCTCAAAATCATATGCAAAACTACCTGTAAGGTTATTTCTTGGCGAGGGTTTATGATTGAATTATTCTCAAAAAAAAATTCCCTGAACCTCAGAAGATTAACAATTAGAAAAACATTCATTCATATGGAATGAAATTGGACTAGGTGAACTGCAATATCTGATAGAGTTAGCATGTGTTACTTTCTTGGCCAACACAGAATATATATTGACCACATTTTCTTCATACATTCATCCATTGACAGACAGGTAGGTTATTTCCATATATTGGTACTATATATTGTACTTACCTGGGGTCCCCTAGTGATATTTTATTTGAAATTATTAATTCCCCAATTGGTTGTTAGAAAGCTGACCATGCAACTTATAAGTTTAAATCAAGAATTGTATGCAACCATTATGGAAAACAGTATGGAGTTTCCTCAAAAAAGTAAATATGGTACTGCCATTTGACCCAGTGATTCCACTTCTAGGAATATATCCTAAAAACTTGAAATGCCAATGAGAAAGAATATATGCACCCCTATGTTCATTGCAGCACAATTTACAATAGCTAAGACCTGAAAACTGCCCAAGTGCCCATCAGTAGATGAGTGGATAAAAAAGCTGTGGTGCATTTACACTATGGAATACTAAGCAGCAGAAAAAAAGAAGGATCTCTTACCCTTTGAGACAGCATGGAGGGACCTGGAGAGTATTGTGCTAAGCAAAATCAGCCAGTCAGATAAAGACAAGTATCACATGATCTAACTTATATGTGGAACCTAATGAAAAAAATAAACTGAAGAACAAAATAGATCCAGAGACATGGAAGCATGGAACAGACTGTGGAATCTCAGAGAGAAAGTGGGGATGGGTGGGTGGGAAGAGATCAACCAAAGAACTTGCATATATATATATGCATAACCCCTGGACACAGGCAATAGGGTGGTGAAAGTCTGTGGCGAGGGGTGGGGGTAGGAGTAAGCTAGAAGGGGTCAATAGGGGGGAAAAGGGGGACATATGTAATACTTTCAACAATAAGGAGCAAAAAAGTATAAATCAAGAATTTTAAAGAGATAAATAGATATTTCTGTATATAAGGCAAAATAGTCACAATCCACACACTGACATGTTACATGTGCTTGTGTAAAGAGTGCTCATGTAAAGAGTGCTCTCAAATCTTGGTAAACAGTGTATGCTTGAGTAGCCTAGCTCAGAGATGCGTAATATAATATTGTGGCTTAATATAAAGCTGTATTTCAATTTATCTGCAGTACTTTCTACAACCTTATAAGCATAAATGTACCTTGCAGCAATAATATCTTCCCAAGGCATAATGTCCAGATTGAAACTGAAGTTGTTTTCATGTATATGTTTGTTTCTAAAAATGCTTATGTAAAGATCTATATAACCAATCATGTCCCTTGTGAATATTCACGATTAATTATTTTGTTTCTGTTACATATGATTTGAACAAAAAGTAGATGTTAAGCATTATGTGTTTAATTTCATACTGCTTTATGTAAAGCCCTTACCTCTTCATCCTAAGCAGAGGAGAAGGAAACAGGTAACTGATCAAGCAGAGGAATAAACGCCTGCTCTAACCCCGAAGGGTCCAGTACTAAAAGAATATAACAGGCAAGCATGTGATGTCTTACATTTGCTTCCACAAAATGTGCGGGAATAAATGAAGAAGGATGTGTATGTGTGGCAGCATGTGAGAGAAAAGGCCCAAGGGTTTTATGAAATTTTAATTTTGATAAGAAGCAACAGTAAGCGAGGTGCTATGAAACTGCACAGTGAAGATATAACTGTCATGAATCTTTATGCACTGGATACTATTATGTCAAAATAGATTTTTAAAAATTATAAGTACAAAAAACAAACTGACGTGAGAAACATAATAGAGGTCCCTTAGCTATCACTTGTCAAGTAGAATAAAAATAAATAATAAAGTGTGTATAAAAAACCTTATAAAATGTACAAATAGCACGGTTGACAAAAAGAATTATTATAGACCTAAAATGTCTTAGCCTACACTCTTGATTTTTTCAAAGTGTTGGAATATTTAAGAAGGCTCAATTATAGTCAATAGTAAACTTTAGAATGTACATAAGCATTCCATTTTGTAATTTCAACAGTTTTCTTATCAATACCCTATTGTTTAAATGTTACCTTGTTTATGATTGTTTATGATATTACCACTTTTTTACTTCCAGACTTTGCTCACCTTTTCTCTTTTGGGGTACTCCCTCTCAATGCACCTCCTGGTAGCTACCAGCTAGACATTCCCCAGATTAAACTTTAAACTAAATATTTTTATTATGCTTATGGGTCATTATGTTATATTTCATGGACCTGTTCACTCTTACTTCTGTTCCATTTTAACCATGTATTATACTTTTCTTATTAAAAGAATCTATAACTGAGAGTCAAACTATAGATTTTTGTATACCATGACCTCAATTCAGAAGAATGATGACATTTACTAAAAATATTTAAATCACTAGCATTTATTGACCACTCAGTTGACTTACTGCTTCAATTATTCTTCTCTACTTTCTGTTCTTTTTTGCTCAGTCTTATATACTGAACCCACCAGGCAATTTATATATACCAAGCATACATGTCTGGGACACTAGAGAATTGTTTAAATATTTTATTAATCTGAATTTTTCTTTACTATATATTCCCTTTATGCCATCATGTAGCAAGACCATAGCTAGTGTAGGTACTTGAACTCTGAATATTAAATTACTGAAATGATATATCTATTTTAAAGTTGGTGTTCCCAAATTTGTCTACAACTTTGGACATATTATACAGAAAGAGATTATTATAAAAAGAAAAAAAAACGCATGTTACCAAATGAGTCTGTATGTGTTGAGGAAGGTACCTGAGAAGCATGACTACCTACTGACTTGCAAGCTGGACCCAGCGAGCTGGACCTGGGCAACAGGAGGCTCCTCACCCTCTGCCTGTCCTTGGATGTGCATTCCTCCCACTCTTCCGGTTTGGGGAGCACCTTCAAGGACACAGCCTTGAGGGAGTTAGGTGTTGTTGACACCACCTGGACGATATACATGTTGTCCAGTTAAAGCCTCTGTATAAACTTCCAAGTTTCTGGCTGACCCATGTGGAGATCTACCCATCCCATGGATGCCTAAGACCAGCCTCACAAGTAAGTTCCCTTGCTTATTAAAATTGCCACTGATTAATCTAGAGTGACCTGCTTCTTTCTTTGGCATCTCTTTGCCCTCTGTGTACTGGGGCCAGTTTCAGATTTCACCTGGGAAATTCCCAAGGTTTCATGCCAACAACTGGTGAGTTAACCAGGAGAACAAAGACAAGGGTCTTGGGAAAGAAGCATCTTCGGGGGAAATCCTAGGTTGCCCATTGACTGCTATTTGGGGAGGGTGGTGTATATGTTAGGTGCTTGCAGACAAACACGTGAGTATGAATATGGCCCCAAAATTCCAGCTGGTCCAATGTGCTTGTGTGAGGAACAGGGAAGTGCATACTGAGGCAAAGAAGGCAGAGCTGTGGCTCCCACAGAGGGCTGGCCTCTGCTATGGACAGTAACCAACGTCCAACTAGATGCTGAAGCTCAAGTTCGGAAATTGGAAGAAGAGCTGAGGTTAAAAAAGAACATTCAGTTGTCTACTACTCTGCTAGCATCAGGGCTCGCTCGCAGACAAGATGGAAGAACAGGATAATAAGTGGAGACCTTGGCGTGTCATTTTGCAAAGCTAGGAGGACACATGCTGCCCCAGTTTAAGTTCTGGGAGCTTATGACAAAGCTTGATTGGAATGTTAAAGGGCGGATTCCCTGGGGAAGTGAGGCAAGTAAAGAGAAGGATGTTCTGGTGATTGACAGTGAAACACACAAAGCACCCCAAATCATCTAACCCCTAATACAAAAAAAAAACAAAAACAAAAAACAAAAACAACTCCAACCAGTGGAACAGCCCCAGTTCAGGAAACATTCATGATGAAAGACTATATGCCCACTGAGCTTATGGATATAGCTGTCAACTTCCAACAAAAGGCCAGGAAAGTATCCAGGCATTGTTAGTGCAGCTATGGGATGGGGGAGGGGTGGTATGGCATTTCTCTGACTGGGGAAGTGGAAGAGAAAATGAGCAAAATTGACATACACCCTGCCCTCAGGCAGCATCTGCATGGCACTCAGGGTTCAAGGAACTCACTCTCATACAAATGGGATTATTCTAGCTTGCAAGGAAGCTTGGTCCAATGAAGGGGATTTCCCAGGCACATGGGACCCTGGAAATTCATAGAGGGGGGTACAACAAAGTCTTAGGGATTATGAATGAGGCAGCTATGTCCTTGTCTTTGAAGGCCCTCATTGGGTCACGTTTGCTGCAGAATGAAAGCCAAGATACTCCAGTTCGTTCCGCAACACCTGATATGGGATGCTGATATCCAAGCTGAGCCCAGTCATGGGAGAACACATTGGACAGTCCATTGCTAACCTGGAGAAAACGAATGAATCCCAAGAACAGGTCCAGGCTGTGGGAAAGACCCAAGAGCTCAAGAAGCAGCAGGCTATCCCAATTGATTATAAAAAGTTTTGGAAAAATAACCTGGAAGCATATGTGGTGTGACCTCTTGGTTTCTGGGACCCCCATCTGAGCAGATAGACTTACAATCCAACACTATATTGGTCAGCCTGTGGAAAGTCTTAAAACCTAAACAAAGATCCAGACCTGCCTTTACTAGCCCTAGCTCCCCACCTGCTCCAGCAGAAGCCTCGGGGATACAGTCCTGTTGGTGTGGTGCCTCCCACATCCTTGGTATAGGATGAAGGCCAAGATCACCACCAGGTGAGGGGTCACTGGGGGCATGTTAAACTCATTGTTTATTGGTCCTTCAAAATAAACAAAGGTGATGGTGCTGGTTGATAACTGGAGCCAAATGTACTTGAACATATAATAGCTCTCAGAAGTTTTCTGGCCCCTCCGCACCATTAGTGGTTACAAAGTGCATTTGAAAGTCATGGATCCTGCATACAAGTCATTTATCAGATATAAAGTTTGCAGATATATTCTTCCAGCAGGTGGTTTGTCTTTTCAAAATTTTAAAGTTTTTTTTTAGAAGCACAAACTTTTAATTTTGATAAATCCAATTTACTAACCTGTAATTTTTTTTTAATATATTTTATTGGTTTTTTACAGAGAGGAAGAGAGAGGGACAGAGAGTTAGAAACATTGATCAGCTGCCTCCTGCACACCCCCAACCGGGGACGTGCCCGCAACCAAGGTACATGCCCTTGACCGGAATCGAACCTGGGACCCCTGAGTCCGCAGGCCGACGCTCTATCCACTGAGCCAAACCGGTTTCAGCTACTAACCTGTAATTTTATAAGTTGGGTTTTTCCATCACACTAAGCACTCTTTACCCAATCCAAGGTCATTAAGACTTTCTCCTTTTTTTCTATGTTTTAGTATCTTATGTCTTATTTTTCAATCTATAATTCCATTTTAAATTAATTTTTGTGTATTCATGTAAAGAAAGGGTCTAGATATATTTGTTTTGCTTGTGGATACATGCTTGTCCTAGAATTATTTGTTGAGGTGACTATCCTTTCCCTACTTAATTGTCAAAACCTTAATTATAAGGATTTCTTTCTGGACTCTCATTCTTACTTCATTGTTTTCTATGTCCATTTTTTTATGCTATCACAGTACTTTGATATTTTGGCTTCAGAATATGATTTCAGATCAGGTAGTATAAGTCCTCCAGTTTTGAAATTGCTTTGGCTATTTTAGGTCCTTAAGGTTTCCAAATAAATTTTACGATCAGCATGTCAAATTCTACAAAAAAAAAAATTGCTTTCTGGTATTTTAAGCATTAGACAGACTCCCAATTCCAGTTAATAGGAGTCCAGATTTACCCTCCTGCATAAATAATCAGAACAAGTATATGTAAATATGTTGGACATCAATTTAGAACAGTAATCCCTGAGGTGAGCCCTTGATTGCCCTGAATTACTTCCTGAAGGAAGTTCCCACATCACCTCATGGGAGGAGGTAGCCAGCAAGCGCCCAGTGTACTTCTGCAGTGGAGGAGATGGAGTTGGGAGTCTGAGGAGCCAAGAAAACTTGGAAGACTGAGCCCTGGAAAGGAATGGCTTCACAGAAAGCACACCTCAGAGATCTGTAGAAAGTCCTCCTTCAGTTTTCAGTTGAGTATCACTAATCAGCTTTTGAAAATGAAAAAGTTAAACGTATTTTCAATTGACATCTAAATTCATAAGCTGCCTTGTTACTTCTATTGAGTACAAAAGCAAGAAGCAGTGGCAATACTTAAATAAAAATATTAATTAAGAATTAAAAATGCATAATAATAAAAGCAGAATCTTTATTTTATGACTTCATAAAATTTAGAATATAGAAGGAAAAGGGAAAGTATATAAATTTAGAAAGCATTCCACAAAATCTAGACAACTAAAATTACAAATAATCAGAGACAAGAAAATCATTTGTTGTCACATTTTCCACCATGAAAATTAACTACTTATTAACCTTTGATGAATCCAGCTCTCCAAGGAATTTCTATGACTGCATAACTCTGCAGTGGAATTAACAGTCAGTGCTATATTAGATAACTAAAGATTATAAAGTGATTTCAATAGTCTGTGCTTACTCTTCTCATTTTTTGGCTTCAGTAAAAGTAACACATTTATGTATCTTTGAAAATAAATCTGCAGCAATGCAAAACCAATTTTAAAACATTAAATTTTGTCCTAGCATTGCCTTATAAATACACAATGCCATTATCAGGATGTCATAAATATTTTCATATATTAACTCATTAGCCTTCCAACTGTGTCTGCAATCCTGAATATTTAATGCCCTGACATTACTTAAAAGTTAATATGGGCAGAGTAAAAATAGAAATGCTGGCATACACTACAAAAGCCCCATATTTTACAGACACTTGGATACTAAAGAAAATCTTGTAAAATGAATTCTAATTCATCCATGATTTCCATTTTGCAATTTAAATAAATGCAAACAAAGGAGGGGAAAAATTAACTTGTATTCCTACCATACTCTACACAACAAAATAGTATTTTAATTGATCAAAATTTCAGACCTAAAAGCTGAAATATGAAAAATTTAGAAATAAGCATAGTTGAATTTGCTTATACTTTTAGAGTAGCTATGGATTTCTAAGAATTACATTGAAACTATAATAAAAATTTAAATATTTAAAAATTGAAGAAATACCATATAGAATACAAAGGTAAGTGGCAAACTAGGAAAATATAACTACAATATCCATGAAGGTCGATGTGTGAAACAATTTACTAAATAACTCATAAATCAGTTTTAAACTTAAACCCCCATTAACTTAGCAGGAAAAATACCTGGGTTAAGGAAAGACAGTTTACCAAAAAAGGAATAAAAATTGCCTGAAATCAAATGCTTTAAATGTTTCAACTTTTTTTGTTGTTGAAGTACATAATACAAAACAATTAAGAACCCAAATGTCAACTTTGACAACTGAATGCTGGCATGGATCTGGAGAAAGAGGCAGTCTAAGAAGCCATGTGAGTGTGTTAATAGACATGCACATGTTTTAAATACTCTTTTGTTCATCATTACTTCTTGCATGTTATTCTTTCTTTAATTCCTTCATCCTAAGTGCATCCTCACGTGACCTTTCAGCAAAATTCTTTTAGTGGTAAACTCAGCCTTTGTTTAAAAATATTTTCATTTCATCCTGAAACTCGGGTGGTCATTTGACTAAAAATTTTAGGTAAATATTCTAAGTTGAAAGTTATTTCCTTAGTAGTTTGATAACTAAACTCTCTGGCTTCTTTCTTTTTTTACAACATTTTATTATGGAAATTTACCAACACAGCAAATTTGAAAGAATTATACAATGTGTATACTTACATCCACCGCTTATATTCTACATATCACATATCTATCTGTCCATTAGTCCACCTTATTTTTATGCATTTCAAAGTATGTTACACACATCAGTACACTTCCTCCTATTTACACAGGCATATTATTACCTAAAATTCAATATTTGTTTTCAGAATTTTCTTTTGATACAAAATCCAATGCAAAAATACGCACAATTCTCAAGTGTACAATCAATGAGTTTTGACAACACACCTGTGGAACCCAAATCACTCTTTGGCCTCTATTCCTGATATGAAGCCTCTATTATTGGAGTTTAATATCTGGTTGACCTTTTAATTCCTTCGTTAACCTTGGTGTTTAGCCACTTCACTGAAATATGCCAAGAAATAGATTTATTGAGAATTCCTTTATTTACTAAACTTCAGTATTGTATTCTTACAGTTTTGAAAAATTCTCAGTCATTTTTCTCTTTAAATACTGCTCTTTTTTTTTCCTTCTGAAACTCACATTAGATGTATTTTCTCTTTTAAGATTTTTAACTCTTGATGATTCTTAGTATCATTATATATCCAACCCAGAACTCACACTACCTATGAATATACAAGTGGCAACTTAAATTTTCCTCTAAAATGTTTAATAAGCATCTCAATTTTAAAAATACAACACTAAGTGTGGTATCCCCCTGCACCCTGCTTTCCCTCCAATAATCAGTGAGTTTTGACAAATAACACACACCTGTGGAACTCAAATCACACTTTGGCCTCTATTCCTGATATGAAGCCTCTATTATTGGAGTTTTATCTCTATCTCAATAAAAGGCAAATCTGTCCTCATAGATACCCAAGTCAAAACCCTTAAAATCATCCTTGACTCCTCTACTCAACAAAGTCATAAGCAAATCTGGTCAGCTGTTATTTTAAACCTATATATATATATATATAAATAAAAGCCCAGCAACCAGAACAGCAGAACAACCAGAACGAAAGACCAGAATGACTGGTGGCTGTGACGTGCACTGCAGCAGCCAACCAGCCTGATCTGGGCCCTGATCGCCCCCTCACCCTTGGCCAGCACAGCCCCCGATTGGCCCCCAACTCCCCTATCGGGGATGGGGTCGGCCTGCCAACCGCCTACGGCCCCTCCCCCTCTCCGGCCCCCACCTGTGTATGAATTTGTGCACCAGGCCTCTAGTGTATCCATAATCATATTTATCCTGACCACCTCCACCATGTCATCTCCTTCCTACATTATAACTTTAATGATTTCATAGTTGATTTCCTGTTCCTATCATTGCCTTTTGTAGTCTACTAGAGGCCCGGTGCACAAAATTCATGCACTGGGGGGGCAGTCCCTCAGTCCAGTCTGCTCCCTCGTGCAGTCGGGAGCGCTCAGGCATTCTTAGCACTGCCGCAGAGGCAAGAGAGGCTCCCGCCACCGCCGCTGTGCTCATCAGCTGTGAGCCCAGCTTCTGGCTGAGCCACGCTCCCCCTGTGGGAGCACACGGACCACCAGGGGGCAGCTCCTGCATTAAGCATCTGCCCCCTGGTGGTCAGTGTGCATCATAGCAACTGGTCTTTCTGCCATTCGGTCGATTTGCATGTTAGCCTTTTATTATATAGGATTCTTAATATTTTAAAAAGCCATATAAAATTACATCCCAGTTCCAAAGCCATTAATTTTTTCCTACCTCACTATACAGAATAAAAACCAGTCCATCAATTGGGCCACAGCACCCATGTGTTACTTGCCTCCTTTGCCTACCTGACTTCTGTCCTACAGTCTTCCCATTGGCCACTCTGCTTTAGCCATACATACATGTATGCATCTACATACAGATTCTATTTGCTCTGTTTCCCTAACTAACACAACCATTCAAAGCACACAGCATTTGCTTGTTTATTGTGTCTCCCCACCACCCCAGCACTAGAATATAAACCTCACCAGGGCAGGGAGTTTATTTGTTCACTGCTGTACCTCATTGCTTACACTAGTTATTGTCCATCTCTCAGCACTGCCTTTTGTATAATTTCTCTGACCTACCTTCTATTTAACTAATACTCCCTTCAGGTACTCCTACCTGATATTTTACTCACTAATTTGTTTTTTAATTCTAACTATCTATTTTTAATTTATTGGGGTGAATTGTACAGCTGAAACCTACATAATTTTGTTAACCAATGTCACCCAATGACATAAAAAATTCCATTGACATCAAAGCCCAGAGCCTGAGCTGCATTTATTCATCTTACCTGGTGCTGCAGGAATTCTCAAACTAGGAATTTAAATTGGACTCAGACTGATAATTACCCTAAAATCTGAGAGAAGATAGTATCTGCAAGACAGAGCCACAAGCTGGAAAAGTTTACCTGTACAATTTCTAAGTCAGGAAAAGAAAGAAAACATTTAAAAAGGAAGCAGCAGTCCAGCTGCCATGGCTCAGTGGTTGAGTGTCAGCCCAAGAACCAGGAGGTCATGGTTCAATTACTGGTCCAGGCACATGTACGGGTTGCAGACTTGATCCCCAGTGTGAGGTGTGCAGGAGGCAGCTGATCAATGATTCTCTGTCATCATCTGTATATTGTATTGTATGTTCATCACCCCAAGTCAAGTCTCCTTCCATCACCATTTATCCCCCTTTACCCTCTCCTACCTCCTTCAACCCCCTTTCCCTCTGGTAATCACCATACTGGTGTCTGTGTCTATGATGCTTCTTTTCTTAATCTTTTCAACTTTCTCCCCTCTGACAGCTGTCAGTCCTATTTTTTAAGACTAATGTTAGAAGTTCTAATTGGCTCTTTTACAAAACTACTTTTTTCCATGGGGGGGGGGTTGTTGTTGTTTTTTTATATTTCAAATCCTTCTATGTTTTTTACCAATTATTTTTCTAATCCCTATTTTGTATTTATTATTAGAAATTAATGGTAGTCTCTTTGTTTTGTCTACTAGCTATTATTCAGTGGATTATTTCTTTGGGTTTTCTAAATGTATTTTAAATATCAGCTAATCTTTAGTGGATCCCTTTTTTAAATTTATAAATAGAGGAATATCTCTCTTCTAAATTAATTTTCATTGATTCTATCAGTATAACACTGGTGTTAATATTTCAATTTAAAATTCTGGACCTATGTCAATAGTATAAATTTTTATCATATTCTTGCATAAGGTCAGAGTTTGACTTTCCTCATGGTTTGTCTTAACAGTGAAATTTTATTTTCTTCTCCTTGGGCCAGTGAATAGATTTAGACCATTCTCTTTGAGGATGTAATTCGTTTAAGTTTCCAGCTTATCACAGATGATCTCAGGTCTGCTTCTCTGCTTTTTAAGAGCTAAAACTTGTTCTCATTTTACGGGCATTATACTTAAATCCCCTAAATTACTATGACCACACCATTAACTGCCCCCATACCACCACCAAAACAGCCAAATTTTGAGGATTTACTTGTGTCCCTATGGCTTAAAGGTTTTTCTTAGTTTCTGGAATTTGTGCATATTTCTTTCTTTCCTATAAGAGATCAAATAATTGGCACTTTACCCAGGATCAAAAATATTTAGAGTGAAGATATTTTCAAGTTATGTCATTCTACCACCTTGTTGGATCTGGGTTTGTATCTTTCTTTCACTTTTGAAAAGTTGCAGCACTGCTTTTTAGTTGTGATGTAGTCTGTCACAGTATTTTCTTGTTATTTTAGTCATCTTCGAATAGCTTTCTGCTTACTCTTCAGTGTGATTTGTTGATATTCATGTTCATAACTTACACATAGGATTTATTTCTATCTTATTTACCATATATTCTCTTTGATGCTCCCTTTTTTTAAATATATTTTTATTTATTTCAGAGAGGAAGGGAAAGGGAGAGAGAGATAGAAACATCAATGATGACAGAGAATCATTGATCAGCTGCCTCCTGCACACCTCACACTGGGGATCAAGTCTGCAACCCGTACATGTGCCTGGACCAGTAATTGAACCATGACCTCCTGGTTCTTGGGCTGACACTCAACCACTGAGCCATGGCAGCTGGACTGCTGCTTCCTTTTTAAATGTTTTCTTTCTTTTCCTGACTTAGAAATTGTACAGGTAAACTTTTCCAGCTTGTGGCTCTGTCTTGCAGACACTATCTTCTCTCAGATTTTAGGGTAATTATCAGTCTGAGTCCAATTTAAATTCCTAGTTTGAGAATTCCTGCAGCACCAGGTAAGATGCATAAATGCAGCTCAGGCTCTGGGCTTTGATGTCAATGGAATTTTTTATGTCCAATACAAAAGGGGCATTTTTGCCTCTGAAAAGGCTTTTTTGCACAGGTTTTCTTTTCCCCTTTCCCTGAAAGCACATCCTCCAAGCGTCCTGCCTTTACAGAGGAGTCAGTCCCAACTTCCCATAATCTAAAGGCCCACGTCCTGACTTCTGTCCCTGGATGGAAATTAAAGCTGGATTCGCTAGGACTGAGGGTTTGAGGTCAACACAGTCTCAGTTTACTGGCTGAATGCTCTGATTTCCAGTTCCTTCTTTGTTTCTCTGCGAATGGGACTTTCCTTGTTTCCTTTTGAGGTGAGCTATGCATTGTATTTAAAACTTCAGTTTATAATTGGAAGGGTTATTTCTAGATTTGCTTTGTCAGCATGTTGCCAAAACAAGAGAACCATTGCATAAAAACTTAAAACTTGTAAAAACTACCATTTGTTTACCAAAAGTGTATAATATGCTAATAAAGATAATATGTACATATACTTTAAAATAAGTAGAAAATATTAATGCTTCCATAGGAAAAATGGCCAACATATATGCAAATGTATGCACAAAAATTAATATAGCTAAAAATAAATTTTAAAAATATATAGTTAAGCAGTGTTGCAAAATGCAAATTAAAACAGACTTTTGTTTTTCAATTCACATTAACAAAAGTTAATACACTGATAATTATCAATATTGGTGGGTACTTTCTGACATAGGTCATATACTGGCAGTTTATGTTTCAAATAAAAAACATATCCCTGTGTTCTAATAATTCAATTTATAATATTCTCTCCAAAAGTTTTAATCCAGATATTGATACACTTATATTCACTATGTAATCAACATGTAAAAATAAAATGAAAATTCAAAACTAGGAATTACATATGTCTACCCTCTTGGCTCTTTCAGTGAGGGACTCTGAGGGATATGTTCTTCCTCATTTCAAAGACTCTGCGTTATAAATAAGCAGAAGAGTTTTATTTTTTTATAATAACAAACTTGACAAATATATCAACATTATGCATGTATGCTGATTATATTATTTTTAATTTTGATACTTTTTAGTGTAATCTGAATATGAGAATAGCTAAAGTTAGAACTGGGTTTTGAAAAAAAATAGAAAAAAGAAAATAAAGAGGAACATTTTCATTTATTTAGTGAAGGTTATTTCTTGACTGTTTTCCTTTTCTCCTTTTGATCTTTTAGTGTGAGCCCGGAAATTTAAAAGGGCTGGGTGGGAGCTTTACTGTTTTGCAATCAAGATTTGATCTCATTTTGAGTAACATTATTTGAGCATAAAAGTAATGATTTTCTTTTAAACATAGGCTTTTCAAAGATTTTCTCTATACTTTGGTGTGATTTTATTACATCTAAGGGCTATGTTTCTCCTCTGCTCCAAGAGAAACAAAATTTCCATTTTATGAAGTCAGCGGGGAGCCAGACTCAATTTATATAAATTAACTTCATAGAGAACTTTTCGTAAGACTAACTATTGGCACGTAAGGAAGTTACACTCTGGTAATCAAAGGCTCACTTGCAGGAACAAATTAACCTTCTAATATTAAGAAACTTAAAGAAAGGAGAGAAGACAGAAAGAAGAGAGAGAGAGAGAGAGAGAGAGAGAGAGAGAGAGAGAGAGAGAGAGAGAGAGAGAGAAGGGAGGGAGGGAGGAACCTGCGAAAATTATTAATTATATTTTCCCTGGGGGTGGGGCGGGACAAGTACCCTTATCAAATTGAGCACAGTTTTAATAGTTTAGGAAGATGGAGCTCAAAATCAGCTTGCAAAATTACCCTCTGGGAGTCCAAAAGACTATATTATAATTTTTATTTGCATTTACTTATTAACACATCTCTTCTAATTATTTTTAATATACTTGAAATGTAGATAATGCATTAGTACAGTACCACACATATTAACATGAGAATAAACATACATATGTTGAGGGTGCTTGCTCAAAATCATTTGTACTGATGTGGAGTCATGATCTAAATGTTTGAATACCACTCCAAGACTTGCAGAACAGAAAATAATTGAGAAAAGGCAATTTTATATCAACAACAGTGAGTTCAAATAACTACATCAAAATATTGCCATTCCGCATATAGAAATATTACCTAAGAAAAATATTCTGCATTTGTTGAGTAATTACATTTATTTAATGTCTTCTATTTTATTGACTGTTTTTATGTTTTGTTCAATAGAACCGTGGAAGAATGTTAAAAGTAATCTTGTAAACAGAAATCTTAATGATTAACTATCACAGTGGCAAATCATTTCCCCATATTTGGTGACCTATAGCCTTTCTGAAACTTTAAAGAAGAGTTTTTGTATTTTTCCTTGGATACAAGAATTTAAAAAGAAAACTAGGTAAAACATCTTGCTTTTAAACCTGGTAAAATAGTTTTCCTGCATTATTGATTTATTTTATAACAACAGATTATTTATTCCATGCTTCATTGCTTCTAAGGCATATATTTCTTTTAAACAGTTGATATATTGAAGTTGTAGTGCCCATTCCAATAATGGCATCTTAAGATTGTTGTTAGCAGGTGGCCATTATGATGTAGTTGCAATTCTTGGGCATGAGCAAACATGAAAAGTGGTAACATCAAAACTTGCAGAATGTGTATCAGCATCTTGGTGGAGAACTCTGGAGACAAGAGTAGAATGTTCCTTAAAAAACTGTTGCCTTGCCCTGGCCGGTTTTGCTCAGTGGATAGAGCATCTGCCTGCTGACTGAAGGGTTCCAGGTTCAATTCCAGTCAAAGGCATATGCCTGGGTTCTGGGCTCAATCCCCAGTGGGGGTGTGCAGGAGGCAGCCAATCAATGATTCTCTCTCATCATTGACGTTTCTATCTTTCTCTCCCTCTTCCTTCTTCTCTGAAATCAATAAAAATATATTTTAAAAAATACACTATCAACAAAGTAAAAAGGCAACCTACAGAATGAGAGAAAATATATGCACATCATATATTTGATAAGGGATTAATATCCAAAATATATTGAGATCTCCTAATATTCAACAAAAAAAAAACCAAACAGCCCAACAGTGGGCAAAGAACTTGAAGAGACATTTCTCCAAAGAAGATATAAGATTAGTCACTAAGTACATGATGCTCAACATCACTAATTATTAGGAAAATGCAAATCAAAACTACAATGAGATACAACCTCACACCCGTAGAATGGCTACTATAAAAGAAAAATAAAACAAACAAACAAAAAAAAAAACACCAGGTCGGCATGGCTTGGCTCAGTGGTTGAGCATTGACCTATGAACCAGGAGATCACGGTTCGATTCCTGGCCAGGGCACATACGGGGTTGCAGACTTGACCCCCACTGTGGGGTGTGCAGGAAGCAGCGATCAATGATTATCTGTCAGCGCTGATGTTTCTATCTCTCTCTCTCCATCTGCCTTCCTCTCTGAAATCAATAAAAATATATTTTAAAAAAAACAAAAACACGTTGCCTCCCCAATGCTTTTGATGACTCAAACCATGTTTGAATAAACATGGACTTGATGACCCTGAGTGGAAGGAAACTGAGGAAGAGCAGACTCTGGGGGTGAAGGAGCTTCAGGAACACCTTAACCCATTTATTTCACCTTTACTTTCTTGCATTTGCAGACCCAAGATGGGTACATGGTAAAAGTCCACTTAAATAAGTATGAGTTATTTAAATAAGTATAAAATAAAAATTCTAAGTGATAAAAATAGTGTCTCTTAATTGGTAACATATTTTCCTAATAATATATAAAATAATGGTTGTGCAATAAATAGTACCTTAGATCCTTGAAATAGAGGTAAACCACTATAACACATTTGCTCTAGGTAATAAGAGATAAACAGTCATGACATTTGGTCTTCATTTTTTTGTTTTCTTCCACTCTTTTTAGTTTGAGTTAATGTATGTTCATGTAAGCCTCCTCATGATGTTCTCTCTCTCTCTCTCTCTCTCTCTCTCTCTCTCTCTCTCTCTCTCATTCTGGGAAGTAAAATAAGCAGAATAATGTAAGCTATGAGACTCCCAGTAAGAGACAGAAATAAATCATTTTAAAATCAGGCAATATATACACTTACATAATGAAAATAATATCAAAAAGAACACCACAAAGTATTTTGAAAGTGACAATAAACTATCTCCTAAATGGTAATCTAAGATGCAACATAAAAGACATGTCTACTGGTAGAGAGCTATTGTTTCAGATCCTAAGGGCATAAGAATTAAAAATACCTTGTAGCTTCAGTGAATAACAAACTGCAAGTTTTGGTGTGCAAAATCATGATTTGAGGAAATTAGTTCCAATGATTTCCAGCTCCCAACATCAATGTACTCAAGGCACAGCATCATATACAGTTTCAAAGCATTGAGGACATCCCTCAAATCATCAGCCATCTCTCCACCCCAGATACCACTACCATCTCCATCATCCGGGCACTCCAAGTGTCTCTTCAGATCCAATAACTCTGGTGCCCTGTAACACATCTGGGGTTCATACTCTTGGGCTGGGCTGTGAATACTTGTGCTCTGAGCCTACCAAGCTTGATATTCTTCATGGCGAACCATCAGACAAACTCACCTCTCTGAAGCACAGCCAAGATGCTGGGCACGGTTCTCTGCTACTCATATTCTTCCCAGGCTGGGGAAGAAAACTTTATTCTCTCTCCTTCCTCCCAGGTTACTCTCTTTTACCCCAGCCCTTCTGGGACACTTACAGTCTCTCTCCAAATACTTTTGGCTTTCACAAAAGGCTAGAAAATCCTTAGATTTATAGGCCCTGAATTATAAAAGGGCCCCACTAGCTGCTTAAAAGGAAGGGGACGCTGGGAAGATGTAGGGATGACACACACAATTACAAATTATTGTGCAGCATCCACACCAGAAGTTCATAGTTTCAGCCAGAAAAGGCCTGGGTAATTTTCAATTAATTGCAACAATAGCCCAGAAAAGTGCAGGCCAGTAGTATTTACCATACATGAAATATACATTTCACAGATTATACATTTGTCCAAGCCACAAAATGTTTCAAAGGACCAATATGTTTATCATTAAAAGTGCTAAACCATTAAAACATTTTCAGTGAAAATTTCTAATCAGGAGGTACTTTGTCATGCATTGTCTGAACGTGAATCCTGTAATTGTAAGTCCTGGGAGTTGGTCTGCACTGTGCATCATTTTAGCACTAGAATCCTGGAGGAAACAACCGAGGGGAAATGGTGCAGTGTGAGGAGGCTGTACAGTGCCGGTTTATGAGTTTGTTTATTCTGCAGAAATTTTACTGCTGCTCAAACTGACTGCTTCTTTAGTGCCTTAAATCACACGGCATAATCTGTGGACTCGAGATCAAAACAATAAACTTCACTGAATTTACAGGCTCAGGAGAACAGCATCCAACAGGGCCTTTTATTATGACCCTATCCTGACAATGTTTTTCTGCCTTTCACTGCTTCAGGAACTCACAGGAGAGATGCCAAACAGCACGCTGTTTTCCGTGTGGGCTCCCCCATGTCAATCACACCAAAATTGAAGAAAACAGCTCAGATAGGAAAAGACAATAGAGGGATCTCTGTGGTGGGTGCAGAAAATAGCTCTGCTACATGTTAAGAGACACATTTAGGAAAAGGAAATGTAGAGCCATTTAACCATAACTGAGCTTTCTCACAGACGCTCGCCCATCAGAATCATTACTTGTCCCTGGGGTGCTGATGGATCGCACGCACAGCTGAGTTATGTAACGATGTAGTGCCCGGTATGGAGGAGGCAGAGAGGGTGATTTAGGCAGGTTTTATATGTCTGTGAAGGAAAACTTTTAAAATCTCATTTCCCATACTGAATTATTAATTAATCCTATATATCTATATATATAAAAGTCTAAGCAACCATTACAACTGAACGACTGGAACGAGCAGTTGCTATGATGCACACTGACCACCAGAGGGCAGACACTCAGTGCAGGAGCTGCCCCCTGGTGGTCAGTGCACTCCCAAAGCCAACCTCCCGCGACCCCTCCTCCCACCTGGCAAACCTCCCCCCCCCCACCCCCCGCCATCAGCCCTGATGGGGGGGGTGCAGCCTGACAAACTCCTGCAGTCCCTCCCCCCTGCCAGCAGGCCCCTCCATAGACCTTGATCACCGGCCCAGCCAAGGAACCCCACCCGTGCACAAATTTGTGCACCAGGCCTCTAGTACATCCATAATTTTAATCACTATTGTATTAACGTGATATAAATTATACACCATACAATAGAAGTGAAAAGAAATAAACATATTCAATAAAAAAAATAAATGCAAAGATATTTCTAATAATTTTCCTGGCTTTGGATTCTGGGAAACCTGAGTTTGACGTCTACTGATGCTGTTTCCAATCTGGGCAATGTGTAAGCTCTCCTAGACCCACGCTGTTAACCATTAGTACATGTGAGCCCACAGGGATGGTGGATACCATGAAGATGGTGATGATGTTGATGATGATGACGATGTCAATGACATTTAGGTTATCACTGACTCTCGGGGACCAGAGAAACCTTGGCAGGACCAGTCTAAATAGTCATAACCAGCCCACGATGTTTTTTTCCCTTATCAGCTTAACCCATTTATTTCAGCTTAACTCCATTGAGAAGGAACTCATCTCCCAATTCTCTGTAAATTGTACAGGTTGGGATAGAGTTATTACTTTGTTTTCTTCTTCAGATGCATTTGTTTCAATAAATGCTAAACTTGAGGCTTGTGGGGAAAAATCAGGAGGTTGCTTCAGGTTCTTTAACCCCTTGAAATAAAGTGGATACAGGGAGAAGAAAATGCTTTGGGAGAATGCCACAGCGATCTGCAGAGAATTGACATCTTTATGCTGAGTGTTTCGATCCATGAACACAGTATGTCTCTCTGTGAATTTAGATCTTTTTTTAAATTTTTTAATCAGCATTTTGCAGTTTATGGCATAGAGGTCCTATACATACTTTGTTAGATTTTTCACCTCAGTTGTGGTGGTTTTGTTTCCTGGGAGATTTTTGGTGATTGGTGTACTGTATTTTAATTTTGGTTTCCACATGTTTGTGGCTGGAATACAGAAGTAGAGTTGATTTTTGTATGTTGATCTTGCATCCAAAGACTTTACTGAATAATCTATTATTTCTAGGAGAGTTTTGTGATGCAGTATTCTAGATTCATGCCATCTGCAAATAGAAGTAGTTTCATTGTTTTCTTTCCATGATATAAAAGAATATAGCATTTGTTTTATTTTCTTGTTTTATTGTACTGGCTATAACTTCCAAAACTATGCTGAATAGCAGTGGTAGGAGCAGATATTTTTGCCATTTTCCCCCTGATATGAAAGAGAAAGTATTCAGTCTTTTACTATAAACTGCGAAGTTAGCTATAAGGATTTTTGGTAGATATATTATCAAGTTCACCATGTTCATCTCTATTTAGTTTGCTGAGCTTTTTTTCTTTAATGAATACATGTTGAATTTTATTAAATGCCTTTTATTATCAATTGAGAATATCATGTTATTTTTCTTCTTTGGCCTTTTAATGTGGTGAATTTCATTAATTGATTTTTAAATATTTAAACAACCTTGCATCACAATAATACAGTCCACTTGGTCATGGTGTATAATTCTTTTATAAAAATTGCTAAGCTATATTTCTAATATTTTTATAAGAAAGTTTGCATCACCCTCGCCAGTTCGGTTCCGTGGATAGAGTGTTTGCCTATGGACCGAAGGGTCCTGGGTTTGATTCTGGTCAAGGGCACGTACCTCAGTTGCAGGCTCAATCCCCAGCCATTGTTGGGGCACATGTGGGCGGCAACCAATCGATGTGTTTCTCTCACATCAATGTTTCTCTTTTTCTGTCGTTCCCCCTCCCTTCCACTCTCTGTAAAAATCAATGGAAAAATATCCTCGGATGAGGATTAACAAACAACAAAAAAAGAAAGCTTGCATCATTTTTCATGCAGTTTTGGTCTGCAGTTTCATGGATATTGGTCTGCAGGGTTTTTTTTTTGTTTTGTTTTGTTTGTTTGTTTTTTTATAATATGGTCTTATCTGGTTTGATATATTATTCTGGTGTCATAAAATAAATTTGCACCCTGGCTGTTGTGGCTCAGTTGGTTGGAGCACAGTCCCCTCCACCAGAAGGGGGCAGGTTCGATTCTAGGTCAAGGCACATACCCAGTTGGTTCAATCCAGATTGGGGTGCACAAAAGATCAGTGTTTCTCGCACACATATATCTCTCTCTCCCCTTTCCCTGCCCACTTCCTCTCCCTCAAAAAAAATTTTTAATAAAATAAATTAAGGGATGTTCATTCTCTTTCTGGAAAATATAGTGTAGACTTGGATGTTCATTCTCTTTCTGGGAAATACAGTGTAGACTTCTTTTTTAAATATTTGGTAAACTTTCCTAGTGAAAATGTCTGAGCCTATATATTTATTTGGGGGAGTTTTCTAATTATGCATTTAATTTTCATAATAGTTACAGGGCTATTCAAATAATCTATTTCATACAGGGTGAGTTATAGGAGTTTGTACTTTGTAAAGACTTGGTCCATTTCCTTACTATTATTTCCTTGTCTTCATAGTGATATTCCCTATTTCATTCTTGATATTGGTATTTTGTGTCATTGCTTTCAGTCTTTGCTAATCATTTCATTTTCATTCAGTCTAATGACTGGCAATTCCCACTCAGATGAAAATCCACATGTAACTTAAGTTGGCCCTCCAAATACTTGGACTCCAACCGTGGATCAAAAATATTGCTTTCATTTGTGATTGGTTGGATCTCTGATGCAAAACCTGGGAATATGAAAGGCCAACTGTATATTTATTGAAAAAATAATCCTATCTAATAATAGACAAATATGCAAATTGACCATACCTCTGTCACACTCACAAGCCACGCCCACAAGCCACGCCCACCATCCAATCAGAGCGAGTATGCAAATTAACCCAAACCAAGATGGCTACAGCCACAGAGAGCAAGGTTTCCTAGGTAACAGAGGAAGCCAAGCTTTCCGCCTGCCCTTGCCAGGCCTAAGCCTCCACTCAAGCTACAAAGTTTCAATTATAGAAGGTAAACAAATTCAAACAAATGGCGGCAGAATGGACCTTGAGAGAGCAGGCCACGGTTGCCACCGGCAACAGGGGAAACAAAGTTTTCCGCACACCCTGGCCGAGCCACCCGCTTAAGGCAACAAAGTTTCAATTATAACCCCAACACAAATGGCTGCCTGCCTCGGAGGGAGCCCCAGGCTTGGCTCTGCTCCAGGCTACAAAGTTTCAATTGTAGAAGGAAAATAAATCCCAGATACCAGGGCCTCGCTTGGGTTGCCAGGGGGCGTGGCCAGCCTGCAAACCACCACAGGCCCCTCGCTCAGGCCGCCCCACACCCCAAGGGAACCCCCACCTGATCCGGGACACCCTTCAGGGCAAACCAGCTGTACCAGTCCTCTATCCTATCTAATAAAAGAGTAATATGCAGATTGATCATCACTGCAACACACAATATAGCTGCCCCCATGTGGTCAAAGATCCTGCCCCCATGTGGACACAAGATGGCCACCACAAGATGGCCAGCAGGAGAGGGCAGTTGGGAGGCACCCGGCCTGCAAGGGAGGGCAGTTGAGAGGGACCAAGCCTGCAAGGGAGGGCAGTTGGAGGTGATCAACCCTGCAGGAGAGGGCAGTTAGGGGTGACCAGGCTGGCAGAGGAGGGAAGTTGGGGGCAAACAGGCTGGCAGCAGAGTGGTTAGGGGGTGATAGGCTGGCAGGCAGAAGCGGTTAGGGGCAATCAGGAAGGCAGGCAGGCAAGCAGTTGGGAGCCAGCCGTCCTGGATTGTGAGAGGGATGTCCGACTGCCCGTTTAGGGATCCGACTGCCCACCGGGATCGGGCCTAAACGGGCAGTCGGACATCCCTCAAGGGGTCCCATATTGGAGAGGGTACAGGCTGGGCTGAGGGACAACCCACCTCCATGCACGAATTTCGTGTACCTGGCCTCTAGTCTGTGTATAAGTGGACCTGGCTAGTTCAAACCTGTGTTGTTCAAGGATCAACTGTAGTTTTTTTCATTTATATCACTACATGGGATCCCATTGAATATATCACATTAACTACAGTTGCTGGATATCTGAGTAATTTTTTAACAAATGAAGTCTATTTTATTATTTCAAGTATTAATGATAAAAAAATTTCAGCACAGCTATTGCATTTTAAAAAGTGAAACTACATAGTACTATGTTTCTAGCTCAGTAAGCAGATGAACCTGGTGTCTTTGAGTGACATAACAATTGAGCATTGTATAGTACATCTTATGAAGACCTATAAATTAAAGAACTATTGGTGAGTAATTTTAATTTGGAACTATTATAGTAATACTGCTATGAACATTCTTGCGGATACATCTTATTGTGCAAGTATACATATTTCTATTGGAAATTGAATTGTTGAACTGTAGAGTATGTATATCTTAAACAAAATGAAAAATTACCACTTTTCCAAAGTGGTTGCAAAAATTTACATTTCTAGCAGACGTACATGAGAGTTCCCGTAGCTCCATATCCTTACCAAAACTTAGTATTTTCATTATGTTTCCTTTTAGCCAGGTTGGTAGGTGTATAGTTGTATTTCGTTATGGGTTTAGTTTGTATTTCCCTGATTAACCAGTGAGGATGAACAACTTTTTCATGTCCTATGCTGAATGGTCTGTTTTTCTGTTACCAAAAAGAGGGGGGTTAGTCCTCTCATGCCAAATTTGTGGTGAATATGGGCTTTTTGAGTAGTAGACCATTGGATGTATAGGGCTAGAACTCAGAAACAAGATCTGGGCTGTGGGAACCAAGGTATGGAATTTAGTCTGTAACACTGGTAGTTTTTTATAAACCCCAGAGAACTTGGTGATTTGTCAATCCAGCTACATACCATGTGGCAGTGTTAGCACCAGCTATCTGGCCCAGATCTCCATGGGTTATGCTAGAGACTCATCCTATATAATAAAGAGGTAATATGAAAATTGACCCTCACGCCATCACACAAGATGGCCACCCCCATGTGATCAAAGATGGCCACCACAAGATGGCTGGCAGGGGAGGGTAGTTGTGGGTGATCAGGCCAGCAGGGGAGGGCATTTGGGGGGACCAGGCCTGTAGGGGAGGGCAGTTGGAGGGGACCGGGCCGGCAGGGGTGGGTAATTGGGGGCAAATGGGCAGGCAGGGGAGGAGTTAGGCATCGATCAGGCTGGCAGGGGAGTGCTTAGGGGGTGATCAGGCTGGCAGGCAGGAGAGCGGTTGGTAGCCAGCAGTCCCAGATTGTGAGAGGGATGTGTGGGATCAGGCCTAAACCGACAGTCGGACATCCCCCGAGAGGTCCCAGATTGGAGAGGGTGCGGGCTGGGTTGAGGGACAACCCACCCCTAATGCACGAATTTTGTGCACTGAGCCTCTAGTTTAAACATAATGACAAAATAATCTCCATGAATTTGGGACAATTATCAGTATAAATCAGAGTCTTTAAATAAGCCAAAGTTCCATCAAAATGCACTGCTTCATCAGGGCCACCCTTGGCCTAAAGGCAGACAACCAAGTAATGACCTGTAAAATTATCTATATATGTAAAAGGCTAATTATGCAAAGTGTCCCCTTGGGAGTTCTACCGAGAGACCAGAGTTCCATCGCTCACTATGACATGCGCTGATCACCAGGGGGCAGTATGGAATGAAGGAAGGTTCTGGCCAGCAGCAGAAGCCGGGGAAGGAAGGTCCCAATCGGCCCTGATCGCCAGCCAGGCCTAGGGACCCTACCTGTGCACGAATATCATGCACCGGTCCTCTAGTATTTTTAAAAAATTAGAAAATCATATTAAATGTGATTTACAATGAAATTGCTGATATCAGGAAAAGAATAAAGAAATTGCTGATATCAGAAACCGGACTTTGTGATTTCATGTTGTTAAAACCTTTAAAAAAAGATGTTAATAAGCTACAAATATACTCTTTTACTTAGCTTTCAGCCATAGAATACATCCCAATTATTAGCAAATAGGCTCTCATTTCATGTCAGAAAGGTCTTTCTAGATGTCAGAAAAATTAAATCAAGTATTTCCTTTGGCCATAAGAAAGTAATTCAGTCTCCCATATCCCCAATTAAAGAAAATAAGGACATTCCAGCCATTTTAATTCACAATGCTTTAACCAATTTGTTTCTTAGAACTGAAAATATTCTAATGTGATAGGACAAAAGATTATGGGATGTATTCTCTCTCTCTCTCTCTCTCCTCTCTCTCTCTCTCTCTCTCTCTCTCTCTCTCTCTCTCTATATATATATATATATATATATATATATATATATATATATATATAATGAATTGGAAATACATAAATTCTCATCATTAACTTAATTGTGGTGACATCTTCTCTGCTTCACTATCAAATAGTTGAAAAATCTAGAGATTTAGTATCTACTGAATTAAAAGATATATTTTCATTAGCACGCTGACACTATTTTTAAATACTTCCTTTATAAACTTTCAATACTTCTAACTGATTTAGGGAAATAACATGGTATAAGAAAATGCATTGTAATACATGAGAAACAGACTTTTGTTGGAGTCAAAAGGCTTGGGTTTAAGTGCATCTCCATGATTTTTAAACTGAATGGTATTAAATAACTCATGTAAATGTAGAACTTCCATTTCCAAATCATATAATTAAGAAAAAAAATTTCTGCTGTGAAAAGATGCTATGAATATAAATTATTGTTTCTGAAAATGCTTTGTCAAGTAAAATATTATACAAATACTAGAGGCTGGATGCACAAAATTCGTGCAAGAGTAGGCCTTCCTTCCCCCAACTGCCGGCACTGGCTTCCCTCTGGCACCCAGGACTTGGGCTTCCCTCGCAGCCCTGGCTTCATCTGGAAGGTAGTCCAGAAGGACATCTGGAAGGACATCTGGTCTAATTAGCATATTACGCTTTTATTATTGTAGATGTCCTAGCCAGTTTTGCTCAGTGGATAAAGTGTCAGCCTGTGGACTGAAGGGTCCTGGGTTCAATTTCAGTCAAGGGCACATGCCCAGATTGTGGGTTCAATCCCCAGTAGGGGGCGTGCAGGAGGCAGCCATTCAATTATTCTCTCTTATCATTGATGTTTCTCTCTCGCTCTCTCCCTTCCTCTCTGAAATCAATAAAAATATATTTTAAAAAAACATTATACAAATACAGTAGTTTTTGTCTCCTTATCAATATAAACCATTCATTTGCTAGCATTTTCCAATACCTCTTTATACTTGAAAGTCCCTCTAAGAGTCTGCTTAAATATAACCACTTCTGTTTGGCCTTCTCCAGAACCTAAAGAGAAGGTTAAATTACTACCTTCTCTATGTTTCTGTCGCATATTAAATTATCACTATTTATTATAATTCTTAGTTCATTGCAACAGTAGTAAAATTAGTCATCATAATAGTAATGTAGCAGTAGCAGTAGCAGTAGTATGAGT
Source organism: Cnephaeus nilssonii (assembly GCF_951640355.1). Lineage (NCBI taxonomy): Eukaryota > Metazoa > Chordata > Mammalia > Chiroptera > Vespertilionidae > Cnephaeus > Cnephaeus nilssonii. The sequence continues at coordinate 12,147,990 of NC_137087.1, forward strand.
AGCATTAGTAATAGTAATTGCTATTTACTAAGTGCATCTAAGGCACCAAGTAGACATTTCAGCTTCACAACAATTTGGTAAGGATAGTGTGTTTTGGAAAGATCAACAAACATCCAAGACCCACAGCTCTAAACCTCATGTATCAGTTAGCTACCTCTGTATAACAACTCACCACAACATGTAGAAGCTTAAACGACCATTTTTTTAGCTTCTGATTCCATTGCTTAGAAAGTTTGCCTGGGAGCTGGGAGATTCTTCTGATTCCAGGTGGTTTCCTAAATCCGTGGTAAACTTCAGCTAGCCTGGGCAGGACCACATCTACTCATAAAAGTAGACTGACCGTAGTTGGGCCACCTGGGCTTTTCTCCATGGTTGTCATCCTCCGGGTGTCCAGGCATGGTTTACACGGTGCTGACAGAGGACTAGAAAGAGCAAGAAAAGCAGGATCCAAGCAGAAGGATACAAGATTCCTGAGTCATAGACTTAGAACCAGCACCCTATCTTTTCTATCACATTCTATCACTGAAGCAAGTCACAAGTTCAGTCCAGAGTCAGACTGGGAGGAACTAGATAGTCATATGACAAAAAGCATGGACACAGAGACTTTAATTAGGCCCATCAATGCAATTAACCCGCCACAACCTATGTCACGCTGTTCCTAAGGTCTTGGTTTTGAGTCGTATTTGCGTATTAGATTAGAGCACTTTAGGAATCAGGACCTTATAGGATCCTAACATTTAACTCCTTGCCTGGGCATTTATTTAATGATTTAACTTCTGTGTGTAAATGGGAAACTTGATTCAACTTACAAGGATAATTGAAGAAAATATTTATAGATCTATTAATTTGACTAACTTTTACTGAGCTGCTACTATATGCTAAGCAAATCTTTTAAAATATAACTTCTACATATATGCAGAATTATCATGGTATTTATTGAAGGTATTTATTAAAATGTGTTTATTATCAGAAACACATTTCTAAGCTTAGAGTTTGCATATCCGCTTAAAGGCAGGAAAAAATAATCTTGGGTGTTGTTTAAAATCCTCACACACACCTATTAAATTCTAAGACATTTGAAGAAGCTTTGTCTCACTATATTAGGCATCAGTCATGAAACCATGAGAAAATATTACTGAAAAGATTTGCTTTTTATAATATTTTGTTTGCCATCTCATATCCTAAATCAACTAGCCCATATAGAAAAACTCCAAATTAACATAGTTAAATAATAATCAGTCTATAAATTTACTTCATAAGAAATTTTTTAAAATCTCTAGGGCTAATTTTGGAATTCAAAGGTTTAATACTCAGTGAGAGAAGTCTTATTGTGACAAACGCTGAAGTAATATTTTCATAATTAAAATAATCATTGGATAGTACATAAATTTCAAACACATATAGTGAGAGCCTACTATGCATAGAACGTAGTTGGGTTTATATTGTAGTGGATGATGGGCATGTTTTTGCAATTGAAAGATTCCATATTGTATTGAAAATAGTAGATTAGACATAACTAAATTTTAGTAAATAATCAGGAAATACCACATTTGCTCAGGATATTTTTATAAGGAATAATTCATTTTAAAAACATTTTCTCCCTAATATTTATACCTCCGCTTTTTTGTTTGTAAAATGTAAATATGGCAACAGGCACGGACAGGAACATTGCAAAAGACAATTTAATCAACTTTGTGAAAACAAATTGTACTCCAAAATACCATGGCAAGTACTCAAGCAGCATGCAGCAAGCATTCACTGTCTCAGCTGAAACACTTTGTAAAATATCTTGTGGTGGAAAAGACTACAATAGAATAAGAAAAGTCTCAAGCATAATTGTTGCCTTCTTTTCACTCGTCATTTACACTATTACAATGAAGCCCTCCATCTCTCTGCCGCCTGTATCATTTTGCTTCTAACATCACAGTCTTACCTTTGCTCTGAAGACTCTCTCTACCCTCATTAAATGAAAGATAAGATGATTATTAACTTCAGAGCTTGTAATAGACTTTGGCCTCTTTCATTTCATTATCATTCATTAGCAGCACCTCCTCCTCCCCCATGTTCTTACTGTTCCTTGTGTCTTGTTGCCTTTGGTGCGCTCTCTCTGCTGTTTCCCTGGTTTTTAACAGCAGAAGTGGCATTTAGTGACCTACCCTGGTATTGACATCCAGTTACTGCCTCCATTAAAGACAGTCTAATTAAAGTGGGGCATGTGTTGGCCAAGAATTAGTGAAAGGAAGTGCAAGAATCAAAGCAGGGCATTTCTTGTTTGAAACACAAGTTCAGCATCACATTTTGGAAGTCTATGTTATGATTATTGACCTAATTATGCATTAGCAGTACTTTTGTATCTGAAATCAGTGACTAGATCCATTTTTTAAATCCTCACACTAAGATATGTTTATTAATTTTTAGAGAGGGGGGAAGGGGGAGAGAGAGAAAGGGAGAGAAAGACAGAGGGAGAGAGAGAGAGAGAGAGAGAGAGAGAGGAAGAGAGAGAGAGAGAGAAACATTGATGTGAGAGGGAAACATTGATAGGTTGCCTCTTGTACACACCCTGACTGGAATTGAACCCACAACTTAGGTATGTGCCCTGACAGGGAATTGAACCTGCAACCTTTTGGTTTACAGAATAATGCTGCAACTAAATGACCCACCTGACCAGGACCATGACTAGATTCATTTTAATCAGCACTGTCTATCTGTGTGTGTGCATGTATGTATATATGTCGGAGTTTGTTTGAATTCTTCTTTTATTTATTTTTTAAGATTAAAAAAAATGTTTTAAAGGATATGCTGGCTCTTCATTGCCACACTTCCTTCTTCTTAAACACTTTCAAAATATATTTTTCTTGATTTCAAAGAGAGGAGGGAAGAGGGAGAAAGAGATAGAAACATCAATGATGAGAATGGACTGCCTCCTGCATGCCCCTTACTAAGGGTTGAGCCCACAACTCAGGCATGTGCCCTGACTGGGAATCAAACTGTGACCTCCTGGTTCATAGTTGATGCTCAACCACTGAGCCACACCAGCCAGGCAAGTTATTTTAAGTTGATTTTTAGAAAATGAGGAAGGCAGAGTGTGAGAGGGAAACATCCATTGGCAGCTTCCTGCACGCCCCCTACAGGGGATCCAGCCTGCAGCCCGGGCATGTGCCCTCACCAGGAATGGGACCCGCAACCTTTCAGTGCACTGGACAATGCCCAACCAACTGAGCCATACCGGCAGGGTTGTTTGAATTTTTCTTTGAAAAAAATTTTATGAGTGAACCACATGAACATGAGATTTCATTAGTAGAAAGCACCAACGATGCTAAGATCAAGGAAACATTAGATTGCTTACTACCAGACTATTTTGATTCAATTCATCCAATTTTTTAAAACACTAAAGAGTCTTTAACTTACAAGTCTTTCTAAGGATAGAAATGCTTGACAAGGGTCTTTCCTGTCATCTCCCCTTCTCAATCACCACCTGTTCTATCTCCTCCTAGACCTTATCTTTGGAATCAGTTCCTAGAACCTGCCTCTCAATGCCTGGAATAGCCATCAGATGCTCTGGTTTACTAGGTCTGGAGTGCGGCCAGGGATTTTGCTTTTTGAGCAAGGTCCTAGGTGATGCTGCTGCTGCGACTGCCAGTCAGCAAAGCATATTTTGAGCAGCAAGATGCTAGAAGCTTTGTTCAAACAAACCAGCATAGTCAAGTCTATCCCTTCCCTTCTACTTCCCCTGGTCTTATTGTAAAGAGGCATTATACTTCCAAATGAAGTACAGGAATGTCACCATCACTCCCCAACCCTTAGGGTGAGGTTTCTAACATTTCAAGTTTTCATAAAAGAGAGGGGAGCTTAAGAACTTAAAAATAAGGGGAGTGCAGAGGGGAAAATGGAACGTGAACATATGAAAATGTTTACCTTTATAATTTTATTCCATTCATAAAAGGAAAAAAGAGCCTTATAGTAAATTAGAAAATAAATTGCATCCACATGTCTTAAAGGGTAGTAATGACCTCTATAACATATATAAAATATAAGTTCCACTTATCTCTTTCTCAAGATGACTTCCTGTCATCTTGAGAAAGAGATAATGTTGACAATGTTTTTAAATTAATGTGCAGGTGATGGTGCTACCAAGGAAGACAGGGAGGTAGAATATTTTTAGGAAAAAGAAAAAGATCTAGAACTCTCTTTCCCCTGGAATGAATGGATCTGCAAGCTCTTTGGGAGCCCAGTGCTCTTCACCCTCTGAATGGAAGGCAAAGCCCCTCATTTTAATTCTCCTGTGCATCTCTTTATCAATTATATCAAATCACTCCAGGTCGAATTAGGAATTGCTAAGACTTTGCTTATGCATTTTCATAAAGAACAATCTTTGAGTGCCAGGCCATAAGTAATTGATTTTCACAGAAAACTTTGCTTCCTATGGTATGTTCGGTATCAGGCAGCCTGGTAGGCAAAACGTTCTGTGAAATGATACAGCTATAGATAGGTGCTCTGGGCCATGCTGTCTGCAGTGTGAGTATTGCTGCTTTTACTGCTCAGTGCTAAACATTTAAAGTTCCCAGGAGTGAGGAGAAATGCTTGCTGTTTTCAGTTGGTCATTATTTTTTCAAATATTAGTTTCTGCCCCATTCTTGCCTTTCTTTACTTCCTGAACCAAACTAACATGTATGAAGAACATCTGATATTAACTCACAAGTACCCTCTCCCCATTTTCTAGCTGCTGTTGCCCTATTTCTGTCCTCTAGAAAGACTCTCGGGGTTTCAGCTATCCCATGTGGCACCAACTGTGGACAACTTTCAGGCTAAAGGTTATAAAAATGTGGAAACCACCCTGTAAAGTTTTTCTTTCCAAGTGTGTAGCCCCGCCAGAAACTTCTTGCTTTTGTTCATTTTCAACTGCATTCGGGTGGTTGATTTTTAAAAAATAAGTATTTTTTTCAGATCAGTAGAAAGGTTGATCTTTAGGAGCCATAGCAATAATAGAACTTTAATTTACTATATATTTAGGTCTATTTGTTATACACATCTATCCTTAATAATACATAAATTTAGATCAGAAGTTGGTGCTTCCAAAATAAAACATACAATGTTTAGCTTCGGCTTATGGTTGCACACAGGTATTACAAGGTGGAAATCCGGTAACCGTTGGTATACTATTGCAAGGACAGGAAGACAAGCAAAGTAAGATTCCCAGCTTGTTGATCCAAACTCTAAAGGAACCGGTGGTTAAAAGTAAGAATGTTGATGTATACTGAGGTTCATAGCCACTTTATGAAAATTCTTATAAGAAAATAATCAACTCAGTAAAACTGTCCCAAATTGAATTGGTTATAAGAAGCAACTTCATATGATCTAGTATCCAAACCAGGTTATATTTGTGAATGAAAGGAAACACTATTAACAATTAATTGAGAAAATGGGCATAATTTGGCATTATCTAGTACACACTGATGTATATGGTCACTAACTCTTAAGAAACATTCTTAGGAGATAAAGTTGTAGCATCAATCCCTTTCCTAACATTTCTCATTAATATTCTGTCAGGAATGGAAGGCAGTCCAGTAATAAAAATCATATTAAGATGACTCTTCTGACCCAACCTATTTCATATATCTTCATTATGAAATTAAGAAAAGACAAATAGGCAATGTAGATGACAATAATTATATTTTAATTTATCGTTATTGTTGGAAGTATTACAGATGTCCCCCTTTTTTTCCCAATGACACCCATCCACCCCACACTCGCCCCTCCCAGGCTTTAACCAAATTATTGTCTGGGTCCATGGGCTATGCATATATGCACATAAATTCCCCAGTTAATCTCTCCTCATCCATCCTCGCCTTCCCTCTAAAATTTGTCAGTCTTTTCCATGCTTCTATGTCTCTGGATCTATTTTGTTCATCAGTTTATTTTGTTCATTAGATTCCACATATGAGTGAGATCATGTGATACTTATCTTTCTCTGACTGGCTTATTTCACTTAACATAATACTCTCCAGATCCTTCCATGCTGTCTCAAAGGGTAAAAGATCCTTCTTTTTTTCTGCTGCATAGTATTCCCTGGTGTAAATGTACCACAGCATTCTTATCCATTCATCTACTGATGGGCACTTAGACTGTTCCCAGGTCTTAGCTATTGTAAATTGTGCTGCTATGGACAGAGGGATGCATATATTCTGTCTGATTGGTGTTTAGGGTTTCTTAGGATATATTCCTAGAAGTGGGATCACTGGGTCAAATGGCAGTTCCATATTTAGATTTTTTAGGAAACTCCATACTATTTTCCATAACGCTGCATAAAACTCTTGATTTAAACTTATGAGTTGCATGGTCAACTTTCTAACAACCAACTGGGGAAAGAGTCCCAATCGTTTCAAGCACAATATCACTAGGGGGACCCCAAGTAGATACATTTTCTTGTATTAATATTTGAATTTCTCACACTAGGTAAATTCTCACATAGAGCAGATATTCAGCATCATTATTGAATTTAATAAAATAATGGGCCATACATCTGCAGGCATTTACTCACACATCTTACCTCTCTTCTAACATACACACTTGATGAATAAGCCCATGTCAAAAACAGGTTTAACTTCCCCCCAAATAATTGCAATTTGTACTATTGAGTTAGTTCCAGTGGGAGAAATAAAGGGTTTACCATCATCCAAACATGATTTCCTTCAGTCAGCTCCTCAAAAGATAACCTTCAAGTCTCTCAGGAAAAAAAAAAAAAAAACTGCCCTAAAAGACCTGCAACATGACTGGAAAATTTACATCTGGGTTTAATGCTTTAGCTTTCAGCTCAGGAGATCAGGATTTCAAATCTCAGGTATCCCCGTTGGCATATAAATAATACTTTCTTTGTATTAGTGAAGCAAAGGAGGAAAAAGGTGAACTCTAAATTGACTCCATTTAATGGGCTGCCACCTAAAAACAGTGAATGAAAAGGTAAAGTCCCACAAGTCAGTACTAAATGAATGAATAGCAGCAGCTGGTAAAAGATAACAAGCAATTTTCATGAGATTTACAGTAAGCTAGTGAACTACAACATGACAGAGGCTGAAAGTAAAATTAGATGAGGCTGTACATCAATGAAGATTTTGTTCTCAGCAGCTATGAACTTTCATATGATTAATAAGACAAGAAGGGTAGATTCCAGGGAATACCCTAGGGCAGACAATGTTATCAACAAGCAGAAGATAGGAACCGTTAAAATAGGAAGTGGGGAGAAAGTTCATTGTCAATGTGTATTAGAAAAATACTGATTTGATTATAAACCCGAATGGCATGACTTGAGCCAGTGCTCTGTCTCATTCTCAGGTTTGCACCCACCCTTTTCACTCCTCCTGCCCAGAATACAGAATCAAATCTGACCAAGGCCAGGACTCAGCTTCCTATTCTTCTGCACTGTTCCCCCTGGCCTGGCCTGGCCTGGCCAACAGTGCCTATAGCATGCCCTGCTGTACACACATGAAACCTTGGCCAGACCCCAGCTGTCCACGCTGACAGCTTCCTTGATGCCAGTTCCCTGGCTGTTATTCAAGTCAGATCTCCATCTTGGTTTTTTTCCTCAGGACACTCTATTCACTTGAATGAAAACTTCCTAATACTCAACATGAGCTGCTTTCAAATAACAGATAATAGGCTTCGCCTGCCAAGAAGACTTCCTCCACACACATCTTACTAGGTCTATTCCCCTTTGCTCACCTGACTCCTGTGAAGGGGTTCTAGTTTCATAGTTTAGCTCCTCCCTTTCCTCCATCCTGCTGCAGTTTACCCAGCAATCAGAACATAAAGCAGTGTGCCAGTTCTGACCCAGACCTGGATCAAAGTGCCTGTTTGCCTATTACTGCAGGCATTCTAGGTCATCTTCAGATACTCTCTCAGACCATGGCTTCCTACATCGTATTCAGGGCCACCAGATCAATAACCCATATACAGAAGACTGGCCGGTCAATGGCATAGGCCAAACAAGCTGGGTGACCGGTAATAAGAAAAACTATTCTGCTCCTCCCAAGGAAAGGAAATATGCTATGGTTTCTAACACAAACTTCTCCATGCTCCATGGAGCTCTGCCCAGCCTGTGCTCCTGATCTCCTGAGTTCCACAGTGACCCACTTCTACCCTCTGACGTCCCATCCACCTTCAAGAACCATCACACTCTGAAGGGGGAACAAATTTAACTCATCCCTAGGTCCCTTAATCCTTCCCTGTGCAGGACTAATGAACCCAGAAAAGATACCCTGACCCATTGGAGGTAGGTGCAGCTATTCTTTCACACCTTGGAATGGGGAAACAAAGATCTATTCAGATCTTTTTTCAATACTGCCTGTTTTAAAGATGCCCAGAGGATGATAGAGGGGATTTGCCCAGTCAGTAAAGATCCAGAGATACCTCCACCTGTGCCTGCCTTTGCATCACTGCAGGTACCATCTTTCACTATTTGGGGCCCCTGAATCAGCCTATTCCACCGCCCGGCATTTCTAAATGTATGATCTCTGGACCACCGCCATCAGAATCAGCTGAAGGACCATCAGAATGCCAAGTCCCAGGCCCCACCCACTCAGCCAGAACTGGACTTTACCTACATGTACTGCTAACCAGACCTCCAGGGGATTCTGGGACCCACAAAATGCTCAGAGCCCCTTCCCAGACCCTTCAGAGGAACCTCAGCTGAGTACCTGGAAGCAGGGAGTTCAGTCAGAGGCGAGGCTGAACTGATTCAGGTTTTGGACCCTGCAGAGCCTAATAGGAAACAGTATGTCTCCCAAAGAAGTTTAAGAAACACGCTAAAATGTTACTGCCGGGGTCCTACCTGGACTGCAAATGGGATCAGGTGCTGAGATCCAGATCCAGGTAGATCCGGATCTTAGCACGGGTGTGTGTGTAGTGAGGGGAGAGCCTCGCAGAGGCTGAGCAGGGATTCCTGGGCAGGCAGAGTACTCCCCGGAGTGAACAGAATTCTCTTTATGGAGACACCCTATGCCCTTGGAGGGGCGTGCACACACCTTCAGGATCAGCCAGGAGACATGTCTAGCCAGTCAGACATCTGGTGCTGAGTGTGAAGTGACTTAACCCAAAGCTTGATCCATGTCTGAATTTAGAAATAAAAAGGGTCTCCAAGAGTAATCATATCGAGGTCCGTAGAGACAATTTCAGGAACCAGACCTCTCAGATTTGCTGGTGGAAGTCTCCTGCATTGACTTTACTCTTCTACGCCAACAACTTTGTCTATGCAGACTCTAGGCAAATGCCTCTGGGGATGACTTTTGCACTAGAGTCTAAAGGCCCCAACCTAACTGGAAACATTGGGGTTCATCCTGGAGAGACAGTTTCCGTGTAATTTTAGGTAACTCGGGGATAGAGGAGCATTTGCTATGTGGCGTGGTCAACCAAGAGCTTGCTGCCAGGGTACCACCTAAAAGCCTGGAGCCCAGCCTTTGTGCCTACAGTACTGGTGGGAGGGGCCAGACTACTAGGATGGTAAAGACAGCAAATATGCCTCCCCAAAGGAGTAGGCCAGTCAAGAAGAAGTGTGTAGAGCTTATTCTGCTATCAAAGTTGGCGGGGAAAAGCTATGTGATTAAAAAATATCTCTGGACTAAAGCGGCCCATGGAGCGAGATCTGCATGTCACAAAAGCTGGAAGGGATGGACAACAGGGTGAGAACTATCTGATGGTGCGTAGTCTACCTGTAGAAGCCATTTCCTAGGCCTCAAAAGCACAAAATTGTCTTTTTATTCAGAGGAGTAGAGTGGATGGCATTCCATGCTTGCATTTGGTTGTAGTGAGTAGAAGGCCTAAAACACAGTCCAAGAATTTTTGAACATTGAAAGTTTTCTCTCCATCTGTATGGCAATAATGTAAGAACATTCCTGCAGCCAGATGTATAGTGAGGTTTAGGGATGGAGTGGTGGTAGAGAGACTGAGGTGGGATACAACAGAGAAAACTGAAGGAGAGGAGAAGACAGATTTCAGTAATACCGAAAGTACAGGAGGAGGGGACAGAAATAATGTCCACGTGTGTGTGTATCTTAGAATAAAGTATCAAAGTGATCCACAAATATCAGAATATATATATATATATATATATATATATATATATATATATATATATATATAAAATAACATGTATGTATAATTCCTGCTCTCACTGCACCAATTTAACCAATCCAAAAGTAATGAATTTAATATTTGCTTTCTAAAGCTTATTAATATTAAAACATTATTTTTTTAGTAATTACTAGATAGTCATAATTTAAAGATTATAATTGAAATCAGGGCTCAGCAGCCTATGTTCCATGGGCCGAATCTGGCTCACCATCCCTGTTTGTAATTACACTTCCTTTGGACACAGCCACACCCAATTGTTTCTACATTGTCTTATGGCCGCTTTTGTGAAACGGCAGCAGTTGAACAGTGACAGGCACTGCATGGCCTGCAAAATCTAACAAATTTACTCTCCGCCCCTTTACATAAAACGCGTGCCCATCCTTTATGTAAATCGTGATCACAGACACATCCACAGTCACACCGAGGGCACATCTAGACGCAGCACAGGCTCTTTACCTCCCCTCGGCCAGGTTTCAGTGATTCCTTCCGCTGCAGACCATCCAACCTGCTACCCTCATCTCTCTCTAAGCCTGACTACATGGGAGGGGAGGGGAATTACACCAATTTCTGAAAAAACATAAGGCGTTTGCTTTTTAAAGATTTTAAGGTGAATACTGAGAGAAAATAAATAGGAAATACCAAATTAACATAAAGAAAAAAGTTTATGACAGCCTGTATCTTCTTCAAATGACATAGTTAGGTCTGTAGTAATATGAAATGCCAATAGAATCTTCTGGATTTTATTGCTCTGAGAACATGGATTGTGAACTCTCTTTGCTCACGACTAAAATATTTAAAAGAATAGAAAAATAACGAAATGGTCAACAGCCCAAAATTGAGTAAAAGATCCCATTCACATGTGAGAAATTTTGAGATAGTTTTCCTAGATAAAAGACAAGTGGAACCATAAATATAGCAAAAACTAAAAAAAAAAACAAAAAAAAAAAAAAAAAAAACAAAAACCTCACTTTGGGGAAAATAAAATAACATGTCACAAAGAATAAACAGATACTATCAAACGTGGAAGAAATATAATTTGTGATGTAGAAGACCACAGAAAGCTGAGTCACTTCCCTGGCATCTATAATAATAAAAGCATAATATGCTAATTAGACTGGGTGGCTGAACAGCGGAACGACCTTCCGGATGACCATCCAGACAAACATCCGGGACCACACTATGACACCCTCTGGTGCCAGGCCAGCCAAGGCGGGTATGATGGGATTGGTCAGGGGTCCAGCCATCATCCCATGATCACCCCACAGAGGGAGGCCCAGGCCACCGGCTGGCAAGCTGTGGTGGGTGGGCGGAGGCTCCCTCTGCAAGGGAAGCTCAGTCCCGGGTACCAGAGGGAAGCCAGTGCCGGCAGCCGGGGGAAGGAAGGCCTACTCTTGCACGAATTTCATGCATTGGGCCTCCAGCATCCTTATATTGCTGAGACTCAAGAACACTGATAAATAGAGCTGATGGCTGTGAACATCGCCCAAATGACTCTGGCACCTGCACCACAGACACCAGGATGAAATGTAACTTGTTCTTTGAAATAAAGAGAGTAGAGAAAAGATTCTCTATGATAAGAAGGAGAAATAGTGCCAGGAACATACAATGTGTCTGGAATGGAGGCAGGGCAAAATAAAATCTGTGCATAGAAAATTGTACCCTGAGCAGCAACTTCAATAAACATACAGAATAAACTGAACCAAGGTAATGATCCCCTACAGGGCCTGCGTCTAGTCCCAACTCATTCCTCACTCCACTAAGAATGCTGAATCAGAACCACAGAGAGGGGAAGTAGGACACAGCTAGCTGGTAATAGAAGAGGAAATGACACAATTTTTTAAAGAAAGAATGCACCTCACTTTGTATAAAAAAAAAAAGTTGTCAACAAGTGTTTATTAAAAGAGTATTCAAAATAGGAATAATCACAAAAGGAGCAAAATATAACACCAAAGAAGGTAATTCTAAAGGGATTCAAACTAGAAATATGTTCTAGTTCATACATATATTTTGTTTACTGTACAAAAAAAAAAACAGCAAAAATGGACTCAACAGAATAAATTAAAAATTAAACAATAAATCAGCAGATTCAAGAAAAGGAATTGAGAAGCAAGTAGAAGAAGGAAATTAAATGTATTTTTTAATGTGAAGTATTTAAAATGAAATAACACAGCTAAAATCCTCATTAAGAAAAGAGTGTGCTTGGCACAGCAGAACACCTCAGTTCATAGGTACAGTACACACTTGAGAAAGGCTTCCACACTGAGGATTGAAATTTAAATGCCATGCTCACCTGGTGGAAGCCCTGAGGTCACAGGTGCCTTCAAGATAGAGGAGGATCCCTCCCCCCACCCCCTCCAGACCTGTGGTCAGGCCCGCCCGGCCTGGCTGGGGGAGAGCAGGAGGGCAAGCGCCTTGTGTGCTGGCCTTGGAGAGCGGGGCTGGGGTGGAGGGTGCGGGCAGGACAGCACGTTTCTGCTCTCTGCCATCAGAGAGAAGGCCAACCGGCCTCTGTGCGTACAGGACATGCCCTGCTCATGATTTGTTCTGCAACCTATACTGACTGTCAATATGCCCTAAATATCCTGATTTTTTTCAGTAAGTTACAAGAATTCAATAATTAGAGATACTTTTCTGCCACAGATTTTGGCCTTTAAATCACTTAAATAGCCACTCTAGCTGACAAGCATATCTCCACAAATATCTGGACAATCCCCTCCTGTCTCCCCTACAGGTTTGGCTAAGGGAGGACTAAAAAGGGGGTTGTGGGGTAGAGAGGGGAGAGGCTGAGGATTAAAAGTACTTGTTTTTTATATTCAAGAAAGAAAAAAGACCAAAGATCAGAAACATGAACAAGTAGTAACCACTGTTAAGATAATTTCTGAACAGTACACATGCTCTGAAATCTACCAACCAGCCACAGCCCCACTCTAATAACTAGTTTGCAAAGTTAGCCAATCAGAGACGCGGCCACACTTCTCGACAGCAGCCAATCACCACGTGCTTCTCTCCAGCTGCCATCGTTCTGAAAGTCAGCCCGTCAGAAAGAGCCTTGATCCAGTGACCACACATTGACACAGGTGGGCAATCTGTCAATCCCTAAACACTCCTGCTTTGAAAATCCTCCAATCCCTCAACACCTGGCTTCCCAACTCTTATAAAAGACCCGCTCTGGTTTTGTTTTAAAAGGCTATGCTTTCCAAGTACAGCTCTTGCTTGTAGACGATAGGAAAGTTCACTTTTTTTCCATCAGCTATCGAATTTATTGTTTGTTCACAAAGTCTCAATCCTTTTACCATCAATCCCTGATCACTGTTAGATATAAATTCGGAATTTTGAGTGACAGACATACTGAAGAAGTGAGATTAACAATCTTTTCCATTTGGAATGGTTACTATTACCTATTTTTTGTGTATATTTGAGCCTCCAAATGCCAAAACACAAGTGTAAATTTTGTGAAAATGCTCTTTAGTGGCTCTTTGAGCAGTATGCAATTGTTATTAAATATGGAAATTTGACAAGTCAGATATAAGCCAGCATATAGTAACAGCTAAGCATAAGAGATGTATAATTTCCTTGACTACTTCCAAAGGAAATGATAAAATAATTAATTTTTTGGCTAAAAGAAATTCACATGAAGAAGATAAACAGCAGAAATTGTAATGGTTACCCATGCTGATATTATTATTAGTCTTTCAGGTCAAATGACTATTTAAACATATTGCTACCATAAGTATTTTGGGATTCCAAAATTGCAAGTAAATTTTCAAGTGCCAGGACAAAATCTACTGAAACAATAAAAAATATGAAATAGATCCATTTACTATTATAGAAATTATCTAAATCTTTTCCATTTGGAATGGTTACTATTACCTATTTTTTTGTGTATATTTGAACCTCCAAATGCCAAAACACAAGTGTAAATTTTGTGATAAATTTTCTGAACTATGGACATTTATTAAATAAGGAAAATGCCCTTTGCTTGTGAGGATTACAAGTACTTATTTTTTATAATCAAGAAAGAAAAAGACTAAAGATTGGAAACATGACCAAGTAGTAACCACTGTTGAGATAATTTTTGGACAGTACACATGCTCTGAAATCTACCAACCAGCCACAGCCACAGCCCCACTCTAATAACTAGTTTGCAAAGTTAGCCAATCAGAGACGCGGCCACACTTCTCAACAGCCGCCAGTCACTACGTGCTTCTCTCCAGCTGCCATCATTCTGAAAGTCAGCCCGTCAGAACTTTTTATGACATAGCCATGATTGCAAATAATCACAATGCAAAATATATATATATATATTTCTATTGCTTATGCAAGATTTTGAATGAGCTCAAGAAAGAATCGATGAAAAATTTATCCATTTAAGTATCAAGGTTTGTCTTATTATGCAGGACATTGTTTATAAATAGGAAAAGAAATTCTTATTTGAAGAGAATAATTATTACAGCATTTGCCATGACTATCTTTTCAAATGGATTTTATCTCTTAAAGAATTTAACTATTTTACATGAATGTAACTAAATATCCTTCCAGTATGAGAACAAATGGACTCACAATACATAGTATTGAAGACTAAGAGAATAAAAAATTGATAATACTACTACTTCTATTCATGAAAATATTTTTTAAAGCCATTAATCAAGTGGTACGGTGTAATCCTGAAGAAAGGAAAAAGAATTTATGCCATAAAATATGGCATTATACACTTCAACGCACCTAACCAGAAGAACTTACTCCAGGTGGTAAACTTTATGACTGTAACTGTTCAGTGGCTGACTCATGAGATGAATTTTGAGTGTATTTTCTTATTAATGAATGTTGAATGAATGAAAGAATAAAGTAAATTGTATGGGACCACTATAGCATGTTACCATGTCAATTGAACATAGACTATAATTGCAAGGAATTTTATCAGCAAATCTACAAAAGAAATAACTATTAAAGAGAGTTAGAATATCAAGGAAATATGTTAAAAAGTGTTATATAATTTATATATTTATAATTTATTTGAGATAAACAATGAATAATTTTTAATTTAAATATGCCCATGTAATGTTTTTATTACATCCCAATGTGCATATGCATAAGCCATCAGAAAATATTCAAATTTAACTGCCATCTTTTTTTTATTTTATTTGCTAAATATGGTAACACTAGTCAGAGAGTGAGACTTGCCTCATTTTTCCAGGGTTGAGAGAGCTGCTTCTGTGCTGTTTTCAGAAATATGCACAGTTTGACTATGGGACACAGCTCCCTCCTTCAAAAGCCAATGCTTCTCCATTTGGTCATAGACCCCCAAACCGAAAAGGCCATTTTTTCCTGAGAGGATCTAACTGCTCCCAGTAGCCACAGGGCAGGAAAAGAAAAAACCCGTACTAGGCGATACAACCTACCCACCTTCAGGAGCCCTACATGCCACAAGCTGCATTTAGAGCATTTCAAAGAAAACAAAAGCAGAGGCCAAAATCAGATAAAGACATCCCAATGAAAGGAAAGTACAGACTAATAACTATTATGAATATAGTCACAAAAATCATCAATAAGATACAATAAAACAAATTCAGCACATTTAAAAAAAAGAAGTATGCAACCATGAAAAAGTGAGATTTATTCAGGAATGCAAGTCTGGTTTAACATCCTAAGATCAATTACTGTAATGTAATATCAGTAGAATTTAGGATGAAAAACACATAATTATCTCATATATACAGAAAAAAGCATTTGTCAAATTTCAGCCCACTTTCATGATGAAAAACACCCAGAAAACTAGGAGCAGAAGAGAATTTTCTTATCCTGATGAAGAGCACCTGGGAACAGTTAGCATGATGGTAAAAAACTCAATGCTTTCCCCCAAGAGCACGTTTATATAATACTAGAGGCCTGATGCACAAAATTGGTGCAAGCGTAGGCTTTCCTTCCCCCTGCTGCCGGCATCGGCTTCCCTCTGGCACCTGGGACCCGGGCTTCCCTTGCACTCCCAGCTTCATCCAGAAGGTCATCCGGAAAGACATCTAGTCTAATTAGCATATTATGATGTTATTATTATAAATTGTACTTAATGTTCTAACCAGGGCAGTTAGGCAAAAAAAAAAAAAAAAAAATATGAAATGTCATACAGATTGGAAAAAATGTGAAATATCTATTTTCAGATGATATGATCTTGAATATAAAAAAATTTAAGGAATCAACTGAAAGATTAGTGGAACTATAAAACAAGACCATCAAGGTTGCAAAATACAAGATCAATATATTAAAATAAATTGTATTTTTATACACTACAAATAACTGAAATTCTGAAAATGAAATTTTTTAAAAAGTGCATTGATAATGGCATCAAAAAGAATAAATACTTAGGAATAAATTTATTAAAAAGTGCAAAACTTATACTCTGAAAACTACAAAATATTGTTAAGAGAAATTTTAAAAGATCTAAATAAGTGAAAGACATTAAATTTTTAATATTAAAAAAACAATATTATAAGGATGACAATATTCCTTAAGTTGATCTACAGTTTCAACAGAATTGCTATCAAAATCTCAGGTGATATCATTGCATAAACTGACAAGCTTATCCTAAAATTCATATGGAAATGCAAGGGACTCACAATAGCCACAGCAATCTTAGAAGAAAAAAAAGTTGGAATACTCATACTTCCTAATATAAAAACTTGCTAGAAAGCCATAGTAATCAAGATATAAGAATTGACATATAGACCAACCTAAATTTGAGACTCCAGGGGGGAGAAATCACATTTAATGTCAATTGATTTTCAACAAGTGTGCTAAAACAACTCAATGGGCAAACAATATTTTTGTAAAAAAATTTTTTTTAATATGCTGAAACCACAGCATATCCACATGTAAAAGAACAAATTTTGACCCCTACCTCATACCATATACAAAAATTAACTCAAAATGGGTGCTGCACCTAAACACATGAGCTATAACTTTAAAACTAATAGGAGAAAAATAGGTGTAAATTTTCATGAATGGATCTGACAATAGTCACCAAAACAGGCAACCAAAGAAAAAATAGATCAAACTGACCATTATCATAATTAAAAACTTTTGTGCTTCAAAGGACAGCATCAAGAATGAGAAAACCCCACAAAATTGGGAGAAAATATTTGCAAATACCATATCTGATAAGGAATTTTACCTAGAATATATAATACAGCTCAATAATAAAGACAACCCAATTGAAAGGATCTGAATAGACATTTCTCTAACAAGATACAAAAAAGCACAATCCTATCTAATAAAAGAGAAACATGCAAATTGACCATCACTTCGCTACACTCACCAGCCAATCAGGAGCGAGTATGCAAATTAACCCAACAAAGCTGGCTGTGGCCATAGAGCTGGAGTGAGCAGGAGGCTTAGGTTGCCCCCAGTGATGGAGGAAGCCAAGCTTCCCACCCGCCCTGGCCGGCCATGGCCTCTGCTCAAGGCTACAAAGTTTCAATTATAGAAGATAAATAAATCCCAGATACCTGCTTCCAGCCGGCCCAGGCCTCTGCTCAAGGAGGCGCTGAAAAAAAAAAAGAGGGGCTGGGAGCTTGGGTCGCCGGGGGGTGTGGCCAGCCTGCAAACAGCCCTCAGCCCCTCACCAGGGCTGGCCACACCCCGATGGCCCAATCCCTGTAAACAGGCAGTTGAACATCCCTCGAGGGGTACCAAATTGGAGAGGGTGCAGGCTGGGCTGAGGGACACCCACCCCCCATGCACAAATTTCGTGCACCGGGCCTCTAGTAAACAGATAAAAAGATGCTCAACATCATTAGTCATCATTAATATGCCAATCAAAACCACAATGTGACACCAATTTACAACCAGTAGGATGGCTACAATCAAAAAGTTAACAAGTGTCGTTGAGGAGCTATAGAAATTGGAACCCTCATACATTGCTGGTGGAATGTAAAATGGTACAACCACTTTGGAAAACAGCCTTGTAGTTCATCAAAAGTTAAACATAAATTTTTCATATGTACCAGCAATTCCACTCATATATGCATGTCTAAGAAAAATGAAAACATGTGTCCACCTGAAAACTTGTACACAAATGTTCATAAAAGCAAAGAATGCAAATGTATATCAATTGATGAATGAATAAAGTATGGTATATTTAGACAATGGAATATTATTTGGGAATAAGAAATAAATGAAATACTAATACATGCTATCACATGGATGACCTCTGAAACCATTATGCTAAGAGAAAAAAGCCAGTAATGAAGGATCACGTATTCCATGTTTCACTTTATATGAGATAAATGTTAAGGCAAATCTACAGAGACAAAAAGTAGAGCAGTGTTTTCCTAGAGTTGGGAGAGATATGGTTCCTGGGGCAGGGGAGGTAATGGCTAAAGGATGCAGGGTTTCTTTGGGGACTAATGAAAATGTACTAAAATTTATTGTGGCTTCATGTTGACCAATGTCACCCCAATCAATTTAATAAATAAATGAAATTTAAAAAATAAAATTTATTGTGGGGATAGTTGCACAATTCTGTGGATATACTAAAATACTTTTTAATTGTACACTTTACATAAATACATTGTATAGTATTGTATTATGTCTTTACAAAACTCTTGCAAAAAATTAATAGTATAACAGACACTGCCTTTAAAGGAAAACATCTGGATGTTCCCCTCAACACTGAATCTGATCCCTGGAAGAGATGGTTTTTCTAAAGTGACTGTCACCAGGGTTCAGCCTGTTTAGCTTCAAACTATGCATATTCTCTGGAACGGAGGAAGCCCTGGGCTCCTGGTCCTGGTCTAGACTACTTAAGCCCCCCTCTGAAAGAGTAGGGGCCCTGCCCCTCAACTCCAGGGCTCTGTTCTCTTCTCTAACCCTCCCGACTATAATCACGATGCCCACCTTCTTCCTGCTGACATGAGGGGATGATTGTATATATATATATGTATATAATACAAAGAGTGACTCTCAATGTAAACCATGGACTATTGTTACTTATAACAAATACACCACACTAATGATGTTAATAATAAAGAAAACTAATGGAGGATGGGGTGTGTCTATTTGAATTCTATGTACTATCTGCTCAATTATTCTGTAAATGTAAAACTGTACTTAAAAAAATAATGTCAGTGGGGGGGAAAGGAGACTTGTGTAATACTTTAAACAATAAAGAACTTAAATTAAAGAAAAAATGTGACTATTAAAAAATTGTCTTTTAATTATTTTTTAAACTACCTGACAAGTCACCTTAAAGGTGAGCCAGCCTCAAATTAAAGTGCAGAAAAGTCAATGAAATAAGAGAACATGGTCAAGAGAAAGACATAGACCTTCTCAAAATGTCCTCTGTCAAGACTTTCAACAGAAGCAAGAACATTTTTGAAACAAATGACAAGATGAACCATTAGGATGAAGAGCTGGAGATGTGCAGAAAGTAAAAGTCCTTGAAGAAAATCTGGAAAGAACCTGTCCTTCATCTCAGAGCCAGATTCTGTCCCTGGACTGAAACTCATCCATTAGTTGAGAAATCAGGAGGATAAATCAAACTTCATTGTCTCCACACAGAATGTGCAGACCTGAGAAGAAGAACAGCAGAAACAGAAATAGGACAGGAGCTTCTAGAAGCAGGTCCTCATGAATCTGATGACCCAGACTGAGCATTTGTCAGGGAGCATTTGCTTTCCAACCCCAGAACATGAGATGCAGCTTTCTCTGAGACAAGAGGACCTAACTCCCTCCCATATACCTTCCTTGCCTGCCAGACTTTCTTCCTCTTCCCCTCCACTCTCAAGTCCAGTGTTCCCAGTGAACCCAAATGGGGAGTTCATAGTAAAATGTCCATTCCTGCCCCTTCTTTTAGGATACCTGGGTGAACGCCCCCCCCAATCTAGCTTCCCATCTTGCTCCTGTTTTATTCTCTCTCCTTGTATTTTTACCTCTGGTACTTTCTTTTTCTTTCCAAGTCTTTCTAAGTATTTATCTATTCATTTGCTTATTGGTTTAAACAATAATGTTTATTATAACCCACTAGGTACAAGGTTATATGCAAGATGCAGGGAGTTGCTGTGAGCTGCAATTCTATCCAAAACTCCTCTCTGTCCTCTATCCTACCTGGCCAGGCCTTTGGGTCCAGACGCAGGCCTTGAGGACGGATGATCCTTAGGCAAAACCTCTGCTCCTGTTATAGACCAGAATAGAGGCCTGGTGCACAAATTCTTGTACGGGTGGGATCCAGCCGGCCCGCCCTGATAGAGCCAGATCGGGTCTGGCTGGCCAGGGGGAGGGGCCGCGGGAGGTTGGCTGGCCGCAGTGCATGTCATAGTGACCAGTCATTCTGGTTGTTATGGTTGTTCTGATCATTCCGGTTGCTTGGCTTTTATATATAGATAGATGGGCTCCTCTGCCTTATCTGTCTGCAGGATTTGCAGAGTGAGGTAAGGGGATTGATAGGGGATTGACCTCAGGATAATCCACCTTCCCCAGAAAGAAGACCCCCCACCTCCCCCATCCATAATCAGGCCAAGGAGATGAAGGAAACTCTTGTCTACCAAACAGATGATGATCCAGTTGTTCTCATAGTTTTGGGTTTGGGTCATGGATCACTGTCTTCCTTCCACACCCTACTCACTAGATCCACTCAGGATGAGACAGATCTCTGAACTCAGAGCCAAGCTCTGACCCCAGAACCAAAACCAGAGACTTCAAAGTATGAGACCTGAAGCCAGGACCCCAAAACAGAGGACAGAAACTGAGCCAGTCCACAGGACAGGAGAGAGCCAGGAACCCAAAGACTGGAAGACCCAGTGTAGATAGTCTCAGGTCCCTGGGGCTGATCTGGGATGCAGCCAAATCCCAGAGCAGATCTTGGAAAATGGAAACAATAATAAGACCATCTACAAATCCAAGCCTGCAGCCCAGATCAGCCCCAGGGACAAACCTCAGAAAAACTTCAAATGGATGCAGGAGATGCATATATTATTGTAGATTCTTCAGAGTTATACAGGCTGAGTTCTCTGTCACCTGGGGAATGATGATGCTCTGAGCAGTGGCAGCATGTACCTCCAAAGATATACCTCCCAACCATTCAACATGAATGTGGTAGAGGCATCTTATATCACTGAGGAAGACAAAGAAAAATCAAATGCCAGAAGAAAAATGAAACAAAGGTAATTATAGAAGTTTGAAGAAAAACTATGACCCAAGAATTCAGTAGACAACTATAATACATTGCTATACTCTGGTTACTTTTAAGACAACAAGAATACATTTTTATGTATAACACAGAACATAAATATTCTACTAGTACTCCTCACTTTAAAAAGTTATTCAGAGAGATAAATCAAAATAGAAGTAGAAGAGCTCTCAAGAAGTGAGCATAAAAGAATTAGAGTGCCTATAGAAAGAGAGGAAACATAAATTTAAGGGCAAAAGTAGCTATAACTATGGGTAAAAAAAGAATGTTTTTGCCAAAATAATTTGTGGGCAGAAGGAAACAAAGATGGAATGTTACAAAAAGCATATAAATTTAATATTAATAAGTCAGGTCTAAAAATCACCTAATCGGTAAGAGGAAATTAAGATGAATTTAGAGGGAAAAATTTAAAACACAGGAACCCATGAAAATAAATGCGCCAAAAATAAAAGGAAGGAAGAGAGGAAAAATATATAGTACATAGAAACAAAAGGAAAGAAATAACATCTAGGATTAAAATAGGGTCATAAGCCCAGTAATTTGGTCTCCTTCCTCAACCAATTTTAAGTGTTCCAACAATAGGAATGTGGAAATTTCTGGAAATCAGATGGCCCTCTTGGACATTTAAATCTTTAAGAAGTAAGCAAACATGGAAAGATATTCCAAAAATATCATTTCAATAAAATTATAGGTTATCAAACTGAATAATGACAAATATTGCACCAGCACGTAAGATGTACTAGGTGCTGATTTGAGTGATTTACATTTCTAATTCACTTAATCTTCCCAACAACCCCATGAAGTGTTATTTTTTATCCTCATTGCCCAGGTGAGGAAACTGAGGCATAAGAGAATTAAGTTACTTGCCTGAGACCATACAATTACAAATGCCAGAACAAGTGTTTAGACTCCAATACTTTGATTCCTGGCACAGCTGGTGCCATTTTTTCTTGTTTTCACAGAAGATTTTTATTGAAGTATAATATGCACACATAAAATGTGCATACCTTATGTGTGCAGTTAATGAATTTTCACAGTGAACTCACCTGTTTAACCAGCACCATGGAAGCCCCCCCACCCCATAACCTCCCTACCACTTCCCTAACTTCTAACATCATACATTAGTTGTGTCTACTTTTGTCTTTTACATAAATGGAATCACTCAGGTTATACATTTTTATGTCTTCTGTCTTTTGCTCAGTTTCAACTTTGTGAGATGCATCCATGTTTTTGTGTATGGTGTGGATCACTCATTTGCAGTGCTGTATAGTATTCCATCCTATGATTACCAAAATGTACTTATCCATCCTACTGTTGAAACTATCCTACTCGGATAGTTTAGGGTTCTTACAAATAGTGTCGTTGTTAATACTCTAATATGGACAGTTCTAGAATGCTTGTTTTGAAAACAATACTCCAACATGACTGATAGAGAACAATTTGAATGAATTTTTTTATAATGCATAATGTAAACTTTATGTTTGCTCATGTACAATTTTGTCCAACAGAAAACACAAAACTGCATCCAGCTAAAGTGAGTAATGCAAGGATACATAGAACACACATTTGGCCTGGCCAATTTACCTCAGTGGTTGAGTGTCTACCTATGAATCAGAAGGTCACAGTTCCATTCCCAGTCAGGGCACATGCCAAGGTTGCAGGCTCGAGCTCCAGTAAGGGGAGTGTAGGAGGCAGCTGATAGATGATTCTCTCCCATCATTGCTATTTCTCTCTCTCTCTCTCCCTCTCCCATCCTCTCTCTAAAGTCAATAAAAACATATTTTTAAAAAACACACATTTACACACACCTCAAGCACCTACCAGCTTCCTTAGTTCATCAAGTGCATTATTCTACAAGTTTGTGTTTTGCTGTTCCTTTATTCGTGAACTTTCTATATTTAAAAAACAACAACACACAAGCACATTCAAGATCCCAAATATGACTAAGCATAGTGGTTAAAAAGTGCCAAGCAGGGTACACAAAAGATTAAATATTGAAGAGAGCTAGAAAAAGCTTACGATCGATAGTCATAAAGGAGTCCACATTTGGATCATCAGAAACAACATCGTGAAAATATAAGTTTTGTTCAGAAAGACTAGAACAATTTTAAATTCTGTTAAGTCTATAAGAGCAAGGCCTGAATAATGAAAAAAAAAAAAAAAAACAGAAAGATTGTTGAGCATGTGAACTGAAAACCAAACAGTTAAAAAAAAAAAAAGCAGGAACAATATTTCTCACAATGTAAGGGAAAACAGCATGTATATGCCTTGACCTTCCATAGAAACTGCCAAAGCCTGCTGAAGTGGCTCCTTTTACAGCTAGTAGTGCCTGCTTTGGTGGTTTCAGACTTCAACTCCTGGGCAAAGCCAGAGTGCAAATGGGAATTCCCAGTAGCGGCACAGAAGTTAGTTAACTGACAATGAGGGCTATACATTGGACCTTTTTGTTTGTTTGTTTGTTTTTATAAAACAGGTATTTATTACATGACTCAAAGGTCCCATACCTCAAAGACAGAAAAGCATGGCCCAGGACGTGTAGCTGTGAAAGATCACACATGTTGATAACTTCCCTATCGTAGATTGAATGGAGGCTCCCAAGCAAATATGTCCTGAAACCTCTCCCTGCGACCTTATTTGGAAAAGAACTTTTGCACATGTGATTAAGTGCAGGATCTAGATGAGAGCATTCTGAACTATGTGGGTGGGCCCAGAGTATCTTTTCAAAACACAGAAGAGGAGGAGGAGAGAGAGAAGAGAAGGCCATGTGAAGGTGGAATGCAGAGATTGCAGTGATGTGGCCACAAACCAAGAAGTACCTGGAATTACCAGAGCTAGGAGGGACAGCAAAGAGTCTCCCCTCTCGCCCTTTGGAGGAAGTGTGGCCCTGCAGACACCTCAGTTTTATATTCTGATTATCTAACTACTAGAGGACCGGTGCACGAAATTCGTGCACGGAGGGGGGTTGTCCCTCAGCCCAGCCTGCACCCTCTCCAATATGGGACCCCTTGAGGGATGTCCGACTGCCCATTTAGGTTCGATCCCGGGATCGGGCCTAAACGGGCAGTCGGACATCCCTCTCACAATCCAGGACTGCTGGCTCCCAACTGCTTGCCTGCCTGCCTTCCTGATTGCCCCTAACCGCTTCTGCCTGCCAGCCTATCACCCCCTAACCACTCTGCTGCCAGCCTGTTTGCCCCCAACTTCCCTCCTCTGCCGGCCTGGTCACCCCTAACTGCCTTCTCCTGCAGGGTTGATCACCTCCAACTGCCCTCCCTTGCAGGCTTGGTCCCTCTCAACTGCCCTCCCTTGCAGGCCGGGTGCCTCCCAACTGCCCTCTCCTGCTGGCCATCTTGTGGTGGCCATCTTGTGTCCACATGGGGGCAGGATCTTTGACCACATGGGGGCAGCTATATTGTGTGTTGCAGTGATGATCAATCTGCATATTACTCTTTTATTAGATAGGATAGAGGCCTGGTACAGGGGTGGGGGCCAGCTGGTTTGCCTTGAAGGGCGTTCCGGATCAGGTGGGGGTTCCCTTGGGGTGTGGGGCGGCCTGAGCCAGGGGCCTGTGGTGGTTTTCAGGCCGGCCATGCCCCCTGGCAACCCAAGTGGAGGCCCTGGTATCTGGGATTTATTTTCCTTCTACAATTGAAACTTTGTAGCCTGGAGCGGAGCCAAGCCTGGGGCTCCCTCCGAGGCAGGCAGCCATTTGTGTTGGGGTTATAATTGAAACTTTGTTGCCTTAAGCATGTGGGCCCGGCCAGGGTGTGTGGAAAGCTTTGCTTCCCCTGTTGCTGGCGGCAACCCTGGCCTGCTCTCTCAAGCTTCATTCTGCCGCCATTTGTTTGAATTTGTTTACCTTCTATAATTGAAACTTTGTAGCTTGAGTGGAGGCTTAGGCCTGGCAAGGGCATGCAGAAAGCTTGGCTTCCTCTGTTACCTAGGAAACCTTGCTCTCTGTGGCTGTAGCCATCTTGGTTTGGGTTAATTTGCATACTCGCTCTCATTGGGTGGTGGGCGTGGCTTGTGGGCGTGGCTTGTGGGTGTAGCGGAGGTATGGTCAATTTGCATATTTGTCTATTATTAGATAGGATACCCACACCAAAAAGGCATCTAGCACACTGTTTCCAGATAGAGAATTTAGTTTCCCAGAAGCAATATGAAATGGGAAGCAAAGGAAAGAGGTGAGTTTGCTAAGGAGCTCACTCTAGTCCATTTTAAATCCACTTTACACCCTCCCTATTATAGAAAACCAAACTCAAAGTCTCCTAAAGACAAGAAAAAATTATGAAAATATTTCTTTCAGATAAAAGCAATGATTAGTAAATCGTAGTCTGTGTAATTCAGATAGAATGAGTTGGTCCTCTGTTAGGCTACACATGTTGTTGCAGACACTCTGAGCACAACAACAGGAGGGAACAGCCGTTTGATGAGAGAGCCACAGCTCTGCCAGAAGCTGGAGAAGGAACTGGTGGAGCAGGCACACCTTTTGAACATGACTGGCTGTGCAATGAATAATTAATCACATCAGGATCCTTGTTTCGCTTTCTAATTTATAAAATATTTTCAACCATCATTGAACATGATGCTCTCACACGAGTTTATACTGTTAGCGACTAACATTTGTAAGAGTTGACAAAATTGCCAAAAGATTTGCATATTTGTTTTTAATTTGATTCTCAGCTTTGCAGATAAGCAAACAAAGGCTCAGAAAAAAAAAACACACATATTTAAATAGACTAATTTCATATGGCTAGGAATTTTCAAAGCTGAAATTAAACCCAGAATGTCATTTCTGAAAACTAAAACATCTAAGAATGCTACTCCCCAGAAATAATCAGTATTTACCTGTTGTCATTTAGCTTTCCAGAACTCTACATGTCTGTGGGTACATGAATAGCAGCATGAATCAATATTTACTGTTGTAGCATGCTAATTCCACTTAGGAATATAATGACAGTGGTTCTCCATACCAATAAATATTTTCTTTTTTATATTTACTATGACAGTGCTTTTATCATTATAAACATAACAAAGGACTCAAGATTCAAACAGTTTAAAGAATCTCACATCCCATCTCTATCAAAAATAAGTGTATGTTCTCATATATAACATCTTACATCCTTTCTTTTATTTCTTTTTTATGGAATTTATTGGTGTGGCATCAGTTAATTAAATTCTATAGGTTTTAGGTATACAATTCTATAATACATCATCTGTATATTGTATTGTGTGTTCACCACCCCAAGTCAAATCTCCTTCCACCACCTTTTACCCCTCCTTCATGTTTTTCTACCTCTCCACCACCCTTTCCCTCTGGTAATCACCATGCTGTTGTTGTGAAAATGAGTTTTTATGGGTTTGTGGGGTTTTTTTGCTTAATCTCTTCACCTTTTCACCCAGCTCCCACAACACATCTCCCCTCAGATAGCTGTCAGTCTGTTCTCTGTATCTGTGTGTCTGTTTCTATTTTGTTTTTGAGTTTATTTTTTTCATTAGATTCCACATATTAGTGAAATCAATTTATCTTTGAAGATAAGAGAAAGACATCCTTTCTTTTTCATATAAATGCAAACTTAGAATATATATGGCTCTGCGTTTCTCTTTATTCACTTAATGTATTATTGAAAACTTGCATCTCACTACAAACATAGAATATGTCATTGGATGGATATACCATAATTAATTTAACTGGCATTCTACTAATAAAAATTAATGTTTCAGTGATTGTTTTCACTATTGAAACAATATTGCAATAAATACAACTAGCAATAGCAGAAATAGTGTTGTTTCTAATGTTGTTATTATTATTATTATTATTACTAGAGGCTCGGTGCACAAAATTTGTGCACTGGGGGGAGGTCTTCAGCCCGGCCTGCTTGCTGCTCCTTACCACTTGGCTTGCTGCTCCTTAGCGCTGCTGCAGAGGCAGTAGACGCTCCCGCCACCACCACTGCATTCGCCAGCCATGAGCCTGGCTTCTGGCTGAGTGGCGCTCCCCCTGTGGGAGCACAATGACCACCATGGGGCAGCTCCTGCATTGAGCATCTGCCCCCTGGTGGTTAGGGTGCATTATAGCAACCGGTCATTCCACTGGTCATTCCGCCGTTCAGTCGATTTGCATATTAGGCTTTTATTATATGGGACTAGAGGCCCAGTGCACAAAATTCATGCACTTGGGGTGGAGAGGAGGGGTCTCTCAGTCCAGTCTGTGCCCTCTCACAGACCGGGAGCCCCACAATTGATCACCCCAAACAGGCAGGCCCTGCCCACCTGCCACAGCCTGCGGGTCGGTGGCCTGGGCCTCCCTCTTTGGAGTGATCGTGGAGCCCCTCAACTAATCGATCACCCCACTGGCCAGTGGCCTGGGCCTCCCTCTGCAGAGTGATCATGGGGCAATGGCCGGGTCCCAGACCAATCGCATCGCACCCACCTTGGCTGGCCTGCTGCCAGTGGGTGTCATAGTATGGTCATCTGGAAGGTCATCTGGACAGTTGTCCTGCTGTTCGGTCGTTCAATCGATTTGGATATTACACTTTTATTATTATTGATTATTACTATGCACCAGGCACTGTTCTAAGTAATTTACATATAAAAACTCATTTAATAAACAAGCCAACTTTAAAAAGTAGTCACTATTATTATCTTACTTTTATAAATGAGAAAACTGAGGTACATAGAAGTTAAATAAATTGCCCAAATTACACAGATGGTAAATATGTGTATATTTCTACATCTATACTAATAAAAGGGTAATATGGTAATTAGACCAGGTTGACCGGCCATCTTCCAGACATCCGACTTCCTTCCAGACAAAGCCATGGTGGTGGGGCTGAGGCAGAGGCAGTTAGGGGTGATCAGGCCATCAGGGGAGAGCAGTTAGGAGCGAGATCAGGCTGGCAGGGGGTTAGGGGTGACCAGGCTGGCAGGGGAGGGCAGTTGGGGGTGACCAGGTTGGCAGGAAAGGGCAGTTGGGAGCAACCAGTCTGGCAGGAGAGAGCCACTGGGGTGACCAGGCCAGCAGGGGAGGGCAGTCGGGGGCATTAGGTAGGCAGGCAGGTGAGTGGTTAGGAGTCAGTGGTCCTGGATTGCGAGAGGGATGTCTGACTGCCCCTGAGGAGTCCCGGTTTGGAGAGGGTGCAGGCCGGGCTGAGGGACACACCCCCCCATGCATGAATTTTGTGCACTGGGTCTCTAGTGTGTTAAAAAATAGATAGGAAAATTTCCATTATATCAAAAAGAATATGCATTATGTTTTTATTCATATTGCTAAATTGTCCTTTAATTGAGGCTATATCAATTATATACTCCCTTCAACAGTGTATGAAATTTTCAAAATCCTTCTATTTATCAGTGGTGGGCATTGTGAAACTTTGTACTAATTTAATAGGTGAACATATCAAATTGCTGTTTCTGTTCAGCAATTAAATTGCTTTAATTCTAACAAAATTTAGGTAACTTCATTTAATTATTAGATATTTATATTATTTTACTGTGACCTATCTGTACTATAAATATTTTTTTTTAATATTGGGTTATCAGTATGTAAGATTCCCTAATATGCCAAAGAAAATAATCCTGTAGCTGTAATATATTTGCAAATATTTTTCCCAGCATTGCTTTTTAAATTTGTTCATAAAGTTTTTATAGC
The DNA here is from genome assembly GCF_951640355.1 of Cnephaeus nilssonii. Classification (NCBI taxonomy): domain Eukaryota; kingdom Metazoa; phylum Chordata; class Mammalia; order Chiroptera; family Vespertilionidae; genus Cnephaeus; species Cnephaeus nilssonii. The sequence continues at coordinate 12,176,942 of NC_137087.1, forward strand.
TGCATTTTTGAGAAACTAAGTTTAATTTTTACGTAGATTTCACAGTCTGAAAAAAAAAATTATATTTTTTTTCTTATTTCCTTTCTTTATATGTCTTTATCTATACCAATCTTCATATCTACCTCTCTTGGTGTCTTTCTGTCCTTCCCTCCTACTTATTTCTTTCCTTTTTCTGTTTATTTTCTTTCTATTTTGATCTCTAATACAGATTGTTGAGTTAAACACATTCCTTAGATTAAAGCCCATGGTTATTGAATTTTATTGTATTTTCCCTCATCCTTTCCCCCACTACTCTTTTCTCCCTTTTAGAATCCTGCTCAAAGATGTTTGAAGTATGACATTGGTAAAGCTTCATTTGGAGAGAAATTTGGCCACTTACATTTATTTATTTATCTAATTATAATCTCTCCCTCTCTTTTTGTAATCCTTACCTAAGGATATTTTTCCATGGATTTTAAGAGAGAGTGGAAGGGAGAAAGGAGAGGAAGAGTCTAGAGAGAAAAACATCGATATGAGAGATATATCCATTGGTTGCCTCCTACATGCACCCTGACCCTAACCAGGGAATGGAGCCTGCAACCGAGGTAAATGCCCTTGACCAGGAATTTAAATCATGACCCTTTGGTCTGCAGGCTGACACTCTAACCACTGAGCCAAACCAGCCAGGGCTGTAATCTCTCTTTAAATATACATATGCATATACATATACAGCATATCTGTATTTTAAATATTTTAATTTACCTAAATAGCATCATGCTATAGATCTTTCCCTATTTATTAATAATTTCACACAAGACTGTGTTTTAAAATCAGTCCTTCTGACTTTCTGTCCCAGTATCACATTTAGTTATTCATTACCCTGGACATGGGCACCTCTATTGCCCATCTCAAACTATGTCATGATAAACAATCTTGCCCTTGTCTGATTACTGACATGAGTGAGTAGAACGCTGGCTTGTATGCAATATTCATACTTAACTTCTCGAGGTGTTGTCAGATTGCCCTTCAGAAACAAGGCACCATTTCACACTTTCAACAGAAGTAACATTTTCTTTCCTCCATATCTTGGCTGACACCAAGAATTGGATAACATTACAATCTTTGACAATCTTGGGTATAAAATGAGATCTACTTCTTTTGAATTGTATTTCTTTGATTATAAGAAGCATTGAACACCTCTTCAATCTTTAGCCATTCAAATTTTCCTTCTTTTTAGTGTCTAATACTTAAATCAGTTGGCAGTTGATGGTGAAAAGACTAGCGACAAGTTGAATAGTTTCAAAACCCTTCCTTAGAGTAAACTACTAAATCTTAGTTACAGTTTCTCCACTATATTATTAACTCACTATCTGTCTTCCTCGCTGAGGATGACTTCCCAGGGAGGGCTGACAGACAGACTCACTAGTCCAGCTGAATAGGGTTCACACTGCCCCGCATTCTAATCGATCAGTCAGTAACTCTGATTGCACAAAGACTATGCCAAACACACAACTGAAAATTCTTAATATTATTCTTGTTTATATACCTAAAATTAAATAAAACTTCTAATTCCTTCCTATATCCCCAATAAAAATGCTTTAATAGCACTACAGTAAAATGATCTAAAATGAACATTTGCAAATTTGCCTAGAAATTGGTGCTCAGCAGGACGAAGAAATGGGATTTGTGAGGCTATGGATTTAAAAGCTACAAAACAAGTGCTCCTAAGCAGCAAATAAGCAGCAAATGGTTCAAAATTTTGGAAAGTAATATGAAAATGCAAGTGAATATTTCTTTGACCCAGCAATTACACTCCTGATTTGCTACAGAAAGCAATTCAAAAGAAGAGAACTATGCCTCCCCTGAAGATATTCACTGTAGGGGGAGTTACATTTACAAAGGAAACCGGTTAATTTGATAACAGTTAAAACTACAATGCATCTGGGTAAAGCCTGAATTTGGAATCTTTTATTTTCATTTTTAAATGTATTTTAGTATTTTTGTATTTTAATGGTAAATAAGGCCTCTGAAAATTTAATCAATAAAAAGACATGTTTATTTCTTAAGATTTAATAAGCTATGTACCATTAAACAGGTCAAAAGGGATAAATCCGAGTGGCTTGAGCAGGGTGGAGATGAAGGATGAGAGTGGTAGGGATCAGAGCCTCTAACAAAAATCTGAAAATTGAGATTTTTAGAAGCGCAATTTTGGGTTTATTTATTAAATGGGTCTTTAAGAGTAATTAATCTAAAATGAAATGTGTGCTAAGTATTGATTATTAAGAATCAGCACAGTGTGAAGAAATGCTATCTGAACCCATAGTTGTAGGATGCATATTAAAATATCGACCCAACTTTACTCTCTGAGCATCCAAACAAGGTATTTGCTTGTTGAGCCCTGTTTTCTCTGATATTGCTGATCTGTGATAAGGGAAGCTTTTCAGTGGAGGAGGCTGAGATTTCTCTTTTGGCATATATGACTTCTGTTCATCTCCTTTGAATGAATTTTCAGTTTGTGTGAGGATATATCCCTGCCTTTCCATCATTTGAATGATGAAAGATGATGGATCAACCCTATTCAGACTTTATTATTGGAATAGTGCACTTACCAAATCCTTTTAAAGAGGAATTCCTGAATGTTAACTAAAAATGCTCAGAGCCCAGCCGGTGTGGTTCAGTGGTTGAGTTGACCTATGAACCAGGAGGTCACATTTCGATTTCCAGTCAGAACACATGCCGTGGGCTCCATCCTAGTGTGGGTGTGCAGGAGTCAGCCGACCAACGATTCTCTCTCATTGATGTTTCTATCTCTCCCTCTCACTTCCTCTCTGAAATAAAAATACATTTTTAAATGCTCATAGATTCATATATTTCAAGTATATTTTCTCCTTGAAGGGAATTATATAACCGTCAAACTATGAAGATGGAAAAGTTATAATCCATATGCTCATGACTCTTAAATTCTAATCCCCAAGTTAAAACCTCTATTTCTGGGATGCAACTCATATAAATCAACTTACCAATTGGCACTTCTATTTGGGCGTCTTAAAGACAGCGCAACCTAATTGTATTCTATGCTGAACATCTCACTTTCTCATGCAAACCTTCTACTCTTCAAAATCTCTTTCCCACTGAATGAAACCACTATCTACTCAGCTTTCCAGGCCAAGATCATCCTTGGTTTCTCCTCCCTCATCTCCCGCAATCAAATATTCAACAAATTCTGTTGATTATGTTGCTTATGTTTCAGCTAAAATCCATCCATTTCTCAACACCCCTTATCACAGGAATTATCACACTTTGTCATCATTGAATTTTATATATGAGTCTGATTGCACCTCTTAAAAGTAAGCTCTTCTTTTTCCTAGTAGCTAGCCCAGAGTTGGGAGCATATTAAGTATTGCATCAACACTTTTAAATTACTAAAAAGTTAAAATGAGAAAATAAGCATAAATAAACATGCATAAAAGATCAAGTTCTGTTAAAGGGTAAAATGTTTTCAAAAAGAGGAAATAGAAATAAACATAGTTTCCATTTATTCTATTTTAACTTCTAAATGAAGTGTGTGTTTTGCTCCTTCTTTGTGCTAAAGGCTGTGGTGTATATACTTGCAAAAATTATTTGCTTTCTTATAAAAACTTTTAGATTGCAGATTCTTTACATATAAAATACTAGATTCTTTACATATAAAATACTAAAGATTTAAAAAGATTACATACTTATAAATAACAATATTCTAATATTATCATACTTGTTTTTCACTAAACCTTTGGGAAATAAGCAGGGATTTTTAAAATATCATTTTCAGGTAAGGAATAAAGATTTAGAAGAAATAAAACTCAAATCCAGTTTTTCCTGATTTTCATTTAAAGTTATGTACACTATATTATGAAATGTACTTTAAAAAGTGTCAATGGGCCGGCTACTTCTAACCAAATCTCCCTAGAAGATCATGGAGAGAGAATACCACTGGTTTAATTTTATTTTTTTAATATATTTTTATTGATTTCAGGGAGGAAGGGAGAGGGAAAGAGAGATAGAATCATCAATGATGAGAGAGAATCATTGATCAGCTCCTTCTTTCACACTCCCCCCACTGGAGATTGATCCTGCAACCCAGGCATGTGCCCTGACAGGGAATCTAACGGTGATCTCCTGAGCCACTTCGGCTGGGCCCACTTGTTTCATTTTAAAGAAGATCTGTGAATCTTAACCATAACAATTTTCTAAGCAAATGACACCTCTGGATGCTTTACCTAAAGATATTTGATATAATATATTCTTTGAATTTGCCTTATTGTTTTTAAAATTGTGAGATTTGACTTCTTAGTTTTTGAGTGATGAGTTAAAATAACAACTTAAATAGCCATCCTATCTAATAATAGAGTAATATGCAAATTAGACGTCACTCCGCGACAAAATGGCGGCCCCCATACCCACAAGATGGTGGCACCCAGTCCCCTCAGCCCCGCTGCTGGAGTGTCTGGCCTATCCCACCAACAAACAGAGCACTGAGAGCAGGGCATAGTTGCTTCCTTAGTGCTGCGGCAGCGGGAAGCCGCCAGGCCCTGCACACACGGAGCCGGGAAGCCGCCAGGAGCCGGCGGAGGACCAGGGCCTGTCGCCGCGGCCATCGGGAAACCGCCAGGAGCCAGCGGAGGACCAGGGCCCATCGCCGTGCCCATCGGGAAACCGCCAGGAGCCGGCGGAGGACCAGGGCCCGTCGCCACGGCGATTGGGAAGCCTCCAGGAGCCGGCTGAGGAGCAGGACCCGTCCCCACAGCGATCGGGAAGCCCAGGAGCCAGCGGAGGACCAGGGCCCGTCGCCGCGGCCATCGTTAAGCTGCCAGGAGCCGGCGGAGGACCAGGGCCCGTCGCCGCGGCGATCGGGAAGCGGCCTGGAGCCGGCGGAGGACCAGGGCCCGTCGCCACGGAGATCGGGAAGCCGCCAGGAGCCAGCGTAGGAGCAGGACCCGTCGCCGCGGCCATCGGGAAGCCCAGGAGCCAGCGGAGGACCAGGGCCCGTCGTCGCGGCATCGGGAAGCCGCCAGGAGCCGGCGGAGGACCAGGGAATGGCGTCTTCCCGATGGTCGCTGTGGCGATCAGGAAGACTCCAGTGCCAGCAGAGCAGGGCATGGCGGCTTCCTGATCTCGGCAGCTGGGAAGCCGCCAGGCCCTGCAAAGCCGGGCCTGGCGGCTTCCTTAGTGTGGCAGTGGCAGGGAAGTCCCCAGACATGGCAGAAAGAGCCAGACAGCAGGGCTTGGGGGCTTCCTTAGTGTGTCCATGTCTGGGAAGCCCCTAGGCTGGGCAGACAGAGCACACTGCAGGGCATTGGGGCTTCCTTCACATGGCACATGGCAGCAGCAGGCAGAGAGCGACAGCAGGGCATGGGGCCTTCATCTCCATGGCTGCAGGGAAACCTTCAGGCCCGCAGAGAGCAAAGAACCATGGGGAGTGGGCCTAAGCCATCAGTAGGATATCCTCTGAGAGCTCCTGGATTGTAGAGGGTGCAGGTTGGGCTGAGGGACCCCTGTGCACGAATTTCGTGCACCGGGCCTCTAGTCCTATATAATAAAAGGCTAATATGCAAATTGTCCCTTCAGGAGTTCCACTGACCGGGAGTTTGACTGCTCGCTATGACATGTGCTGACCACCAGTGGGTGGTGTGGAATGAAGGCAGCTGGGGGAAGGAAGGCCCCAATCGGCCCTGATCTCTGGCCAGGCTTAGGGACCCTAGCCATGCACAACTTTCATGCACCGGGCGTCTAGTATGTGAACATTTGCTTTACTCCACCTTGCACAAAATCAGACACTTTGGGGTGGGGGGAAGTGCTATACAAAATGAAGGGTTTTATAACCACAACACAGAGATATATGTATTGGTATACATCTATTCTCCACTGGAAACTCCTCCTATTAGCCTTAGTTTAATCAGCTGGAAATCTGGTGAAAAACTACTGAGTAAAACTCAGAATCCATTGATCCTGACTGTGAGTGAGAAGCAGGTCAGCAATGCTGGCACCCATTCCCATGTGCTTGTGTAGCAAAGTGATTCAGCCCACAGCTTTGAAGACTGGCATCGTTGGTGTCCTAACTTCATAATGAACTATTTTAGTATCCTTGAACAAGTTACATAGTGGATTAAACCTGTATTATATAGTTTTCTACCATAAAAACTGTATGTCATACAGCTGGCAAAGTGCATGGCACATAAGCTATTAATAAATTTACTAGCAGTTCTTAAGAGCAGACTGTCAAAGGTGGAAGAGGCCTTAATAACTATTTATAAGTGAGTAAATTGATTACCAGAAAGTGGAGGTAGTTTTCCCAAAGTCACAAAGACAGGTTCCAATACAACAATGGGTCTCAAACTTTGGAGTACTTCAGAATGACCTGGAGGACCAATCTAACCAGTTTGTTGGGCCCCACACCCATCCTTTCTATAAATATCACTCAAGACCACAGATCTTTGCATCTCTACCAAGTTCTGAGATGATGCCAATGCTGTTAGTCCACGTACTGCAATGAGAATCACTGCAGTGGTGATCGCTGCATGGTAGTGTACTGTACCACTGCATATCCCTGTGACATTCAGGGTGCATTGATGTCCATCATCAGTCAACCTAGGGTGTGTGTTTCATGAGCCATTGTTGAAAAAGTAAATTTAATATGTAAACTAGTTTTATTTCATACTAGAGGCCCAGTGCAAGAAATCATGCACAGGTGGGGTCCCTCGGCCTGGCCAGTGATCAGGGCCAATCGAGGCCAGCTGGCTAGGGGGAGGGACCGCGGGAGGTTGGCCGGCCCTGGGAGGTTGGCTGTGGGAGTGCACTGACCACCAGGGGGCAGATCCTGTGTTGAGCATCTGCCCCTGGTGGTCAGTGCACATCATAGCAACCGGTCGTAATGGTCACTTAGGCTTTTATATATATAGATTAGCACATTATAATCATCAGCTTACATATTAATAACTAAGTCTAAATGTCTTCCCTAAGTTCTCATAGACAAAAGGGGCCAAAAGTGTGACTTCAAGACCAGTCCATCTAACACCACAGCCTACGCTTTTACTCCATCTCAAAACTGGCTTCTTTCCAATATTCCATGTGAGGGGGCGCGGGGGGGGGGGGGGGGAACGTACTCCTAAAAAGGAGGGAAGGCAATACAATGGAATAAAGATAGTATTTTCAACAAATGGTGCTGAAACAACTAGACATCCACACACCCGCCCCCCCCCCCCAAAAAAAAACAGAACCTAGACCCAGACCTCACACTCTATAAAAATTAAGTCAAAAGGATCATAGACCAAAATTTAAAATGCAAAATTATAAAACTACTAAAAGATAATATGGGGAGAAAATCTAGATGACCTTGAATATGGCAATGACTTTTTAGTACAACACCAAAGGCACAATTCATGAAAGAAATAATCTATAAGCTGGACTTCAGAAAAATTAAAAAAAATTTGCTCTAGGAAAGACTCTCTCATTCAAGAGAATGAAAAGACATGCCACAAGACTGTTATTCAACATACACAAAGAACTCTTAAAACTCAATAATAAGAAAACAAACAGCCATATATTTTAAATGGGCCAAAGACCTTAACAAACACCTCACCAAAGAAGATATGCAAATGGAAAACAGACACTTTAAAAGACGCCTTTGTCTCAGAGAAATGAAAATTAAAACAGCAATTACACCTATTAGCAGGACTAAAACCTGGAACACTCTCAATAAATTGGCAAGGCACAAAATATTTTTAGGGCAGTGAAAATACCCCGTATGAATACAAGTCCATTCATTATACATTTGCCAAAACTCACAGAATGCGGTTCACCAAAGTGAACCTAAATGTAACCCTATGAATTTTGGGTGATTATAATGTATTCATGGAGGTTCATCAGTTATAACAAAGGTACCAGTTTGATGGAGGATATTGATAATGGGGGGAGGCTATGCATGTGTGGAGACAGAGAGTATATGGAAAATTTTTGTGTCTTCATCTTAATTTTGCTGTGAACCTAAAACTGCTTTAAAAGGTAAAGTCTTTAAAATAGATTTAAAAACACACACACACACAAAAACAAACAAAAACAGAAGCTATATTGGAGCGATGTAGCCTCAAGTGAAGGAATGTCAGTAGTCACCAGAGGCTGGAACAGCCAAAGGTCAGATTCTCCCCTGGAGCTGCCATAGGAACTGTTGGCCCACTAACACCTGGATTTCAGCTCAGTGATAAGGATTTCAGATGCCTTGCTTCCAGAACTGCCAGAGAATAAGTTTCTGTTGTTTTAAGGGAGAAAAAAACCACCTCACTTCTCATTAGTGTTAATAAGCATCAAATTAGTGGTGGGGTGAGAGGTGAAGATGACATGCTAAAATGACAACTACCCTGGGAAGCAGATAATACAGTGGGGAGACAGGTGTGCACCTAATATTAATCAACACACTGCATCAGCTCAAGGCATGCAGCACATTAAGTATGGGGTATTTGCAGCTGGTGGGACAAAAGTTGGGTGACACTTGGGTAGAGCTGGGAGGAGAACAGCATAGTATAAGGCAGTCCACCAACACAGTGGCCTCAGAGATAGACCTTAGCTCTTACCTTTGATGCAGTTGCTTTGGGCAAGGTACATTGTCTTCCTGGAACTTCATTTTCTCTTTAGTAAATTGTGTAATTATAAAAGTACCTGCATATACTAGTATACCAGTATATATATATATATATATATATATATATATATATATATATATACTCACACACAGCCTTTCCTCCTGTGTGTCTCCTTTATTTTTTCTCATACAACTACCACACTTCGAATACTTCAGGCACCAGAGGTGTGGGGTTTTCCCATACCATGCAAGTGTCCTGCAACTCAATTCTGATTCTATCGACCTGGAGATAACATAAGATTTCCAGGTTAAGGGCTCAGTCCCATGAAACTATCCATCACATCACAGGCCAATTTCAAGTAGTAGGTCCCCTGGTTACCCACAACTTCTGTCTGCTTGGCTACAAATCAAAGATTTCCATAACCTCCTCCCCATTGATTTTATTTTATTTTTTTGCTAAAACAGCTCACAGAACATAGGGAAACACTTACATTTATCAACTTATTTTTTAAACGATAAAGCTCATGAATAGCCAGATGAAGAGATGCACAGGTCAAGATCTGGGAGGGTCCTGAGTATAGGATCTTCTGGCCCCATGCAGTTGAGGTGTGTCACCATGCCAGCATGTGCATGTGTTCACCAACCTGGAGCTCCTTGAATCCCATACTACTGACATTTTTGTGGAGGCTTCCTCGTGTAGGCATGACCAATTACTAACTCCCATCTCCAGCCCCTCTCCCCTCCCTAGAGAATGACGGTGAGGCTGAAAAAAGCTTCTAATAATGACTTTGTTTTCCTGATGACCAGCTCCAATACAGGAGCTCAACCAGAATTAACTATTTAGAACAAAAAACAATCATATCACCTGAGAAATTCTAAGGGATTTAGGAGCCCTGTGTTAGGAATCATGTTCAAAGACAAAATATAGTCAGGCACCACTTAAGCACAGGGATACTTTCTGAGAAATGTGTCATTAGGTGATTTCTTCAGTCTATGACCATCTTAGAGTGCACTTACACAAGGTGTAAGATGGTATAGCCTACTACTCACCTAAGCTATATGGTAGCCTATTGCTCCTATGCTACAAACCTGTACAACATGTTATTATACTGAATACTGTAGGCAATTATAGCACAATGGTAAGTATTTAGGTATCTAAACATTTCTAAACATAGAAAAAGTACAGAAAAAACATGGTATAACAGATTTTTTAAAAATGGCATGCCTGTATAGGGCACTTGCTGTGAATGGAGCTGCAAGTTGTTCTGGGTGAGTCAGTGAGTGAGGGTGAGTGACTGTGAAGGCCAAGGACATTTCTATACACTACTGTAGACTTTATAAACACTGTGCACTTAGACTACATCGATGTATAAAAAATATTTTATGCCCTAGCCAGTTTTGCTCAGTGGATAGAGCATCAGCCTGTGGACTGAAGAGTCCCAGGTTTGATTTTGGTCAAGGGCACATGCCTGGGTTGCAGGCTCGATCCTCAGGGGAGGGCAGGAAGAAGTTGATCAATGATTCTTTCTCATCATTGATATTTCTATCTCTCTTCCTCTCTGAAATCAATAAAAATACATTTTTAAAATATTTTCTTTCTTTAATAATAAATTAACATTAGCTTACCGTAATGTTTTTACTTGAAAACTGTTTTTTTCACCATTTCCACTCTTGTGACAAAACAGCTTAAAACACATTGTACAGCTGTACAAAAATATTTCCTTTCTTTATATCCTATTAGAGGCCTGGTGCACAAATTCGTGCATGAGTGGGGTCCCTCTGGGTGGCCTGTGGGTATCTGTCCAAAACCTGCAGTCCAATGCCGCCTGCAGCTCCTACCTGCCACTCCCGCTCATCCCGGCCTAACTGCACCTGCCATGGGCTCCCGCCCAATCAGTCCCAATTGGGAGAGGCTCATGCTGCCGCAGCAGTGCTCACCAGCCATGAACCCTGTGTCTGGTGCCCTCCTGAGGGGAGTGGCCTGCAGGATCGGGCCGGAAACAGCTCTCTGACATCCCCCGAGGAGTCCCAGATTGTGAGAGGGCACAGGCCAGGCCAAGGGACCCCACTGGTGTAAGATCAGGGCCAGGGAGGGACCGATGGAGGGCTCCAGGGCATGTCCAACCCTGTCTCGCCCAGTCCTGATTGGGGCCTATTGGGGCTGGCTGGCCAGGCAGGGATGTGGGAGGTTGGCCAGCTGGGGAGGAACCACAGGAGGGCTCCAGGGCATGTCTGGCCCATCTCACTCAATCCTGATCGGCCAGACTCCAGAAGCAAGCTAACCTACCGGTCGGAGCATCTGCCCTCTGGTGGTGAGTGCACGTCATAGCAAGTAGTTGAGCAGCCTTAGTATATCATTAGCATATTACTCTTTGATTGGTTGAACAGCTGACTGGTCACCAGATGACTGGACACTTAGCATATTAGGCTTTTATTATATAAGATTCTGCAAGCTTTTCACTTTCATTTTTTTTTATTTTTATTTTTTTTACTTTTTAAATTGTTAAAAACTGAGACACAAACATTCACATTAGCCTAGGTATATACAGATTCAATATCAACATCATTCTTCCACTCCACATCTCATCCCACTGGAAGGTCTTCAGGGCAATAACATACCTGGAGCTCTCGTCTCCTGTGCTGACAATGACTTCTCCTGGAACACCTTCTGAAGGACCTCCTGAAGGGGCTCTTCCTGAGGAGGTATCACTCTTTTCAGTAATATGCCTGCGATGGTTTGCTTGGTTTCTTTTTTTCATCACAGATTTGCTGATAAGCAGATAATGCACCACGAACATTCTTCTCCATTAATAAAATCCTCCCAGTGTTGGGGTTCATGTTGTCAAACATTTTAAGGAACTTGTGGTGAGCAAGCATTTTGGAACTTAATAGGTTTTAGATGCACAACATTATGAATGTACTAAATGTCATGAAAATGTATACATTAAGATGGCTAACTTTATGTTGTATAAATTTTATCTCAATAAATTCTTTCCTATTCCAGTTCCAACCACTCCTCATTAGTTACTTCCTCAGGGACCAACCTCTACAAACTCCTCAATGTCATCTCACCCACAACCAGCTTAAAAGTGGTTTGTCATCTCAACAACAGCCTTCTTGATTGCGACTGATTCATCCTTGGCAAATCCTTTGTGGTCATGGACAAAATTTTGAGTGTTTTCTTCCAGATGTCATTCACACACTTCTTGATGACATCACCCCAAGCCCAAGCAAAGCTCTTGATATTATCATAGGTGTTGTTACATTCCAGAATTGTATCATTGTTTCTCAATGTCTTCCTGGGCAAAGGTCCTCCTCAAGGTAGTAGGCCTTCAAAGCTGCTACACTTGACCCATTGGTTCAATCAAAGAGGTAGTATTTGGAGGGAAAATCACCCCCTTTGATATTGGGATGAAGATCACCAATAAAGAAAGAAGGTTCAGACACATTATCAACAATAAGCAAAATCTTGAAAGGCATGGTATTCTCCAAATGGTACTTATCTCATTGGCATAGCAATTTAGGAGGGCTCTTGGAAGAGAAGCTGCGTGACCCATGACTTCTATTGCTCCTGCAGCACACTGGCAGTGAGTGCCTATTTATCTGCTTGAAGAGCCTGAGGTTCTCACTTTGCCACATCACAAAGGGTTTCCATTTGTAGCCTGCAACTTTGCCCGAAGCAGAACTGTTATTTTGTCTTTAAAGCCTTGAAACCTGGCATTGATTTGGCCTCCATATGAATCAAAGTCCTTTCAGGCATCCGTTTCCACAATAGGGAGTTTTCATCCATATTGAGTATCTGCTATGGCAAGTAATTTTCCTCCATAATTAGCTTATCTAGCGTTTCCAAGCATTCTCAACTGCCATCACATCAGCAGACTCATCACTCACTTTCACATTGTGTAATGATTAGTGAGTCTTGAAGTGTTTAAATCACACAGAGCTAGCAGTAAATTCAACATCTTAGTTGGGTTCAGCTGTTTCTTTCAACATTGCAAACTTTTTGTTTTGACCAGGATCATCATGGTGTTGGGAGGGATATGTTCCTATATCTGGTAGGCAGTACAGGTCATTAGACATTTCTTTACATCAGATATAATTGTTGAATTGTTGTTATTCTGCTGCCTTCAATGAAGCAGATCCTTGAACAGCTTCCATCACTTTGTTCTTGTTCTTCAAGATCAGAGCTATGGTGGAATGGGACATGCCTGTCTGGGGAACAATCACTATTGCTGATTTTTCACCTTCCCAGTCCTTAATCATTTTCAATTTAGTTTTCAGGTCAATCACTCAACACAGCCTCTTACTGGCAACATTAGCAGTGGATTTTGTGAATGTAGGGCCATCATGAACAAAACAACATAAATTAAGTCAAGCATAGGAAAAAATGATCCAATCAACAGACACAGTAAACACAAGATATATGAGTTGTTGTGGCATAAAACGACATACTGTTTTACAGCAAACTTGTTTTATAATTAGAAAGAGTACACTCTAAAATAATGATAAAAATTATAGAATAGTAAATACATAAACCAGTAACAGTTGTTTATTATTACTATCAAATGTTATGTGCTATACATAATTGTATGTGCTGTACTTTTATATGACTGACAGTACAGTAGGTTGATTTACACCAGCATCACCACAAACACCTGAGTTAACCTATTGCCCTATGATGTTACAATAGCTACATTGTCATTATGCAATAGGAATTTTTCCCCTCCATTTTAATCTTAGGGGACCACCATCAGATAGCCGGTTCATAGTTGACCAAAATGTTGTTATGCACTATATGAGTGCATTAGAACAAAAGGTGATCCTAGTTTTCTTATCTTTTCAGAGTTGACAAGGGTTTGGGGTGCTCTGTTCCAGAGACTGGAAACAGAAACTAATATATATATATTTTCCATTATCTCACACTGTCTCACAAGGCAAGTACCAGATTAAAAACTCTATAAAGGTCAGGTATAGATTTAGGGTTTTATTTTCCTTTTTTTGGTCTTATCAGTGGTTGATCAGAACCTGTCAAAGTATAAACCGTATTGTAGGCATTCTATAAACATTTATTTATTACATCAATGATGACTGATATAAAAACGAAATGAAGTAATGATGAAAAACACTTAAAAGAGAGTCTAGTTCTTAATAAGACCATTAATGGATGCTAGTATTGTTTTTATTGGAGAATAGAAATTAGTATTAAAGGATGAAAAACTTCATGAATTAAGACTCAAAGACCTGAAATTATATTAACACAATTGTTTCTGGATATGTTTCCTTCTTTGAAAGATTATTTGCTTTATTTATCAGTACTAACAAAATCCTTACTCCTGTGTTTAAAACTTACATGCACAATTTACCTTGCATAAATATGCTGTTACTAAGAAATAACCAATGATTTCATTGTTATTTCTTCGTTCACTTGAGAAATTATCTCACTGAGAGATCCCTATACTTTTTTTGTGTGCTTTCACAGAAAAAAAAAATTATTACCATTGATTTAGGAGTAAAGTTAAAAGTTTAATTACTTCCTATACCTATTTTTTTTTTTAATCTCAAGGGTTGTTGGTTTGGTGTAGGTAAGCGTTTTTAGATTTGCTATTTGTCTTTCATTTGCTAGTTAAAGCTTTTATAGTCTAGCACTAATTCCAGAATATGCATAATTCTTATTACAAAGTAAAGGACTTCTTAGATAACTGAAGTTGTAGAGACAAAAGCAACAAATCACATGGGCGAGAATTTTTCATTTTGCTAAAAAGCTCTATGTAATATTCAATGTGCTCTATCATGTTACTTGATTTTGTAGGAAATCACCTTATCTTTTAATGGGTAAATGCCAAAAGAAGCTCTTTATCAGTTTGTCCTAAGGCTTTGGAGATATTCCTGGAAATAAGTAGAAAGTCGATTAAGCTAAATTATAGTTTCCAATGAGCCCTTTTTTCTGTGCTTTCTCCACTGCCATAGAACTCATTTCAGCCATAGCCGAAACCCTGAGGCTCACTGCAGAATAAGTCATGTGAGTCAGGAACAAATCTTTGTTTACTTAAAGTATACATTATTCATACGTTTTTCTTTCTCGTTCATTTTATTTCTATTTAGTAACAAAATCTGTCTTGTGTAGTTTAGAATAGGACCCTAAGTATCTTTCTGTGATTTTGTGAGAAACAGATGTGACCAAAACAATTTTCATGAAATATCTGTTCCTTTGCATGATTGCAACCCGGAATTGAAGACTGTCTGTAGAAATGACTTATGATGATTAAAGCATTTGAGATGCCAGACTGATGCTAATCCCACCAGGACAAGCTCTCCACACAACTCCATGGAAAGGTGCTCCTGTGTCTGACTGAGGGAAAAGTTCTAGAAGGGAGCCTTTGATTGTCATTCATCCATCCATCCTTTCATCTACTCATTCGTTCACTCACTCATTTATGTGATTTTTCATTCATTTGTTCACTTATTCAAGAAGAATTGGCTTCTGTTTAAAAAACACAGTTATTCATTTGCCCATGACACTTTTTCTGATGATATTTGAAACTTAAAATGGTTCTTTTATTTTATTTAAACATTATTTTATATTTGTGCCAGTTACTAAGTACGATAACTCTTTCAACACACCCACTCTCCTATCTTTGCTCGATAAAGCTGCGACTGAAATCCTAAAAACCACTTTCTTGCTTTGCCAGCTCTCACTGTTAGGCTCTGCCAGTAGAGGGCAGTAGAGGGAGACAGCAAGGCTGGAGGAGGGCGGGAATTGCTCCTTCTGATTTGCTTTGGGGGTGCCTTCTGTTTGAGTGAGCAGCACTTCAGTCTTGCTTCTTTTCCTTGGAAGCAACAGTGGCAGTAGCTCCACTCCGTTTGCAGGTTTTCCATCACTTATGAAGCCAGCCTCATCACTCCTGCACTTCAGAGACAGCACCAACTCGCCCATGCTCCCTCTCCAGAGGTCTGAGTTTCAGCTCTGTGGGGATCCCCCTCGGAGTTACTGAATTTTAATAATCCAGACTTCTTTTCCCCCAGCCCTAGGATTAAGAGTTGTTTTTCATGATTGCTACTACACTGATACTTTAAAGTTGGCTTTTCACCCTTTCAGTTTCCTAGTGAACACCATTGTATTTACAGTCATGCATCACTGAACGATGGGAATATGTTCTGATAAATGCGTCATTGGGCACTTTGATCCTTGTGTGCCAACACTATAGAGTGCGCTTATAAAAAAGTAGATGGTACAGCTTACTCCTGTAATCGCAAGTACTATACTTTTATATGGTATACCTGGCAGCACAGATTTGTTTACACCAGCTTCATCACAAATATGTGAGTAATGCATTGCACTATGATTTACAACAGCTATGACATTAAGTGATAGGAATTTTCAGCTTCCTTATATTCTTTTTTATAAATCCTCACCTGAGAATATGTTTTTATTTATTTTAAAGAGAGAGGAAGGGGAGAGAGAGAGAGAGAGAGAGAGAGAGAGAGAGAGAGAGAGAGAAACATCAATCACTTCCCATATGACCCCAAACTGGGGATTGAGCCCACAACCTAGGTATGTGTCCTGACCAGGAACCCTCAACCTTTTGGTGCATGGGATGATGCTCCAACGAACTGAGCCACCCAGCCAGGGCTCCATTATGTCCTTATGGGACCACCTTATATATGCAGGTCCATTGTTGATCAAAATGCCATTATTTGATACATGACTATAGTTAACAGTTCTTTATATTAAATTCACCATGTTCAAATAACTGGTACACTTCCTGTATCCAGACTGTACCCACAACTGATATAAGAAACAATGAGTTAGATTCTTATTTAAGAAAAATATCTCTGGGCTATAAGATTTTGGCTACACAAATATTAATATAATACATAGCCAAATAAATTCATACAAAATGATGTATTTCAAGAGATGTGCGAAGTTGGAAATATTAACATTCTGAGAGGGCCATGAAATCATGTTGAAGATTTCTCAATTCACGTTGCATTGTAACTCCAAACTGCATGACAACACTGAGCTGAGCCAAGATTGACCTACCTGGCACTTCAGAACCTGAGATGGGGGAAGTTACCAGAGAGAACAAAGGAGTAAGAAGAATGAAGAACATGAGAATTATGTATCTTATGTTGTAAGTATAATATGCCTTGTTTAATCAATTATAAAAGTAATTTATAGTCACAGCAGAAAATCTGGAAAATAAAGACACAAAGAACAGAATCAAAGTTTACTACTGTGCAATTGAAGTTAACTTTTTAGTGTTCAGTTTTTTACCTTTTTACCTTAGAGGCCCGGTGCACGAAATTCATGCATGGGGGCAGGCGGGGGTACTCAGCCCGACCTGCACCCTCTCGCAATCCAGGATTCCTGTGGGATCAGGCCTAAACCATCAGTCGGACATCCCTCTCGCAATCCGGGACCACTGGCTCCTAACCGCTCGCCTGCCTGCCTGCCTGCCTGCCTGATTGCCCCTAACCATTTGCCTGCCTGCCTGATTGCCCCTAACCACTCTGCCTGCCTGCCTGATCGCCCCTAACCACCTCTGTCTCTGACCCCAACGCCGCAGCTTTGTCAGAAAGGTCATTCAGAAGTACATTTGGAATGATGTCCAGAATGTCATTCAGCTGTCTGGTCTAATTAGCATGTTATGATTTTATTATTATAGATAGTTTCCTTACTGCTTTGTAAGTTTATTTTTCTACTTAATATGACATGATCATTTTACAATAATAAGTGAGTAATTTTAACGTGTTGATATTTTGAATGTTATTAATATACTTTCTCTCTTACCTCATTCATCTTCCTGCAGGAAGCTAAACATATGTTTCAGAAGAAGTTAAAAAGGTAAGTACAAAGCAATAGATAAGAAAACTAGGATTTCACCGTAAGAAAATCAGCTGGCGAGGAAGTGCTGTTGAGATAGGATTTTCAAACGTTGTCTTCTGTCATTTCAAAGTGGGGCAATTATGCCTGGAGGACGCTTACTTCTAGAGCCCTGCCAGGGATTGGCAGAGACTCACACATGACAGTAAATTCAGAAGGCTTCCTTCTTGATAATAGGAGGACACTACATAGGAGATGTAATAGTGTTGCCCATGGAAATAGGGGTCTTCCATGAAGTCACAAGAAAAGCATTTCTAGGACCCACCCATAGAAGGATGAGGTGTAGTGGTAAGATTTATTTGAGCAAAAATAAAGGACTGCCCCCAAGTGTCCTACATCTCATCCAGGACAAGGTGGCTTAGCTCCCTCTCGCTACAGAAGAAGTCCTGGGCTTGGTGAGCACAAGTGCCCACCGCGTGGGTCAGGATCCCGAAACGTAATGCCATCACCTTGGGCTCCTATGGTCTGCACCCGGCTGTGCTCCTGCCCTGCCTCCCCCAAGTTCCCTCCTGGGCCAGAGCTTGGAGCCACGCACCTGCTGCTGAGAGAGAGCGTGTGTGAACAAGCAAACCAACAACTCGTGCTACCAAGATGGGCCTTTGTTAAGATTTGACTATATTACCTGGGCTTGGGTAATATCTCTTTCACAATCCTTCGTGGGCTTCACAGGCTTGTGCTGGGTCCTCTCCATTACCAATCCAGTTTTTCCCCCTGGTTTCTAGGCTGCACTTATGTCCCCAACTGCGCATGCCTCAGCATTTTGCTGCATCATCTTGGCTTCTACCGCGCATGTGCCTAACAAAGGAATTTCCCCTGCTGTTTTTATTCTTCCCTCAGTAACCCTGGAGAATGACCAGTAGCCGTTCTTTCTGCCCGCCTGGGGGGTAAGTCCCCTGGGGGAGGATGCGGCTGTCCTCGGGGAGCCTGTGAATGCTGAGGCTCCCTGGTATCTGGCCTAGAGAATCAGTCTTAGTATCCAATTCCATTGATTCCATTTGCTCCTTTCCTTAACTAACTCTGCGAATAATAGGAAAGAAAAAAGGCAAGACAAAAAGGGGAATTGAGACAAGCAGATACATGCTCTGGTTTTACTTTAGCCGTGCCATGACCTGACACCAGAGAGATTTGGCTTTTTCTGGGCCATCTTTAGTTGCTATGTAATACAGAGAAGATCCCAAAATATTGCAAGTCCTGCCATGGAGCCTGTTGAAGGGTGTGTCAGAAAGAGAACAAGAGGGCTTTCTGACAGCTACTACAAATGGGTTACTCTGAACTACCATAAAGCAGAGACACAGCCAGACCTTGAGGAGTCTCACTCTGCCAGGAGAGACAAGGTGGGAGTGAGTGGTGCAAAGTCAAACAGAGAACTGCCAGACCCAAAAGAGATGAGAAAGGTAAGAATATGAGTTAAAAAAGCCAAAATGTTCTGTCCTGAATGCCAGCAGGGCCATAGAACCGTGGCCGAAGGAACACTGTCCCCAAGACCAGCATACATTAAATGTCACCACAAAGATTAGAGGACTTGACCCCTTTCAATGTCACTTTTCCTAATCATCCATTCTGGTGTTCTTTCAAACGCATAGTATTTTAGAGGGGTGAGGAAGAGAGGGGGAAAATTAAGAGAAATTGAGCTTTTTAATAAAAGAGTAGTTGAATATTACCCAGAGTAATCATTTAAGTTATCAGAGTGGACTAGGCTTAAAATCAGACTACACATAGGTCATTCTTCCTAGTAGCCTGTTGGTGGGGAATTGAGAGACAAGGCTGTATAAATTATAGATAAAAATTAGGTATTGCCCCAGTCAGGTGGCTCAGTTGTTTGGAGTGTCTCCTATACCCTGAAAAGTTGTGGGTTCAATTCCTGGTCATGGAACATAGCTAAATTGTAGGTTCAGTCCCCAGTCAGGGAGCATATGGGATGCAACCTATTGATGTTTCTCTCTCTTTCTCTCTCTAAAATCAATAAAATATATCACAGGGTAAGTATAAAAATAATACTAATAATAATTTTTAAAATTAAGTACATTTTCTCTACACATCAATCATAGTTTCAGCTTAGTTTTGCAATTCCACTATATGATTATTTCTAACATAATTTTTAAAGATATTTCATAAGATGTAATACTTACCTATTCATGCCATAACAAATTTACCACAAATTTAGTGGCTTAAAAAAACACTCATTCACTATCACACAGTTTCTCTGGGTCTCAAAAGGCTGAAATCAAAATATTGGCAGGGGCTATGGTTCTCAAATGGGGCTGAAGCTCCTCCTCCAAGCTCTCTGGTGGCGGGCTGAATTCATTTCCTTGCCATTACAAGACTGTTGTCCCTGTTTCCTTGACACAGGGTCCCCTGCACCTTCAAGCCCACAACAGTATGTCAAGTCCTTCTTGTGCTTTAAATTTCTCTGACCTCTTTCTCTACCACTTCTCTCTGCCTTCCTTTTCTGCTGACGAATATTAAATATTCACAGGCATTCAGTGTGTGGGGACTTTCCACACCTGCAAATAACTGAGAGGCTGTGAGAGCTGCATGGGGCTATAGGAAAACTAAGTATGGGACTGAACGGTCGAGCAACATCGATGTCTTACAAGCTCCACTTCTCCTGGGAAAGACATCCTGAATACGACTCCTGCCTTCATTGCCTGTGGCATAAATCCAGAGAAAAACATCTTTTTCAGCAGTTGCTGGTATCTGACCATGCAGAATTAAGTTAGAGCTTGGTCAGGATGCCATGATTGCAATATTGTCACTGGAGAAAGATAAAGAATGCTAACCAGAAGCACCATGGCCCAATGGGCCCACTTGCGTTCCAGCTTTAGGCTTTGGACATTCTGTCCTACAGGCCCAAGTACAGAGGTTTGGGGGAGGGGAGCCCAGCACATGGAACTATTCATTCACACAAAGTTTTTTAAGAAAAAGTTTTGGGAAATTCCTCCAGCACTCAATTCATTTTAATTCCAATTAAGTAGGTAAAAAGCCCTGATGATCCTTCTGCCAAAATTGTTGTCAGTCCTAAATAAACAACCCAAACTGGAAAAATATTTTAAAGTGTAAGGATGTCTGACTGACAGCTTAGGCCCTAAGGATGTCTGACTGCAGGGAGCGGGCCTAAGCTGTCAGTCAGACATCCCCCAAGGGCTTCCAGACTGCAAGAGGGTACAGGCTGGGCTATGCGATCTCCCTCCATTGCATGAATTTCATGCACCAGGCCTCTAGCAAGATCACAAAGTACCAATAAATAAATAAATAAATAAACACGACATTTAAATAATCTCATAATATATCTATTCTTTCAAACCAAGTGAGAAGCAAGCAAGTTAGTTACAAATCCCTTCCAATCTGATGGTAAAGATAAAGCTGAGTCATTTTTTGTTTTATATTTCATTTAAATTTCACAGACAATACAGCATCATGGTTATGATCCTAGATTTAGATCCTTGCTCTATTGTTCTGAGTTCTGTGCCCATGGACAAATTATGGAATTTGTTCCTAACTTTCCTCAACTGTTAACAGGGAAAAAGTAATAGCATGGCCCTGTAAGATTGTGATGAGAATTAAGCAAGTACATACATGTAGAAAATTTAGGAAAGGATTTGGCATGTAGTAACCACTCAATAAATGCCTATTTTTATTATTATCCTTCATTTTTTTCTCCCCTCTTGTTCTATGATTCCAGTGACAAATAAATGAAGGAAATTGGATATGTCCTCCATGTCATTTAAAATTTTTCTCCCATTTATTTATCTCATTCTTTTCCTCTGAATCTGGGACAATTTCATCCTTTGTCATCACATTTTATGATTTGCTTTCCTATAGAATCCAGTCTGCTTGGAAACCATGTTTTTCATTTCTAAGCAAGCTTTCTAGGTGTCATATCTGTTCCCTTTTCATTCATTGCAATCTTTTCTCTTGCTCTCTTTAACTGATTTGAATGAGCTTTTTCACATTTTCTTCTTTTATTGTAGTATCCACTTCAAATGTGTCAGTCACCTTGCTTCCTTAAATTAAGCCAATATTTTCAAACATTGAAATGTTTTGCTCTTTAGTAATTCTTTCCCTCCGTTTGGCCATCTTTACAGAGGGAAATGTGGGGAGAGCCTGTGAGTGTCTGAGATGATCAATAAGGTGATTGGCCTTTCAGAGATTCAGAGATAATTTCTTTCAGAGATTGAGCCTTTCCACGACTTCCAAAGTTTATGAAATAATAACAAGTCAGTTTAGATATTTACTTTTCTTTATTGGAATTCTAAGCCCCAGTGTGGAATGGGGGGAAACAGATATTTCAACAGTTTGCCAATATTGTTTTTCTGAGCTTACTGTTAAAGCATAAAGTTAACTGGAGCAGTGTTAACCTCCCTCTACCTGGCAGGCTCTGGATTAGGAGGCAGCTATGGAGTCCCCCTTAGCATGGCAGTCATTAGTGCACTCCCCAAAAACATTCAAATAATTTCTTCCAAAAAAACTGTCCCATGGTCAATTTTCCTCTCTCAAGCTGCTTCAGCCATCTTTCTCTCTAGCACCTATCATCATTTGACATATTGCATATTTACAGGTCCAGTTGTTTATTGCCCATGCCCCCTCCACCCACATACACACATTAGCATTTTTACATACAGTAGGTACTCAATAAATACTTATTAAATGAATAAATATTTCTCAAGTGGTCCTTTCTTCCACATAAAATTCGTTTGAGTGCCTTAGTTCTTTTCTCAATATGCTTTTCCGGTATGTATTCTGAGAAGAAGTTTTGTAAAATCCTGGGCCTGGTTTCTCATGTTGACATTTTCTATAATTTTAATACAAGCTGGATGAAGAGTGTAATTCTGAAACTTCCATATTGAATCATAAGTCCTCTCTATAGTTAGCTCTTCTCAAACTTCAACAACTCTAATTTTTATTTTCTGTTTAACATGGTAATAAATAAATATAGTACAATGGTTTATAATGTAAAGCACTCCAAACCTTCCTTAATCTTAATGCAGAGGAGTTACTTTTATCATTTTCTGTGCTTAGTTTTTCCAACATTTATTTATGACTTTCCAATATCATATGTGTAGTTCCCCAGGATATAGACTCTGAGATGCAGGAAGTTCACTGGGGAGTGCTCTTGGAATCAACTATAGTGCATTAAAGGAAGCAGGACTGAGCAGTATGAGAAGACAAAATGTAATGAAGTTGTACCACAGGCTTTAGCTGACCCCACAGAGAATTCTGGAGCCTGAATGGTCCTTCAGAGTTGTCTCAAACCTAGACAAGGGAGGTGGGTTTTTCATATTCTCCCAGAACAGTCTTCAAATGTGGGCTGCCCTAGAAGGAGGTGGAACACGGGGCAAGGCAGTGCTTAGACAGCAAGTAATTAACAGAGATTGCCACAGCTGTAATCTTTCTGCAGTCAACACTCCAAAAACGGGGAGGGCGTGCTTTCCTTCTGAAGGGAGGATCTAGCCAGCTAACCCAACATTCACCACATTGCTTTAGATCAGTCCACATATTTATGTCATATTTATATGGTAGCCTACTTGTTATTGCTTTACAGCATTCTATTACAGCATTAATGATGTGATGACGATGAAAAAGAAGGAGGAGGAAGGGGAGGAAGACAAGAAGAACAAGGAGGAGTAGCACGAGGAGGAGAAAAGAAGACAAAGAAGTGGAAAAAGGGGAAGAGGAAGAAAGCAACAATAACAAAATGCATGGATATGTACTTTAATATTTAGGAAAAGGAGAGACAAAAAAATCAGGGAAAGGTAACTCTTCCTCTTTGCTAATAAGGAGTTAGTAGATAATATCAAATGCTGAGAATATTGAAAAAATAATAAGCAAATTATTTGAAGTTAAGCATATGACTATCAGGAAAAAACTAAAAGTAAAACATTCAAATAAGTACATGAGTAAAAACTGAAAAAGTACATGAGAGCTTATAATCAATATCAACATATTCTCAGCTCATCCCACCATACACTTAAAGGCAAATATTTTTAACGTGTTCTTTAGGCAACACTTCCATTATACTTAATAATACATTTGCACTTCTTTTCTTGACTTATATGACCTATTCAAAATTTATTGACCTGACATTATGAAATACAATGATTTTGTACAGTAGGTCACCCCCACCTTCATCTCCTCTTTCATCCACTTAGAACTTCAGAGGACGTCTAATTTCAGAATCTCAAAATGGGAGCAAAAGGATATGGGACACATTGGAATTCATTGAAAGTTTATCTACAATAAAGATATCCTAATCATAATCTATGCCATGAGCCAAAGCTTTGAAAATACTGAATGCAGATTATTAATTTTATTAGATTTCTGGTGTGAAGTGATGGACTGAGCACAAACAGCTGCCCCTTTTCCATTATGAGACCCCAATAAAATCATGGTAATAAAATTCATAATGGAATTAACCCATAAAAGAAAAGGAGCAGGCAATAGCATCATCATCATATGGAAGTTAAGATGAATTTCTTCTATAAGACAAAAAAAGTGGATGAAAATATATTTATATTTGAAACTAAAAAGGAAAAGTCACAACTCAAATACACAAGCTAGAGAACAGAGGATAATTCAAACTCTGCGTTTGATACTCTAGTGCCAGTCCCTGAACCATGTCCACCACAAACGGAAAGATGATTGGTATAATACATATATCACACAAAAATAAAATTTTACAAAAAGGCTCTTTTCTTAAGAAATTAGACAAAATGCTTATGGAGAACTAAGTTGGCTACTATGAGAATAAAACCTTCTTATGCTCATATTTATAGAGGCCTAGCTCATTCCCCCTAAAGCAAAACTTAACCAACAGTCATCAAATAAAGGAGAAAACGTCCCTCAGAGAACAAAAGTAAATAAAAAAGAGAACGAGTGAGAGAAACTAAACCAGGAAGAAATATATCCTGAGGGAAATATGGTGTTTGGGGCAGGCCACCTCCAAATATGCCATATTGGCATACTGATTATTTTATCAGTTGCATTTTATACACCAATAATGAAATATCAGAAAGAGAAATTAACAAAACAATTCCATTTAAAATTGCATTAAAAAATACCTAGGTATAAATTTAACCAAGAAGATAAAAGAATTGTACTTAAAAATTATAAAACACTGAAGAAAAAAATTGAAGAATATACAAAGAAATGGAAGCATATACCATGTTTATGGAAGAAAGAATTAACATCATTAAAATGTCCATACTATCAGAAGCAATTAACAGATTAAATGCAATATCTATCAAAATATCAGTGGAATTTTTCAGAGAACTAGAACAAATAATCCTAAAACTTACATGGAACCACAAAAGACTGAATAGCCAGAGTGATCTTGAGAAAGAATAACAAAGTTGGAGGTATCACACTAACTGATATCAAACTATGCTACAAGGTTATAACAATTAAAACAGCATGGTACTGGCATAAAAACAGAGACATATATCAATGAAACAGAATAGAGAACCCAGATATAAACCCACACCTATATGGTCAATAAACCTTTGACAAAGGAGGTAAGAACACACAATGGCATAAACACATTCTATTCAAAATGGTGTTAGCAAACCTGGACAGAAATATGACAAAAATGAAATGACCACCTTCTTACACCATATACAAGAATAAACTAAAAATGGATTAAAGACTTAAATGTAAGATTTGAAACCATAAAACTCCTCAAAGAAAACATAGGTAATAAAGTCGCTGACATTGCTCTTAGTAATATTTCTTCTGCTCTATCTCCTCAGGCAAGGGAAACAAAAGAGAAAATAAACAAATGGGACTCCATTAAATCAAAAAGTTCTTGAACAGCAAAGGAAACCAACAAAACAAAAGACAACATACTGAATGGGAGAAGATATTCACTAATGATATATCTCATAAGGGTTAATATTCAAAATTTATAAAGAACACATAAAACTCAACACCAAAAAAGAAGCAATCCAATTTTTAAAAATGGGCAAGAGGACTTGAATAGACACTTCTTCAAAGAGGACATAAGGATGGCCAATAGACATATGGGAAGATGCTCAATGTTACTAGTCATGAAAAAAAATGCAAATTAAACCACAATGAGATATCACCTCACACCTATAAGAATAGCTATATCAATAAGTCACCAAACAAGTATTGGTGAAGATGTCGAGAAAAGGTAACTCTCATACACTGTTAGTGGGATTGAAAACTGGTTTAGCCATTATGGAAAACAGTATGGAGATTTCTCAAAAAATTAAAATAGAACTACCTTATAACTCAGAATTCCACTTTTAGGTATATATCTGAATAAACCTAAAACACTAATTTGAAAAGATATATGCACTCCTATGTTTATTGAAGAATATATATATATATATATATATATATATATATATATATATATATATATGGCTAAGTGACCAACTATATGTACGTCCAACCATCTGACTGACCGACCAGCCGGTACATATGACTGCACACTAGCAATTAAAAAAAATTGATTCTCGCATGTGTGATACATACAAAGTTCTCTCTACTGCCAATTGCACGCGTGTGTTTCAATCTTTCATTGTCGATCATGAATTTGGTTGATTTTGTTGATATTCTGAAGCTGAAAGAAAGTAGCGTTGTCAAAAGAATATGTCTGAAGACCAACTATTGGCACAACATACCTCTGAAGCCAAAGGAAGCCAAAAGAATTGATTTGTCCCCATCTGACACTGACCTCCCATTTAAATTAATTTGAAGACAGTTTCCCATGATGCCAACATTTGTGATGATTATTGATAAATCACAAGGACAAACTCTAGACAGAGTAGGAATATTCCTACCTGAACCCCTTTTCAGACATGGTCAGTTATATGTTGCTTTCTCTCAAGTTCGAAGAGCATGTGACATTAAAGTTAAAGTTGTAAATACTTCATCACAAGGGAAATTAGTCAAGCACTCTGAAAGTGTTTTTACTCTTAATGTGGTATACAGGGAGATATTAGAATAAGTTTAATCAATATATTAGTCATTGTTTTTATCAATGTTGTTTTAATATCATGTTTTTGTTGTTTTATATCATGTCTTTGTTGTTATATCATGTTATTGTTTATTTATTAATCAATTTTCATATTCATTTTACTAATTTTCTTTTATCTCTGACACTTCTATTATAGAAAAAGAGCAAATAGCGATATTAAAATATCGATATTAAAACAGACTCATAGATAAAGAGAACAAACCAAGGACTTCCAGATAGGAAAGGGTTGGGGGATTGAGTGGAAAAGGTGAAGGGATTAAGAAGTACAAATTGGCAGTTACAAAATAGGGGATGTAAAGTACAGCATAGGAAATATAGTCAACAATATTATAAAATGTCATATACTTGGAATCATACAATATGTAGCTTTCAGATTGGCTTCTTTCATTTAGAAATATGCATCTAAGTTTCCACCATGTCTTTTAATGGAATAATAGCTCATTTCTCTTTATCACTGAACTAGTGGCCCAGTGCATGAAATTCGTGCACATTAAAAGGAAATTAATTAGAGGAAATATTTTAATATTGTTATTTGCCCTTTCTCTATAATAGAAGTGTCCAGCTGACCCCACCCCCATTGGGAAACACCAAGACCTGGCCGGCCCCACCCCCGTCAAGTCCCACTGGGCGGGGGATGCAGCCTCACATCCCAGTGCCACGCAGCCTCATGTCCCTGCTGATTGGTCGTTATGGCATCATGGCATGATGGCCATTTGCATATTAGCCTTTTATTATTAAGATAATATTCCACTGTGTGAATATACCAAGCTTGGTTCATCCATTCACCTATTGAAGATATCTTGGTTGCTTCCAAGTTTGGCAATTATGAATGAAGATTCTTTAAACATTTGTGTGAAGGTTTTTGTGCAGCCATAAGTTTTCAACTTATTTGTATAAATATCAATGAGTGCAATTGCTGGATCATATGGTGAGCATATGTTTAGTTTTAAAAGAAATTACCAAACTTTCTTTCAATGTTGCTGTACCACTTTGCATTCCCACCAGCAATGAATGAGAATTCCCATTGCTCCACATCCTCACCAGTGTTTGGTGTTGTCAGAGTTCCAGATTTTCACCACTCTAATATGTGTGTAGTGGTATGTTGTTTTCATTTGTATTTCCCTGATGACACGTGATGTGGAGCATCTTTCCTTATAATTATTTGCCATCTGTATATCTTCTTTGGTGAGGTATCTGTTAAAGACCTTTGCCCGTTTTTTAGTTGAGGTGTTTGAATTCTTATTGTTGAATTTTACCAGTAACTTTTCACTATTGATATAATTATCATATCAAGATTATTATTAATAATGAGACAAAAACACTTATGAGTGCTTACCAAATAATACCAGATAATGTGTAAAGTGTTTTACAAGCATTATCTCACATAATCCTCATAGCAACACTAGTTTTTTATTCATTTTATCTATGAATAAGTGCCTTCAGAAGATTCAATACTTTATGCAAGGTCACATAGCAATTAAACAATAGGTGCAGAATTGCAACCCAGTCTTTGAATATTCAGGATTTAAATCATAACCACTGCACACACTCTATCCCTTCCTTCTACTGAGGTGTGGCAGGTGTGTTTCTCCTGGCTCAGCTGGGGACACCAGGTTGGTGGAGAGAGCAGTGTGCTGAGGGTAAGGGCCTATGGATTATGTGAATCAGTATAACAACCAACATATCTGTATCTACATCTGATTAGAGACTTGAGGCAAGAAACATCTACTTCCAAAAAGAAAACAAAAACCCTGAAAACCAGTTCCTAATTTTCCTACTCAAAGTAGACTATTTTGAATGGTATTTTTTTTAATTTTAGAGAAATTAAATTTCCTCCTACAATCAAGTAGAAAAACAGTTTAAAGTGTAAGCATTTTTTTCTCTCTCAAGTCATTAATGGACCAATTAACGCTTTCTAATTTGGTCTGCTACTCCTTTTTATCTGAATCACTTACTCATCCAAGTAAGGCAATCATCATAATCCATTTAGCATATTGAGGGCTGCTTCTGCTAGTGACATCCTATATAATAAAAGGCTAATATGCAAATTGACCAAACAGCAGAACAACCGGTCGCTATGATGCGCACTGACTACCAGAGGGCATATGCTCAACACAGGAGCTGCCCCCTAGTGATCAGTGCCCTCCCACAGGGGGATCGCCGCTCAGCCAGAAGCCCAGAAGCCTGGCTCATGGCTGGCAAGCCAACAGTGGTGGTGGGAGCCTCTCCTACCTCCACAGGAGCACTAAGGATGTCAACTGCTGGCTTAGGTCCACTCCCCGCAGTCAGACATCCCCCGAGGCTCCTGGACTGTGAGAGGGCACAGGCTGGGCTGAGGCACCCCCCACCCCCTCAGTGCACGAATCTCATGCACCGGGCCTCTAATATATATATATATATATATATATATATATATATATATATATATATATATATATATATATATATATATAGAGAGAGAGAGAGAGAGAGAGAGAGAGAGAGACATTAAGACAATTATTAAAAATTATAAATGTATTACACACATTAAGAAAAAATTAAAATAAGGCAGTTTGTTGGCCTTAGCAGAGTTGTGCTTGTACTAAAGCATAGTAATTAGAATTCCACTTATCGGGATGAAAACAAACCTTTAGGCTGACCCTACAGCCTTTGTGGCAGCTTCAGGCTAGGTAGCTTCTTTCGCCTCTATACCTCCTTCTACTCTGGCTGCCACATGTAGTTTTACATGATTATTAAAATTTCTCTTCTGGAATGGGGATCACATTCCCTTCAGCTTCCTCAGGAATGTAGGAATGGAAGCCACTTAGGAGGGTCAGGCCTCTAATCATTCCATCTCAGGCCACTGCCTAAATCCCAGGGGCCTTCTGACCTGAGCCACCGGTGCCGCATCTTGGTCTCACTCAACTCTCTTCCCCGTGCCTCAGGTCTTCGGGCCACACTCCTTTCTGTCTCAGTGGCTACCTTCACCTTTATTCTAAATTCAGTGTCCTTTACTCTTCACCCACTCATCCACCTCCTTGTTTGTACAGAATGCAATTATTCAACACATCTATTGCTGCTCCCTTAGAGCAAAGAGATGGAGAAGAATATGAAGAAGTAATGGAAACCAAAGCAGGAAAATGACAAATATTCTAGAAATGCCTGTCATTTTCGGAGTTCTTATCTCTCATCTACAGTCTTTGATCACATGATTTTACATACAGATAACCTGGAGGCCTTTTCTTCTTTTCTTTGACTCGGGATCATGGTTCTCTTAAACTCCCCTTATGCGGACATCAGTCCTTTCCCAGCCCTCTACCCTAGCTTCTATCCTTGAATACCTACTAGGAAGAAGGAGCTAAGATATTGCTTTTAGCTTATGAATTCACCTCATCCTCTTTGCATTATTTCCATTTTATAGACGAGACAACTGATGTTCAGAAACGTTAGTCATTTTCCCCAAACATAAAATGCTTGTAGAGTACAAAGCAAGAATTTGAAGCAATGTCTTTCTGATTTCTCAGTCTTCTCACACTTACCACGTTGTCTCTTCTCTGAGAAGTTACATTAGGATGTTAGATGAAAATGAATGTCTCTAATCCTTAATGAGTCCTTTATTCTGTGGCCAGGCTGGTAATGCAGTCACTTTCCACCCTACCCTAACACCCCTTCTCTCATTGACAGACGAGAATGGAGGACACACACTCTCGTTGAGTTATATTTCAGTGAGGGAATCAAGGCATTTCCTCCTCTATACTGTGGAATAGAAAAATCTCTGAGGCCCTATCTACTGGAGCAGAAGTCTCTCTAGAATAGAAACCATGACTACTTAATCACACTATACATAGAATGCTCTATCTAGAGCAAATAAAAAATGCTGGATGCCTAGCAGATGCTCGAGCATTTTTATTAAAAAGCTGAACTAAATTATTCACATCTATAATTCAAGGATGCTATGTTTCATCATTTTCACAGTCAATAATAATAAAAACAATAACTGGGAAACATATTCCGAATTTTAAGTGACATCTAATTTAATACCGACATTATGGAACAGTTCAGATAAAGTTTCTCATTAATTCCTCTTTCAGACTGTCACTTAGCAAATATGGAAATGTTGAGGAAATTAATGTCTTACTAAATTGTCCAAAATTATGAAGTTCTTCAATATAGGTTCAAATTCATAACCTAGTTTCCTTTTCATTTTTTAGCTTAACAAACAGGGCTTTATTATTACTATAAAGCCCTGTTATTGGATCATTATTACTCTCTCTTTCTGGGTACTATTGACGAAAGAGAAATACAAGCATCAATTCAAATTGATCCATCATATTACCCTTAGTACTGGCACACTTTGATAACAGCAGGAAATGAACCAACAAATTTAGCTCCAAATTTAAATAATTAAATACATAAGTATGTCCTTTCAACAAACATGTTCTTAATCTGAAATTCCTTACACCTGAAAAATTGAGTTATCAAGAGTCACCAATTAATGGACAACCATACTCTCCTGATTAAATTTTTCTACTCCATGGCACTTCTTAAAATTATCAACTAATTTGTGATTTAAAAGCAATCACATTGAAGGGGAACAAAAAAATAAAAAACCCAGTTAGAGATTTTGTGACTTTCAGGATTTGCTTAATTCACATACTTTTATGCCATAGGATCAGAAAATAGTGGCTACAAGACATGGTAATGCCACTTAAGTAGAATTCTTAAGTACATAAATGCAGAATGTTTTACATTGGTATTTTAGTGCAATAAGTTCATATTTTGTAATTACTTTTGTTTTAAATAAGAAAATATTGTGGTCAAGATACTGTCTTTCTCACTAAGTAGTAGACTTTCAATCCACTATAGTTTTAAAGATTGTTCATTTAATGAAGCTTGAACAGTGATGTCAACAAATAGTCTACTCAGCTTTAAGAAAACACTATCTGGCCCTTATCTTTTGCAGAGGATGCAAGGACCACATAATTATCTATCTCTGAAATATCTAGTTGTCCCATACAACAGCTTCTCTCTAGCTATCACGTCTGAGGTGGGCTGCCAGGTGACTGCTGAGAGCAATTGACCGATTGCAGCAGGGAGCTCTGAGCTTCTCAAGGCCAGGCTCAGTCTCTCCATCATTCCCACAGGTGTGGAGGACCCAAGCAAAGTTCTGGCCCCTTGCAGCCTCACATAGCTTCTCCTAATGACTTCACTGCAGACAGAGCTGCAAGCTGCAGCCCACAAGATGCTGTAAGTAGTGGTGCAGGCAGAGTCCCAGCCCAGGGAAATGCCAGGGAAACCAAATAAAAAATACTGACGTGACCACACTCACATATGACTTTCAGGGCACTCACAGGAGTAACCAGCCTCCAGGCACAAGTCAGGAGGGAATAGCAGGACGCTATTTTAATATAGGAAATATACAAGCACATGCAAACACACCCATACATTTCAAATATATCATATTTGTATTACCTATTTTCTTCACCGGAACAATATATTCTTAGTATGTTGGCATTTTTACAACAGCATTTTTAATGTTTACATGGTATTCTACTATATGGATATATCTGTGTATTTAACCGATCTCAATGTTTGATAATTTGGGTATTTCCAACTTGGGGTTATTCTTGAACACTGTAAAAAATAGAAATGTGAGAATATATTTGCACATATTTCAGATTATTTGTTTGATAAAATTTGTACTTGTGATGACTGGTGAAAGGGTTATGCTACATTTAACAACTGTTACCATATTGTCATGACACTGTCCAGAAAAGTTCACACCCAGCAGCAGAGAATAATGTCACTGGATTAAGAAAACTGACTGTTTCACATACTGGAATCTAGAATATCTTGGAATAAATATAATTTTTTGAATCTTAATGAGATTGAACAAGATTTTATAAATGTATTGTTATTTGTGCCTTCAATTTTTTTTAATTCCCTATTGTGACTGTTACCAATTTTCATGGGTGTTAGTCTTTTATTGGTTGATAAAGATTCTGTATAAGATTTTTTAAATAACCTTTTGTCAAAATTTTTACAATAGTATGCTGCCAATTTGTAGTTTGTCTCAAATTTTAATTGTGTTTTATGATATACTAGAGGCCCGGTGCATGACACTCGTGCACTGTAGTGGGATCCCTCAGCCCGGCCTGCACCCTCTTGCACTCCAGGACCCCTGGGGGATGTCCGCCTACCAGCTCAGGCCTGCTCCCCACTGGCAGTCGGACATCCCCCAAGGGGTCCTTAGTGCTGCACTCACTAGCCATGAGCCCAGCTTCTGGCTGGGCGACGCTCCCCCTGTGGGAGTGCACTGACCACCAAGGGGCAGCTCCTGCATTGAGTGTCTGCCCGCTGGTGGTCAGTGCACATATAGTGACCGGTCGTTCCACAGTTTGGTCGATTTGCATATTAGCCTTTTATTATATAGGATGGAATTTTATGTGATCAAATGTATTAATAATTTCTGCATAATAAGTGATATATTTTCTTCCTCTAATTTTAGACTTAGAGATTCCACTATTATGAAAAATCACATAAATAAGTATATTAGCCTGTGTTTTATGTGGAATTCATTGATCAATAGAGAATTCTTTGGGAGGAGGGGGCATGATGTAAAATATGGCTCTATCAAAAAATCTCAGCATTTTCAGAATTCAGAAGCATAAAGTGTCTCTAGATTTATTTATGAAGCAAATCAGTATTCTGTTTTTCATTATATAGGTACATGTCATTTCTAATTATATTTGTTCCTCAAGGAGAAATGAAAGAGAGAGATTGGGTAAGGTATTTTAAAATTCTTCCTGTTCCATTATCAATTAATGGGTTTTTCACTATCTATCACTAATTTAGTTTTGAATCTAGAGTTAGGAAAGAAGAAGAAGTGACCTGAAGAAGACAAAACGAGATCAGGAGAGGAACTAAGAGAAAAATCACTTTGGATTCCATCTGGATTCTATGAAGATGAGGCAAACAGGAAGAGAGAATGATTTTGAGAAGCCATTTCTCATCGCCTCTACTACCACACAAGCAAGGAAATGTTGGGGGCTGGGAGGAGGCAGACATTAAGCACATCCAGATATAAGCAGGGAGAAGTCAAAAAGTTTGATGGCAGCAGGCCAGTTCACATTGCAAGAGGCTGGCCCTCAGTCTCCCAGGAAGAGACCCCCATGTAGACCATCAATGCAGTGCAAGCCCAGGCTCGAGAAGATGGGTTGACCAAGGTGGAGCTATTGGCCTCTTACAACCTCAATGCATATGCAAGAGATCCAGTTCTGTCCTCAAATCTGTGAGATGGCATGGAGGCACTAAAAGTGTTGATAGGCTAGGCGAGGCCTGGCTTCAGGCAAGGACACCTCAAGATATGGGGAATTTTGCAAGCAGGGGTAAGTAATGATGACTGTTGACTACAGTGGATAGTTCTATCACATCACCTCAAAAAGTCAGATGGACCCTGGAGGGGTCAGTCCTGATTGGTCATTCCATGACAGTCACATAATATGACCCAAATAACGTTGTGTAGACTCGAGGAACCCACTTCTTCTGTCTTCACAGTCATGTCATCTAAGTACTACCCACCCACCCTCAATACTAGGAGTGATCTTACAAAAAGCAAGCACGAGAGTAACCCTTTGCCTGAGTCATTCAAGCAGAGACTAATTTTTATAAAAGGCAGTTTAAATTATTGGAAAGAACACAAGTTATACATTTAGACAAATACAATTATTCTCTTTCTTTACTTATCCCTCTCACCCAGGGAAGTGGGGGATGGGAGGGAGCTCATGCAGAAAATGAGAACAGTTATAAAAGAATAAATTCCAAGCCGCTTGGTACATCCCTGTTAATCAGATTGAATGTTATACTAATACACACATGTACACACA
This sequence comes from Cnephaeus nilssonii, assembly GCF_951640355.1. Classification (NCBI taxonomy): domain Eukaryota; kingdom Metazoa; phylum Chordata; class Mammalia; order Chiroptera; family Vespertilionidae; genus Cnephaeus; species Cnephaeus nilssonii. The sequence continues at coordinate 12,211,282 of NC_137087.1, forward strand.
CACATTTCCTTCCTTTTTTATTTTTCCAGTTGTTTCATAATGCTAACACATTGTATATTGTATTTTCTTAGAAGAAAATAAACATTTATTTTTGAAATCTTAATCAGTCTTCTTTAAAATTCCCCAGCAACTCTGTATTTCAATACACTTCAAACATAGTTGGAAGATTTTACTTAATATATCGCTCCTACATTTTTACTTCACAATCTACTTGGCAAATCTGAGTTGAACCAACACGATTATTTTGCATCTTAGACTGCCATTATTTATAATTCATATCTGAGAAGATTTTCTCAAAATTTTTTATCTGAAAGTGTATTTCAAAAATGAGTTGGACAAGATAAGAAAGGCATAAACATTGTACCTTACCTTGGGTATAACAAATTTCAATTTTAAAAGAACATATAAGCAAACCTTTTGCTGTTAAAGAGACAACTAAAGTCAATAAGATTCCAAGAGACTTGAAAATACAAAACAACATTTTCCAGGCCTTTTTTGATTCATTGCCAAATGGATTTGTTTCATCTTGAATTAGACTCAAAGTTGTTTTAAAGGTCTTATTAGATAACATATGGACAACAGAGAGTATGATATTTTCCATATGCAGCCAGGGCCTTATAAATTATAACAATTATTATTAGTTTTATATATTTGAAACCAATTTAAAGCACTACATAGGAATAAATGATGCTAGTCTTCTAGAAGTAGGGCATAGAACAGAGCCAGGGGTGGGGAATGTCTGGCTCACAAAATCATGTAATCTGGCCCTGCCAAGGCATTAGGGGGAGTTAATTAAATGTTTGACCAGATATAGTAGGCTAGTTGATAATTTTGTAGGGCCCTCAAATGATGTTATAAATATCCAAATGGCCCTTGGCCGAAAAAAAAAGTTCCCCACCCCTGGCATAGAACAATGAACGTACCCTTCCTGAGAACACTGAAGTGCACAGACAAGGATAATGCATGATGCTTCCAGTGAGAGGCGCCCTGTCCTGTCTATCCAGCCTTATCTCCTATGACTTCCCAACAGACCCATTGCATGTGTCCTTCAGAACTAGGAGGATCATCTTGGACCACATTCCTTTCTTCTTGCTCTCCCTACCCCTCGGGGAAGCTCCTCTTCCCTGGAAAAAAATAAACAAACAATAGCACATCATGGCTCTTGTAACAGCAGTAGTCTGGGATCAAGATGCTGGGCGAGAACCCACCTCTGTCTGAACCCACAGTAGGAGTGCAGGAGACTCAGTGCAACTCACCCAGACTCAGTGCCCACCTGGGGAAAGGGCCCTCCAGGTCCCTTACTGCTATAAACATCTGCTATTTAATAATTAAGCTCAGCTCCTCCATCCAACTTTCTGGAATGACCCCCTTCACACTAACAACAGCACCCTTCTCCCTATCCTTACTATGTTTACAATCAAAGTTGACCAAATCCACCAGACCCTTAGGGTTTATCAGGGCAGGAAGGGACTTTTCTCTCCCGGCCCAGCGTTGGTGGCAGGTCTGTCCTACCATATGGCCACCATGAGTTCTTGGAAAGTCCAAGAGTTGAATATCAAAAGGAGTGCACAGCAGAGCTCCACCTTCCAGCACTGGGAGCAACCCTTTCTATGCCTTCGTAGAACATGCCACCCATAGCCACTGGCCCCAACGCACTGTTGGAACACACATGTGTAGCACAAATAAGTTCCACAGGCTCTCTCCTCCCATGGACCTCTCCCATCTGTAAGGAAGAAAATAGAGCAAATTCTCGTCACGGAGTTTTAAAACTGTCAAGTTGTCCAAAGATCTATAATAATAAAAGTGTAATATGCTAGTTAGACCGGATGTCCTTCTGGACTTCCTTCCAGACTTCCGGACGAACCTGGGGCTGCGAGGGAAGTCCAGGTCCCGGATGCCAGAGGGAAGCCAGTGCCGGCAGCTGGGGGAAGGAAGGCCTACTCTTGCACAAATTTCATGTATCAGGCCTCTAGCTCTTAAATGTAAGAATAAGTAAGAATCCATATGTTGCCCCTTACTAGCTATAAAGGCTTTGTCAAGTCCATTTACTTCTGTCTCAAGTCCTCACCTTAAAACAGGGGCAACGATGCCCTGTTTGTGATGATAGTATGGAAGATGATGTATGTGAATGTGGCTGTCCTTCGGGAAGTCAATAAGAAGCTACTCCTGAGAGGACAGCTGTGAGGGTTGTTCTCAGTTATCAATGGCCGTCAACTCTAAGTCAAAGCAGAGAGAAAACAGTCAACCCCCAAGTGTCCAGGCTTTGTCATTCAGAGGAAAAGAGCTTTTTCTTCAACATCTTGCCTTTGCTACTACATACACCATCTCTTTCGTGACCAAAGGTATTGGTTTCATGTTGCCACTGTAACAAATTACCTTAACTTAGCAATTTAAAACACACATTTATTCTCTTAGGTTTCTGGAGCTCAAAAGCCCAACATGGTCTCACAGGACTAGAGTCAAGGTATCAGCTGCCCTGGTTGCTTCTGGGGACTCTAAGAAGAATGCTTTCTTTTGCTTTTAGGTAACAGTTACAGCTTCCAGAGATTAGGACGTGCACATAATTAGGGACCATTTACTCAGCCAGCCACACCAGGCTTCCATCATGATTGCTTCCAGACCCATTCCTGCCACTCTTTCTAATTAATAAACTCAGTCCAAGAGGACATTACAGTTAGACTAATACAACTCGAAGTACAGAGTTCTATAGAAAACATGTACTGCACCAAAGTTATCAAAATGAAAATATGTGGCTTCATTCACTACATGCACTCATCCATATGCATTGGAAAAGAAACAGCAGCCAGTTTGTTAATAAAGAAAAGGGAAGCATTCAGTTGGATATGCACCAGTGATGGAACTAGTCTGGGAAGCTTCTAGAAAAGTTTATTTGCACGGTCTCTAAGCACATTTTTAGCATGGAGATATGACCCTAAAACCATTCCCTGGCACCTCTCATCACTGCACTCATTTCTAACAGCACATGCACACGAATGTATGTTAAGTTCTAACTAGACATGAGACAATTAGGAAAAAGTAACATATATAAGAAGGTTATGGTGACATCCATGTCTCTAGTCCCTTTACCATTTAAACAAACTCACACATGCAGTGAACGTCTTCCTGAGTTGATAAAACATATATCAATATCAGATAAAATGTTTTACTTTCTCTGTTACTTTTAAGGTCAATTTTTAAATGATAATCTCTAGTGCTTTCCCTAAAATAACAAAATAATTGTATTGGTGATTGTTTTATGATTACTCAATCATATTCTTTCCCTATGCCTTTGGCTGTGATATCATGAGAAACCTTGTTATTAATAGACACCCCATGATATTTGAGTTCTCTTTGAAAAAAAAAATACTGCCCGTACTGAAGTATCATGTTTACAAGCATTGTGGACATTCATAGGCAATTTAAATAGTTATTTATTCAAATGTCTAAGTCATACCAACTTGAAAATAACTATTCCACATTTCAATTTTCAAAGCATCAGAAATTAATATGGTAGCAAGAGTGACATATTTCATATCAGCAAGGAGATTCTAGTATCAGATACTCCACCGAATTTACAAGACCTTTAATATTTCACTAAATTTTAAGTGTTCACATTTGTTGTCATCTAATTTACATAGTAATTGTTTTGCATCTCATTGTGAATAATCTATGCCCAAATAAGTTTGTATTATTAACTCTCCAGAAAAATCATTGTTTTTGTATTCATTTACTCATTCAATCATTTAACAAATATTTACCAAGTGTCTACTATATGCCAGATCAGAGCCTGAGCCAGTTGCTGGGAAAAAGGCAATGAACAAAATGAATAAGCTTTGTTCTCCTTCTTTATAACATTACGCATTCCGTTACTCTTCATCTCAATGCTGCAAATCCAATTTTTAATAGCATTAATAAAAACAAAAGCACAACATATAGAAAATTGAATCACAGCATATGTTTTCACTATTTTGAGCTTAATGAATTCAATGTTGAATTATGTACCTCAAGTTTTTTGATTATCAGTTTTTTCTTAAATGCATTTATGAAATTGCCTTCTCAAGACATTTGTTATTACAAGGGCACCAGGATGAAAACAGTTCAAAAATCTCCCATCGGGTGATTTATTTACTGTATTGTCCAAATGTGGGCACCGATGAGGGTAACAGAGGCACAAGCACCAGGAAAATAGGCGTAAACTACGCACATAGTCACCCATCCATAAATCACTTAACCTCTTTGGCTGTTGTTTTCCCTGTCAAATAGTGACAGTGGCACATAAATTTATGAAAATATGAAATATCGTAAAATACATGGAAACCTTTTGAAATGTACATAGTGCTACACAAATTGTTGTTTCACTGTTAGTAAATTAATTAATTAACTTTCAGTTTACCCTGAGGCATCTTTTTTTTTTTTCAGTGTAGATACTATTACATTCAGGAGTTACAGCAAAACATCCTTTAAAAATTATCAGTGCCTCTAATACCTTTTCCTGGCCAATCAATTGTAGCACCGCTATTTTCTCACCACAGTCGGTGAGAAAAGGGAAATAGGAAGAATTAGCACCATGGATGGTGATAGACACCTGCTTCCCAACAAGGCAGGAGCTGAAACGAACACCATGACAAACAGGCACACTGCACCGCAGCTCAGGATGCTAAATGCTTATTAACCTCCGGGGAAACTTTTCCATCTGCAACTGTGAGGCTGACCTGGAATGTACTTTATCTGAAGAGAACAAACAGTCCAGTAGCTGTTCTGTAACAGTCAATATATTTCCTCACCATAAATCATTCACTTCTATCCTAGGCAGTAAAAAAAAAAACTAATGACTTAATGTAGATGTGAAACACTTAATTCTTCATTAAAAAGGAAAAACAATCCTAACATTGACAAGTCTAAAAAATCAGGAGAAAGCATTGCACAAATGGATCTCATGTTACGATGTTCTACAATAGTGAAATAAACTCCCATATGGGAAGACTTTACAGGAATAAATGGGAGAAATGGATACAAGGAAGACTGGAAAAGACTTTATGGAGGAAAACAAAAGAAATTAAAGAAAGTAAAATAAGCAATAAAATTAGACAAAGAGAACATGATGGGGAAAAAACTAAATTGCTTCTTATAAATAAAAAATTCTTATTTATAATCTTTAATGTTTTTACAGTTTGCAAAACAACAGAATTTTATTTATAAAATGGAAGGATTTGAAAGAGCTCACAATAGGTGCACCAGAAGGCCTCTCCAGGAAATTGGAAAGTCAAAAAAGGGAGAATTTTCTCTTCAGTTCTTAAAACAAGATGACATTACTATTGGTGTCAGAAATATGACTGCATACAGCAAGTGGTTAAAGTTAGTCCCCATATCTTCATAACAATCTGGAAGGAAAACTGCTAATTTTTGCCCCAGTATTATATTTCATCATCTTCCTTAGTAATAACAGAACCTGACTATTGGCTGGGTACATTTTAGCTGAGAATAAGAATACATTGGTCAGCTTTCCTGTAAGTAAGCCTGTTGGCCATATGACTAAGTGCTGGACATTGGGATCTAAGTAGAATTGTCTTCAAGAAATTATCTTAAAAGGAGGGCATATCCAAATTTGCCTCTTCTTCCTGCTGTCTTAATGTGATTCCTGAAGACCACGTGGCAATGGTCCAATATATGTTTAAGTTTAAAATGATGAAGCAAGAAGATAAAAGCTATAGTGAAGCAACTGGAATGGCCCTTAACTACTCACCCCTGGATATCATTTTCATGTGATAAATGACCCCTATCTTATTTAAAATTACTGTTATTTGGGATTGTTGCTAACAGCTAAAAATTACCCTGATGATAAAGAATCATGAATTAATATTAAAAGTTTATTCTTTTATGGACAGTATAAATATAATATTGTACCAGTAGCATTTTCAAGATGAGATCTATTAGATATATGCAAATTCAATACTTACTAATTTGGAGTCTTCCTCAAACCTTATAAAAATTTGCCCCATTTATTTATGCTCTCTTCCACTCCCCCTTCTCTTGCTCTCTCTCTCTCTCTCTCTCTGACTCTCCCTCCCCAATATATTGTTATATTTTATTCAACATATAAGCCTGCAGCTCCTGGACATAAAGATATTCAAGTACATAACCAGGATACCCATCATTATGGTCAAATTGATTAAGAATAATTTTATAAATCATCTAATATACAGTCCATATTAGAAACTCCTCAATTATGCCAAAAATGTTTGTTCAAAGGCTAATAAAATAAATATCTGTCAAGAGTGATGAATAAAAAAGAGGTCAATAAAAAATAAAGTATATTGGGAATGAAAAACCTAATTAAGTAGATATATACACTTGAGGTATAAAATAGAAAAACAGAATATTGCAAGCAAATCTATGATAATAAGTTTGGAAATTTAGATGGAATTAATTTTTTAATAAAAATAAAATTATATATTTTAAGAAGAAACATAAAAGCATCAATTAACCTATTAACTATTGAAAAATTGGATTGGTAATAAAAATATTCCCTGTCACTGAATAAGCTAGGGCTCAAAAAATGTCACTAAACTTTCAAAAAACTATTTTATAAAAATTATTCCAAAACCTAAAGTGAAAGAGAAAGTTTCCCAAACCTTTTCATAAAGTTCATATAACCTCAATACAACTGATGGAAGAAAGTAATAAAACATAACCATAGACCAAGCTTAACCTGGAAACAAATACCATAAAATATTAATTAATAGAGTGATCTCAGAAATGTGTTTTAAATATAATAGGGCATCCATAAGCACTCTTTATCCCAGGAGTGCAGTTTGAGGTTTAAGAAATCTATCAATATAATTAAAGAAATAAAAAGAAAGTGATATTATCTTCATGTCTAAAGAAAGACTATTCAAAAAAATCAGCACTCAAACATTTTATTAAAAAGAAAAATTTAGCTCTGGCCAAGGTGGCTCAGGTGGTTGGAATGTCATTCCTAAAAGGTTGTAGGTTCAATTCCCGGTCAGGGCACATACCTAGGTTGCTGGTTCAATTCCCAGTTGGAGTGCATACAGAATGCAACTGATTGATGTTTCTCTCTCACATCGATGTTTCTTTTCCTCTTTCTCTCTCTCTCTCTTGCTCTCTCCCTTCCTCTCTCTAAAAATTAATAAACATATCCTCCTTGGGTGAGGATTATTTTAAAAAGAAAGAAAAATTTGGTAGACTAGAAATAGAAACTTTCATAAATCAATAAGGAACACCCACCAAAATCCGATAGCGAATATACACTGAGTACCAAACGTATAAAAACCCCCTGAACTTTCAGACTCAGAGAAAAGGTGTCTGCACTCAGAAGTAAATTGTGTAGAACAAAAATTGTGTGTTTTCTTCCTGTTTCTAGTCCATGACAAGAGGAACAGCACAATCCAGTTTTGCAAGATCCTGGAGCTTTTAGGATATGCTCTTTTAGAGGGATGGTTCTGTCACAGGTTAATGATTTCAGAGGCCATATTAAATAATTTTTAATCAATAGCTTTACATCTGAGTCTCAGAGGTCCTATGTATCCCCTGTAATGGAGGAGCAGCACATACAAAGTGAAATTAGAATTGGTGTAGATCATCATAGGTAGAATAATTATACCAAAGTAGATCAATACACTGTCCCTGGATTATCATTTATGAAGGGAATCAATAGTTTTCTGAATTGGATGTAAAGAACGGATGAATGAGGAGAATGGGAAGAAACCCATTATGATCAATTGAATGGGGGTCTCAGGGTATTACCAGATCCCAACCCCCTTCCAGTGGCTAAAAAATCAGAGGGGAAAAAAGAAAGAAAAAGTAAAACATTTAAATTTATAGTTTAAAAAAATGTATAGTTTTTAAAAGATTTTGAAAGAGTATATAGTAACTGGAAAAAGTAATCCAGGTAGATGAATTCTAAGATGTATCTTAATAAAATTATTTTAAACTATTAAAAATGCAGTGGACATTATAGGTCTACCCCAAAGCTTATCCTCTTAAATACCCAGCTTTCCACCAATTTTATTCAAAGTTAAAGTACAGTCTAGAACTCTTTCCTAGGTGGGCACAGTCTCAGCTACCCCTTGACCAAGAAATGTAGCATTATATCTATGAACTAGTGGCCCGGTGCATGAAATTTGTGCATGGGGGGGGAGGTGTCCCTCAGCCCAGCCTGCACCCTCTCCAATCAGGGACCCCTTGGGGGATGTCCAACCAACAGTTTCAAACATCCCTCTCACAATCTGGGACCACTGGCTCCTAACCGCTCACCTGCCTGCCTGCCTGATTGCCCCTAACCCCTCTGTCTTCCTGCCTGATCGCCTCTAACCTCTCTGCCTGTCTGCCTGATCATCCCTAACTTCCTCTGCCTGCCTGACCACCCCTAACTGACCTCCCTTGCCAGCCTGCTCTCACCCCCAACTGCCCTCCCCTGCCAGCCTGATCTCACCCCCAACAGCCCTCCCCTGCGGCCTGATCTCACCCCTAACTGCTCTCCCCTGCTGGCCTGATCACCCTTAACTGCCTCTGCCTGCCTGATCGCCCCCAACTGTCCTCCCCTGCTGGCCTGATCTTGCCCCCAATTGCCCTCCTCTGCCAGCCTGATTGTCCCTAATGGCCTCTACCATGGCCCCAACCAGGATGGCTTTGTCTGGAAGGAAGTCAGACATCTGGAAGATGGCCGGTCGATACAGTCTAATTAGCATATTACCCTTTTAGTAGTATAGATAGATTATATAGGATAGGATTGCTTAAATGAGGGGGAAAAGCCTTTTTCATCAGAAGGAGATGCTCTTATCAGACAAAAATACATAATCCCTATATCTGGACTGATAGACAGCCATATGCACTATACTGCCAAACCAGTCATTAAAAAAATTGAACCACTTTCTTACTCCTTATACCAAACAGCTGTTGCCCTTAAAACTCCTCCTCAGCTCCCACCTTAGGTTCTGCCTTTGCAGTTCACCCAGATTTGGTTCTTATTGATGGGTTTCTATGCCAGTCAGTATCAAAAGCTCCCCCTCCTAGGCAGTTATTGGCTCCTCGCACTTCACCCAGATTTGGTTCTGATTGGTCGGTTTCTATGCCAGTCAGTGTCTCCAAGCCTTTCAATGGGCCTGATCAGAGAGGCAGGGTTGATCAGCAGCCCCAGTGGAGGCCCAAGAGAAAGAGAGGCATGGCTGCTTGCCAGTCCCCGAGAGAAAGAGAGAGGCAAGGGCTGATCAACAGCTGCCATAGAGGCTATGGATCAGACCCTGCTTCTCTCTCCAGACCTCTCTTCGGGCCTGATCCGCAGCCCCCTTGGCAGTCAGTGCTGGGTCATGGAACCCCCAGTAGTGGGCAGTCAGTGCTGGGTTTCCATGGTTCTCGACTTCCGGTAGGTCGAGCCTTTGGTCGTTTTGGATGTTATGGACCCTGGGTTTTTATATATTAGGATAGGGATTGAGAGCATTACTAGGCTAATCAGTGCCCCTCAGCAGGCTTTCTAACCCCCAGTCCTTTTATTACATACTAGAGGCCCGGTGCACAAAATTCATGCATGGGGTGGGAGGCCCTCAGCCCAGCCTGCACCCTCTCCAATCTGGGACTCCTCAGGGCATGTCCAACTGCCTCTTGCAATCCAGGACTGCTGGCTCCTTACCGCTTGCCTGCCTGCCTGCCTGATCGCCCCTAACTGCCCCTCTACTGGCCTGATCACCCCTAACTGCTCCTCTTCTGGCCTGATTGCCCCTAACCTCCTCTGCCTTGCCCCATACCCAGGACCCAGGATTCCCTCCTCCAGCCAGTTGCAGGCACCCAGGACCTGGGCTTCCCTCCCTCTGGCTGGCCGCAGACACCCAGGACCCAGGCCAGCTTTGCCCAGGCCAGCCACAGCTGCAGGGGACCATGGGAAGGTGGCTTCACCCTGGCTTCAGCCGCAGGCGCCCGGGACCATGGGTCAGGTGACTTGTCCCTCTCCCGGGCCACAGCCCCAGCTGCTGGTGCCTGGGACCACAGGGAAGGTGGCTTGTCCCTCTCCCAGGCCACAGCCCCAGCCGCTGGTGCCGGGACTGCAAGGTGGGCGGCTTGTCCCTCTCCCTGGCCACAGCCTGTCTGGTCCCCATTCCTCTCTCACAAGCTCATTTGTGCCTGGCTGGTCCCTATTCCTCTCCCCCCAGTGTTGAGTATCAGCCATTACAGCATGATAGTGTGGGGGCATGACAATCATTTGCATATTAGCTCTTTATTATATAGGATTCAATGAATCTATGAGACCTGACACAGCCAAGACTGTGGAGAGATAAAAACCCATTGCATTGTCTTATCAGTGTTGCCAGAGAAATCAGTGGGTCTAATTTCCCCGACACTAGTGGAAGAGGCATGGCTCTTGCGAGATCTTTAGAAAATGAATTTTCTAAGACTTGCATAGGAGAGTGAATGGTTTTTATTGGCATGGAATTATATTTCTCTAGTTGCAAAGTCCCATGCCCCTTAATCCAGTCCTGAAAATGGTACGGCTGGGTTCCAGCAGAGCCAAATGTAGGGCCTGTGTCCAGAGCTTCTGTTCCATGATGGAATTGAGTCCAGTACAGCATCAGGCTAGTTAAAGTCCACTGTGTAGAGTCCACATGGCTGTGCACCCTGTGGGCCAATGCAGGGGAGCACCGGTTTATTACAGAGAGAGCCCAGAAGGAGAGAGAGGGTGCTCCGTTGTCCAGGAGTTTAAATATTCAGGTTTTGCACCCTTGCAGTGGCCACACCTATTCTGGCCACTGACTTGTTCCCAGTTATGACTGACAGGTAAGCATCTCCCCATGTCACCCAGACCTTCCTGGGCATAGTGATCTGCTGGGAACAGACTTGGAGAATGTTAACTGCAGCTTCCTGACAAAGCTATATATATGGATGCCTATATTATTTAGTCTCCCCTTTACTACTTTCCTGTTAAATAATAAGCAGGTTATTATAATGGTAGCAAAAGTTCATCCAGTAGCAAAACTGTGGATTCTATTCATGAACTAAACTCAGTTATCATAAATAAATTTAAGGAATATGCATATGAAGTATCATTTCAAATGAGGACCAGCTATAACCTCTCATCTATGTGCTAAGTAAAAAAAAAAAAAAAAAAAAAAAAAAAAAAAAAAAAAAAAAAGTGGATGTCATACAGCATCCTTTCCTAAATCTATTAACAATAGTGGTGGAGTTTCTTTTTTGTGAGCCTAGCCTTATGTCCGCAAGATCATCCTGAGCAAGAAAGTGAATGATCCATCAATTTGGCCTCTTTAAAATGTGTGATTTAAAGAAAATAAACCACTCATATGCCATTATTCAAGATTTTTAAAAGTCTATTAAGCAAGTTTTATAATATTACTACAGTGATATTTTCAAATATAAAATGATGCCTTTGAAATACCTTAGAGTCTGGAAATAAAGTTTTATGACTCAACTCCATTTAATTATCCAATCAGGTGAAAACTAATCCCTTCTCAATTTCATACACTTAACTCGGCAGCATTCAGGGTACACAGACATAAAATTGATCTGTTGCAATTGAAGGTTATAAATACACCAAAATGTCTTCTCATTACTGAAACTTTACATCCACAAAGTAAAACTTTATAGGGTATTGGCTTTAAAGCATGTTAATTTCAAAGCAACTGCTATTTCTCTGGCTGTTTAAAAGGTAGCAGATCAGCTCATCCCAGATGACTCAGAATCCACTTTCCCCAGGTGCCCTACATTATGAACTAACAAGTCCTATTGTGTTTCACACTGGGAAACTCTTTGTTACATGCCATTAGCCAAGCTATTTGTTCTCCTTGGAGATTTGCCATAAACATTAGTATAGCTATTATTGCAACCATAAGAAACATACAGAATTCATCTGCTTTTTATCTTTCAAAGAAAAAGACTTCATTGTCTTGACTAACATGATATTTGTATGTGTTTTGAATTTTAATCATATAAATCTGGAAAATATCCGTATTTTAAATCTGTGATGCAGAAATCAGATCACCAGATTTGAAGTCAGAAACAAGGGCGGGCAAGCAGCCTGTTTGAACAGTCCATGTGAATCTGCCAAGCAGCGAGAGCCAAGGGCAGGACTCCCATGTGAGCAGAAGGAAGTTCTTCCGTGATGAATCGCACAGCCAGTTTCCGGAACAAACAGCACCTGAGAAGAATCAGGCACCACCTTGTTTCTCTTAAAGGTAGAGTGGGATCTGCAAGTTCACCCCCATGGGCAGCACTGGAGAAAGCCCTGCTTATAGAAGGAAATCCCCAAGGAGTCGAATAACAGAACTGAAAAGAGACAGCATTTAAATGGAGGGTTTTCTTGGAAAATTATGCTGAACCCACCCAATTATAACCCACCCACTGGCCATTATTGATAGGTATCTATATCTAGCAGAGAACATAATGTCAGCAATGCACGTGAAATAGGAAACATGAGAGTTACTAGCTTCTGAACGAGGAGCACACCATTATTCGGAGATTGGGTGTGCGTGGTCCGTCTGCAGGCCTGCCTGGCTCTCTGCACAGCTTGTCTTATCCCTCCTACCCCGTGGCAGCCTCTTAAATCCTCGGGCAGTCTCACTCTGCCCAGACCCTATGCTCCTCACCTGTAAGGAACTTAAAGAATGTTAGTTCAGCCTAGATTTTATCTCAGACTCCAGTGGTAGAAACTGGTTAGTCCCTGTTCTTATACTCCAATGACAAAGCGTCCCCTGCAAGAGGCCTAATATATAGTCCCTATAAGCTAGGGTAGCTTCCTCTGTACTCTTTCCCACCAAGACTGGTACGTATGGCCTTATTCGTCCCAGGATTTTCAGGCATAACACTATCCCTTGATGGGCCCTATGTTCTCTTACCAGACTTCTCTGGGGCCAATGGATAACTAACCACAGAATTACTTACTTCCTGGCCCCAGGATTATGCTAAAGGATACATACACACATTTCATGTACCCACACCACAGCTCAATAAGATGTGTATCTTTCCCCAGTTTCAAGTATGGGAAACTAAGGCACAATGCTACCAAATAACTCGCCCAAGGCCTTATTGCTAGTAAACAGAGAATCCTAGACTCCAACCCAGGTCTGTGTAGTCTCTAAGCCTGACCACTATACCCCATTTCCTGTAGAGATGCAGACTTAGACTCTCTCTTGCCAGGCACAGCCATTCTCCGGAGACCAAGCTTCCGCTCTGATTTACCTCTGTCTGCTCCATCAATGTGGTGCTTTGTGACAGGGAACAGGTGAATTCCCCTCCTGGTTCCACACTATAAATCCTGGTCAAAACATCTACAATAAAGTGCAAGGAGAAGGGTGCGCGTCAGCGCCGACAGCTGAGAGTGCCAGGAGTATACGCTTTTTTATGATCCCGTGGAGCTTTGCTTGAGGGTCTGCAATTTTAAACCGGCCTCTGTTTCATCTTAATGTAGAAATATCAACTATAAACAGGAGACCGATATCCCTACATGTGCCAATGGCATTCTGGTATTCAGATCACATCTTTTCCTTGGGCAAATATAGACTTACTGTTTTCCACAAGGAGTCATTGACCCAGGGAAAAATGATTGTTGCTGAAGTAAAAAAAATTGTGCAGCCTCATAGTTTAGTCAAAAACAACAAATCAGGGGATATTTTTTCCTGCGTCTCTTTAACATAAAATATTCACAACCTCCTTCGACCTTAGTCTCATCACTGATAATATGAGTGATGTCTTGTTTCCTGCCAAGTATTTCAGGGAAACAAAGGCGAAAATGGTTGTAGATTCCGGAATGAATGATCTGGTAAAGAAAAATAACTCTACAAAGGACTGTAGTTATATTCTCTGCAGAGAGCAGATTTGTTTGAACAACAAAATTCCAAAGGGAAATGATATAAATAGTCACATATGATGAAGAGCCATCCTCTCCCTACTGTGGGCTTCAATCACAGCAGAGATTAGACCTAAAAGTTACCAAACTTCGTGCAATTCATTACGTTGGGTCCTGCTTTTAAGGATCGTCCAGTGTCTTTGTCATATCGGGAACTTACAATTCCTCTCCTAATGTGTTAGGAACACACCCACTGCACACTCATCGGAGGCCATCCTTCAATGTGACAACAGATCCAAAAATAATCAAGGAACAATGCCAAGGTAGAATGATTTATCCAGAATAGAATTTCTTAAAGTAATCTTACATCTTAGATCCGAAGCCCACACTCAGGGAGAGCCCTTGTTCTTTGTTCGCCACCTTTGTTTCTCACTGGGTTTCCATTTGGATCATTTCTATCGGCCTGTCTTCAAAGTCTACTGTGTCTTTCCTCGCCTATGTCTGGGGGATGCGGAGGGTAGAGATGGAGTCAGTCTGGTGAGGAGCTGAACCGAGTTTGGGGTTTTTGTTAAAACACAGATCTGAATTCCTTGGGCCCTGAGCTCAGCTACCTGGCACTTGGTGTGGGTCTTAGCAGGTTTTTCTCAGCATCCTGACCCACCTCCAGGCCTCAGAGGTCACTGCCTGCCTGCCTGCCCCCCATCCCCACAGGCCTCTCGGCCCAGCAGTGGCCTACAGGTGCAGGTGGCATGAGATGCCTGGCTCCAGGTGGGCTGGGTGGTCCAGTCCCAGCAAACCAGGGCACCAGGACCTGGGGTGGGGCTTTCCAAGTCCTTGTTCCCCCAGGGTGGGGCAGTTTCCTGTCACCCATGGGAAGGAGCCCGTGGGAAGGAGGCCAGGAGGCCCGCAGACCGCCTGGTGTCTGGCCGTCCAGGCTCTAAACTGCCACACTAGTCTTTGGGGGGTGCCTTCTTTAGCTGTGTTCTTCTTGCCCAGTGTTAGTGCTGGGAGAGTGAGTGTGTCCGACGCTCCTTGTCACTCTGGGAGTCAGTGCACCTGTTACCTTGGACACACTCCCTGGGAAGCTGAAGGGAAGCGGGGGGCGGGGGGGTGGCGCTGGGAACATCTGGCCTCTCCCCTGACAGCAGGAGGAGCTGCTCTTTCAATCTCCATGGCCAGGGGGAAGCGGACACTGTACTTTTTAAAGTAAATTTTAAAGCTACCCACCCTTCATGGAGGGTAAATAGTTCCTCTTCCTTTCTTCCCCGAGCAGAGCTTCCTCCAGAAACAGAGACAACATCGAGGGCCTGGATGTGGTCCCACATCTTTGGGGACATTCCTGAGTATGATTCCCAAAATCACAGCGCCAGGTGATAGCTGAGTTTTCATTATAAAAACAGCATTTTTCTAAAATGTGCTTTACAGAATTCTACTTCCTAATGGATTGAAATGAGTATTACTCTTAAATCAGGATTTATTGGCCAGCGCTTTAGTAAATGCTGCTTTTAAATGGTTAAAGGTGCCCTAACCGGTTTGGCTCAGTGGATAGAGCATGGGCCTTCAGACTCAAGGGTCCCAGGTTCGACTTTGGTCAAGGGCATGTACCTTGGTTGTGGCCACATATCCAGTAGGGAGTGTGCAGGAGTCAGCTGATCGATGTTTCTCTCTCATCGGTGTTTCTAACTCTCTATCCCTCTCCCTTCCTCTCTGTAAAAAAATCAATAAAATATATTTAAAAAAATAAATAAATAAAATGGTTAAAGGTGCCTTTACCACAGGCTGTGCCCAGTCCCTTGGAAGCCCAAACCCACTACAACATGCTTACACATAAACCTCTGGGCAAGTGCACAAACATATCAGTAGGTCAGTAGAGTCTCAGAAGTGGAATTCCTGATTCAAAGAGAATCCTCATTTGCAAAATTTTCATTCTAATTCACATTCTGCACTTCAACAAAAACTAAACCAACTTACATCCACAAAGAGTGCATTAATTAATATTCCCATTTTCCTATACATACTCAGTAACCCTGTGTATTACCAACCTTCTAATAGTTGCTAATTTTATAGGAGAAGGATAGTGCCTTAGGGTTCTCATTTGCAAATTAGGAATGTGTATGTTTGTATATTTCAGAAGTACTTAGTCTTTGCTCATTTTTTTATTGGGTTCATCTCTTACTTATTTGGAAAAGTTCTTTATATTTTAAAGAAATTAGGTCTTTTACTATGAATTACAATTTTCTTATTTTGCCACTTATCTTCTAACATTGTTCATAAGGTTTGTTCTTATTCACAAATGTTAATTTGTATGTAGTCAAATTAAGCAATTATTTCTCTGAGGCTTTCTGAGTTCTATGCCATGTTTAAAATACCTATTCCACTACAGCTTATATTTTAAAAATCATTAGGCTATTATAGTATGTCATAAAATTAAATTCTATGCAACTGTTATAAACGATAAGATAAATCTATATATACTATTACAGAAATAGGTCCATTAATGTTAAATATTTAAAAGACTTTCACCTTTATTATTTTATTTAAGCCTCGCAACACTCTACCAAGTTGGTGTTGTTTCTGCAATTTTATTAATAGGAGAGTGAATTACCGATATGTTAAGGATCTTTTAACTTCTCTGAAGTCTCATAGTGGGTGGAGGAGCCAGGATCTGCTCTGGGCTGACGGACTCCACAGCTTGTGCTACCAGGCACACTACTGGACATGGCTCTGTATCTGGAATATAGAGACCTGGGCTGGCTGCTCCTGGCTGTGTTCTACTCTTCAATGGAAATCGTCAATTAGGAAGAAATTGAAGTCTCTGAAGATATCTTTAGAAGGCTCTCCTTCCTGTGTTTGTTGGTAGGTTTTTGTTTGTTTCTTCCTACAATGAGCCTGTATTTCATTTATAATTCTCTTCCAAAAAAAAAAATCCATTTGACATTAGAGAAAGATCAACAGTCTCTCTAAATGTTTTAGTATTGGATGCTCTCCAAGCTTCTTTGAACCTGGAATATAGTTTGGGAGAGCATTTCGAAGAACTAGTGTTCTTTTAAAAAGAGTGCGTCTGGGAGAAGGAAGTAAAACAGCAGGATTCCCTCTCCCAGTTCCCCGCACTTTGCTGACAGCTGTGTTACCAGGCCCACCTCCTCGGGAAACCATGCTGACAGGAATACCAATTGAATGTTTACCGAGCACATCATGTCTGTGTTCAATAAGATTTAACTGTGGCCCTTTCTAGTTAAGTGTGCAAGGGAAAAGATGTTGCTGATGTAAATTATTTTTTTAATTTATTTTTATTTTTGAAAGTATTACTAATATCTCCATTTTATTCCCCAATGTCCCCTCCTCCCCACTCTGTCCCTTCCCAGGCCTACACCCCACTATTGTCTGTGTCCATGTGTTATGCATATGCATAATCATGCTGTCTCAAGGGTAAGAGAGCCTTCTTTTTCACAGCTGTTTAGTATTCCATCGTGTAAATGTACCGCAACTTTTTTAGCCACTCATCTACTGATGGGCACTTGGGCTGTTTCCAGATCGTAGCTATTGTAAATAGCGCTGCAATGAACATAGGGGTGCATACATTCTTTCTGGTGTTTCTGGTTTCTTAGGATATATTCCCAGAAGTGGGATCACTGGGTCAAATGACAGTTCCATATTCAATTTTTTGAGGAAACTCCACATTGCTCTCCACAGTGGTTGTACCAGTCTGCATTCCCACCAGTGTACTAAGGTTCCTTTTTCTCCACAAACTCACCAGTACTTGTAATTTACTTTTTTTAATGAATCAAATTATTACCTGGCATTTTGTTAAATTCTATCGAAGCAGTTAAGGTGGTCCACATTGCATTACCAAGTTTAGGTTGCCGAGGGCCTATTTCCCTCCATCCGACTGTCATGTCTGTTGTTCATGTCCATCACTGTGGGCCAGGGCCTTCTCTTCTGCCCCCTGTATATCCCCACTCAGCCTAAAAAAGCTCATGCATTAACTGCTGCAAAGTGTTTGTGCCAACAAAATCCAGACCTTAGGTTAATTCCTGGGGGAAGCCCCTTTCCCTGGGCAATCTGCACATCTATTTAAGAAATCTTTAAGGCACAAGGCTTTTCGGGCTTTTTATAAAGGCCTTATTTATCTGCCTTGATTAAATCCCACATAATTAGACTCAGGTCAAGGTCACTAGTACAGTGATACGTTTCTACGGAAACATTTACATTTTTCACCCACCATCCACTTCATTTCTTTCTTTTTTAAAGTAGCAGATGCCGCACGCCCTCTAGACTAAAGAAAATTCATAGGAGTGTCATGTTAACAAAAATACAAGATTATTTTTTAAATTTCTAATATTGATTTCCTTATCAAATAATTAAACCCCTATGTGCCAAGTCCTGACAATTTAAACAAATGAGACATAGCTCTTTCCAAAGAAATCCTCAAAACCAGTGGAGACCAGAGGCCTGAAGACATCATTGCTGTGCGGGACAATGGGTGCTGTGAGTGGAGGTCAAACCAACTCCATGGAACCAATGAGGACAGAGGGAAACCTGGGAACACCCGCCCCCCAAATTATTTCCCAATAGGCAAGCATGTGCTTAAGGTCACTCCCTCAGCAATTTTAAACCTCTCCATTCATTCCATTTCAGACTCCGTTTTTACCATGTTTCACTGAATATAGTCACATCAATCACATTATTTAAAGTGGAGGACTTTGTGATATAGTTACTTTTCTATTTTCATATAAGCAAGCTCATACTCATAGAGGTCAGTTTCCTCAAAGCCACACAGTTGGGAAAATTTTTGAATTATAATTTAATCTAATTCTCCTGCCTCAAGACTATTGATTATCCTGAAGTACCGTCATTGTGCACCATCACTGCTGCACCTCTTATGTGATTGTTCCCATGGGGTCAGCCTGGGAGGACATAGATGACACTAGAAAATACCCCAAGTGCTAGTTTACTCAATAGTCCAGTCTCCCAAGATAGGTTGTATTTCCTTTATGTGTGGATAAAGTTTTTCTCTATCCACTCAATATTGTAATCTAGTCATATTTTCAGACATAAACCAATCCTATATAAAAAAAAGCGTAATATGCTAAGTGTCCAACCAATCGGACAGTTTGGTTGACTGCTTGACCAGTCGCTATGATGTGCACTGACTACCAGGGGGCAGATGCTCTGATCAGTAGATTAGCTTGCTTCTGGGGTCCAGCCGATGGGGACTGGGTGAGAGGGCTAGGCATCCCCTGGAGCTTCCCATGGTCTTTCCCTGGCCACTGGCCCATCATCAGCCCCCATTGGGACTTGGTGAGACAGCCCCGATCAGCCCCGATCACCACCCAGGCTGAGGGACTTCACCAGTGCATGAATTTGTGCAACGGGCTTCTAGTTTTACAAATAATCATAAAACTTTAATTATTAGTTGGAACATTAATCAGGCTCTTCATTATCTTAACTTATTTCAGTTTCTTATATATCAGTCTCATAATCATGATGCATTTGGGGAGCTAGACCTCAGAACATACAACTGGAGGCCAAAAAAAATTTTTTGATCTTGAAACTGTCAATCTAATAATTAAAGGGTGTAAACAGTACTCAAATAATCATATTAAGGTATCACAAGATAAATGAAGCTAATAAAAATCACTACTGTATACTGAAAGACAAACTAGCCACTTAGAAAAATGCCCCACACTAAAACGGTTTACCAGGTGTAAACCATACTGATTAGCTTGGCACTTCTCCAACATCAAAGCAAGATCAGAAAGTAAAATCTAATCTAATCTAATTGACTAGACTGCAATAATAATAATTTCTATGATTTATTCAGTCCATTTATCCTGTATTGGTTATCTATGGCTACATAAGAAATTACCCCAAAGCTTTGCAGTTTAAAGTGACAAACAGGTGTGACAGTTCTGTGGATCAGGAATTCAGGAGTGGCCCAGTTTGGTGGTTCTGCTCGGGGCTGTATGAGGTTGCTGTCATGTGAAGGCTTGACTGGGGTCGATGGCTCCATTTCCAAAATGACTCTCTGACATAGCTATTGGCAAGAACTATTGGTTCCTATGCATGGACCTCTCCATGAGGGTTACTTGAGTGTCCTTGGCCTTCCTCCTGAGCAGGATGGAAAACACGATGTCTTTTAAGAGATAGTCTCTGAGGTCGCACCCCCATCATGTCCACACTAGAGTGTTGACACATATCAGCCCTACTGACTGAGAGGGGACTACATGAAAACCTGAATGCCACCAAGTGAGGGCGATTGGGTCCACCATGAAGGCTACACACCACACATGCTTAACACTTCACAGGAACCAGTACTTTTGATCCTAGGATAGCCCCATGAGATAATAGAGTTATTAATATGCTGCCCATTTATAGATGTGGAAAACACAATTTAGGAAGGTTATGATAATGGACCTAAAGCCTGTAGGTAGCATAGGTTACAATTAGCTCACCCGGGTCTCCTTATCTGAGCACTATCTATGGACTCTCTACCCCTAATAATACAAACCTAGAAGGATGTGAGTGTGGTGTTGCTGATTTAAAAAAAAAAAAAAAAGCTGAAAAGCATTATCTCGGGTTGCAAAACAATTGTAGAATCTGTGCAGAAGTGAAGGTTACATGAAGGAGAGCCAAAAGGCAAGTGCAGGTGAGTGCTGCTTCCACACTGCATGTCATTGGAAGAGGACCCTTCTGTTCTTGCCCGTATCCTGCAAGTGTAATCCAACCCCTTTACCTGGAACCCAGTTCACTAGTTCCAACGTCTGACTCCTTCCAATGCTCAGGATAATAGACTTGTGTTCTAAAATCTGTAAAAATAATCTCCCACTGTAACCGAATACATCAAGGTCTGGCATTTGCCAATGTAGCTCTTAATTTGGGCAATGTCAGGTGGCACAAACCTAAGGATGAGATATTTCTGGCTGACTTGCCAAGGTCCCTCTCCTCTAAAGCAGCCAGGCAGCTAGTCACATTTCAAAACTCCTTCTTCTACTTTCATAAAACAGACATCCCAAGAAATACTTGCTCACCTTTAATCATTTTGTAATCAGACCTCCAACATGATGCTTCTGGCTTCACGGAGTGCTAGTGCCCACGGACTGGAGAGTGATGGACACAGTTGGAAGCTGTGCAGGATGGATGTTCCATTCTAAGACCAAGTCAGCGTCTTCCGAGGAACAATCCCCCTTTGTTTGGGCTTTTTAAGAAATTTCATTTTTGAAAAATAGTTATGAAGTTCAGCATCAAATCCAACTTTACTCTGAAACCTGTTCTCTGCCACTTTATAAATAACAACAACATCAGTAATAAAAATGCAAAATTAAACTGCAGGGGAGGATTGGTGGCTGGAGGGCCAGACATCCTTAGAGAATTCGTTTACCACCTAGGCACTGAAGATGACGGACCAGTGTGCAGATTACTTTGTTCTCTTTCAAACCCTGGGGGAAGAAATGATGAGAAGTGAGGGCACAGCTATGGGATGAACTCTGAAGCCCATACACTTCGGCTCCCAAGGTTGTTCCCAAGCTTTTGCACAGTAGTGTTTGGTTACTACAGTAACTGATGACTGTGTTGATTTGTATTCCCCACAGTGCTGCTACCGTATGCATCCTCAGCTTGGGACTGTTGAGAATCTTCAGTGTGAGCTGCTATTTTCCATAAAAATAAAGCTAACCTCACAGGGATCACGTCCTGGAAAAGCAGGTTTTCAGAAGCAACCTGATATTTTCACAGCCGCGGTCTCTCTGCACAGCTCTTTTTATAGTTTAAGGAGGTAACTCTGGAGTTAGGATTATGGAATTAAAGTATGAGCTATACCATGTCATCAGGACACAAAAGCAGTCAAGATCTTCACTCATTCCCATATGCACATAACCTCCTGGAGGCAGAACACTGGCCCAGACATATCTGAGTCCCAACAGTGGCCAAACAGGGTTTCCTAAGATATCCAAAAGGTGTAAGTATGCAAAGCTCAAAAATAAAATCCTGCACTTAGAACTGCTCTTAGGTGGGGTCGCGGGGGGGGGAATCTGCTTAGTAGAGAGCAAGTGATTGATCATTTATAGGATACTGTAGAAAGAAAACATAAGTGTGAGTCAACAGCATGATGTAACTACCAAAAATTATGCCAACAACACTTGGCAGAGCAGACTCGTGGAAAGGGGGTGTTCATACTCCAAGACCACCTGCACTCACATACACCCTACGCATTGTCTGCTCACTTCAGTTTATCAAAGATGTTGATGGCATGGCTCTCCGCACCTTCCCCATCCAAGTGGCTTTCAGAAGGGTCTTCACATTCTAAACTTCCTGAGGTTTGAGGGTTTAAAGATATCCTGTCTCACTCATTCTGGTAGTTTAATAGGATGTGCAACACTAACTCAAACTTCTTTCCCTCAGCAGTTAAAAGTATTTCTTTATTATCCTCTTACATCAAGTGTTACTGGCAAAAAGTTTGATGTCATCTAAGACTCAAAAAAAGATTGATAATATTCATTACATAAAAATGAAAACAAAACAGTCAGAATTGTCATTGCTTTATTTTTTGCAGTTAAAAAAAATGCATAGCTTAATAAAACACAGCTGTTTCTGCATTCTTTCTATTGTAATATCACGTCATGTATCTGTGGGAGAGTCCACTGTACACTCATGAGATAATAACAGTGAAAAGGCAAATAACACCTTAGTATTATGAAAATATTTTTGGCTTCACATACTCCTTAAAATATTTGTGAGAAACCCCTGGACTTCACAGATTACACTCTACAAAATGCTGGTATAAACTCAAAATGGATGAAAGACTGAAATGTTAGACTCAAAACCATAAAAATCCTAGAAGAAAACATAGGCAGTAAAATCTCAGACATTTCTCATAGCAATATTTTTTCTGATATATCTCCTCAGGCAAGGGAAACAGAAAGAAAGAATAAACAAATGGGACTACATTGAACTAAAATGTTTTGCACAATAAAGGAAACCATCAACGAAATGAAAAAACAACCCACTGAATGGGAGAACATATCCTATTTCCAATGATACATCTGATGAGGGATTAATATCCAAAATTTATAAAGAACTTCTACAACTCAATAACAACAACAACAACAACAAATCCAATTTAAAAATGGGCAAAGGACCTGAATCGACACTTCTCCAAAGAGGACACACAGATAAACATAGACATGTAAACATATGAAAAGATGTTCAACATCACTGATCACCAACAAATGCAAAAACTATAGGAGTTATCACCTCACACCTGTAAGAATGGCTACCATCAATAAATAAGTATTGCAAGTATGTGGAGAACAGTGACTCCTCATGCCCTGTAGACTAGAACAGCCGCTGTGGAAAGCAGTATGGAGTTTCCTGAAAAAACTAAAAACTGCCTGATGACCCAGTGATCCCACTACTGAGACTATATCCAAAGAACCCCAAAACACTGATCCAAAATAAGATATGCACCCCTATGATCACTGCAGCACTGTTTACAGTAGCCAAGATTTGAAAGCGGCCCAAGTGCCCATCAGCGGATGAGTGGAGACAAAAGCTCTGGTTCGTTTACACAATGGAATGCTGCTAAGCTGTAAAAAGGAAAGGAAAGCTTACCTTTTGCCATGGCATCGCTAGACCTGGAGAGTATTACGCTAAGTGAAATAAGGCAGTCAGAGAAAGATAAATACCATATGATTTCACTTATATGTATAATCTGATGAACAAAATAAACAAAATAGAAACAGACTCACAGATACAGAAAACAGACTGGCAGCTGTGAGAGGGGAGGGGGTTAGGGGACTGGGTAAAATAGGTGAAGGGTTTAAGCGAAAAAACAATAACTCATAGACACAGACAATGGTATAGTGATTACCAGAGAGAAAGGGGGTGGGGGAGTAGAAGAGGGTAAAGGGGGATGAATGGTGATGGAAGGATCTTGACTTTGGATGATGAACACAAAATACAATATACAGATGATGTATTATAGAATTGTACACCTAAAACCTATATAATTTATTAACCAATATCACCCCAATAAAGTCAATGAAATTTTTAAAAAGTATTCTTAAGACTTGATTTTTAAAATTTCTTTTAATATCTCAAAATACACTCTATATCTTCCTAGTGAGATGATTACAAGTTTGATGAGAAAAATATACTCAACACTGGAGAAGAGGGCCTTTTTGTTTGAGAGCTTTATTCCTACAGATTTCCACCCCTCAATTTTATAGTTCATATATAATTGGGTATATTGTATAGTGTGAGTTATTTTAAACTATCAGTAATAGGACAAATTATCCTACCATTGTCAGGATAACTACTCCATAATTCCACACTGTTCCAAATCCTACCTTCAAATTATCTGAAGAAGTAGATCAATTATGCAGGCACTCGTTCTTTGTTTTTTTAACCCTCCATTTCCTATCAAACCGCACAGCTTTGTAGCATTCTTACTCTGATTTTCACACCCCTTCTCTTCCATAATTACTCTCCTTCTGTTTGAAAAACAGCTCAATAGCAACACAAGAAAATGGGGAGGGCGTGGCTCAGCAGAAGTTGAATTGCATTTTTAAAGGAGTTATTAGTTATTAGTTCTCTAACATAAACACCTGATGAAATCATAAGGAAAATTCTAACACCCTGGGAAGCTGCTTGGCAATATGCCCTCCCATTGGAAGGCCTCCAAGTGAATCCACACGTTTTGCACCAGCATCCAGTTCTTGAGTGGAAAGTCACGGCACCGTTTCTGAATCCGGGCTTTGAAGGGCACATTGTACCTAAAATGGGAAATATGCTCAGCATTTATTGTGTTGTGGTTTTTTTATGCTTTAATTTTATTGTTTTTGTTTTCAAATTACAGAGGTCTTTCCTTTAAAAAAAATACCTCTAAAAATAGAGAAGAAAAAGTCCAACAATGTTATTTTTAAATGGGCTAATGAAATGAACAGACTATTCACAGAAAAAGGAAGTAGCCCTTAGACATAAGAAATGATGTTCAGCCTTGCTCATATTAAAAGAAACACAAACTAAAATTATGCTAATACACCATTCAGCAAGAGAAAAAAAAATGTTCTCTCAAAAGTTTAACTATTTATGTTGTTGGCAAAACTGTGAAGAAACCCAATAGCAGTAAGAAACTTAGCACTCAGATTGTGGGTTCTAAACAACATTTTCCTCTAAAGAAAATCAGAAATTTTCAAGAAATAGCTGATTTTCAGTATGGAACAAAAATATACAAGATGCACCCAGCCTGTGTCACTCAGTGGCTGAGCGTTGACCTACGAACCAGGAGGTCACAGTTCGATTCCCCGCTCAGGGCACATGCCCAGGTTGCAGGCTCAATCCCCAGTAGGGGGTGTGTAGGAGGCAGCTGATCAATGATTCTTTCTCATCATTGATGTTTCTATCTCTGTCTCCCTTTACCTTCCTTTCTGAAATATATATATATGATGCACTTAGAACATCTTGTCATATCTGATAAAGAGAGAGCTGTCAAAGAATATTAGGATTATGTCTAGATGGCTCAAGAGACAACTTGTTGAGGTTCCCGTTACTAAATATGGTACAACTCAGGATCAACAAGGATAATAACCACAATGGATTGAAATACACAGAATATGTTTAAAACCATGCCTTCATAATAACACTACAAAATAAAAATAATAGGTGGGGGTGGGGGGCCAGATGAAAGAAGATGAAGGGATTAGCCAAAGAACATATATGCATAGCCCATGGACACAGACAACAGTGCTGTGATGGCCAGAGGGAAGGGGGTATGGGGATAGGTGGAGAGGGGTCGAAGGGGCGGGGAGGAATGGGGACATCTGTAATAGTGTCAACAATAAAAATAAAAATAATAGGTCAACTTTGAAGGATGATAGCAAACCAACTCATTTTTTTAAAAATAATTCATAAAGGAAAACTAAAGCATTTATTTTGCCTTTCCTATAAGAACTATACCACCTAAAGATAATTATCACATGATCTCACTCATTTGTGGAATATAATGAACAACATAAACTGATGAACAAAAGTAGAACCAGAGTCATAGAAGCATTGAACAGACTGTCCAACCTCTGAGTGAAAGTGGGGAGATTGAGGGGGTAAGAGATCAACCAAAGGACTTATATGCATGCATATGAGCATAACCAATGGATACAGATGGGGGCGGGGGGGTGAGGGCATGTGCTGGGGGTTGGGGGCGACCAGGGAGTGGTCAGTGGGGGAAAAGGAAGACTTACGTAATACTTTAAACAAGAATTTAAATTTAAAAAAAAAAACACTGTACCACCTGGCCAGTTGTTGCTCAGTGGTTGAGCGTCAACCTATGACCAGGAGGTCACAGTTCAATTCCTTGTCAGGTCACATGCAGGCTTGATCCCCAGTAAGGGCCGTACAAGGCAGCTAATCAATAGTTCTCATCATTGATGTTTCTATCTCTCTCCCTCTGTCTTTCTCTCTGCAATCAATAAAAAAATATTGTAAAAAAGAACTATACCAATGGATTACCAAATAGCAGGTAGCCATGCTGTGAACAGCCCTCCAGAGAGCTTTACATGACAAGGTTTTAATAACCCTCCAGCCAATAGTCAATGAGGAATGGAGGCCTACCAGCAATTATGTGAGTGAGCCTACGTCAGATTTTCCAGGCTTTAAAATCATTGCAACCCTGGCCAAGAGCTTAGCTGAAACTTTGTGAGAGACCCTGAGGCAGACCCACCCAGCTAAGCTGCCAGATTCAGGACTCTGCGAACCTGTGATAATGTTTGTTTTAATAATTTTAATAATTACTAGGTTTTAAAGTAATTTGGTACATAGCAATAAATGACTAATACAGATGTTGGTTCTGAAAGTGGAATATACCATAACAAAGGCCTATATGTGGGAAAGGTAGAAACTGGTCAGTTAAAGGACTTTAAAGAGAGCATTAGTGAAAGTATAAATTGACTTGATCGGAATGTTGGTAGAATTTTGAACTTTAAGGAAGCTTCCGGTGAGGTCTTAAAAAAATGAGAAAAATCTTATTGAAAACTGGAGGAAAGGGCAGAAAGTGGCAGGAAGATTCGCAACAAGTAACCAGAAGTACCGTGGAAGTTAAGAATGTGCCTAGTGAACTGGACAGTAGCTAGCTAGATGAGTAACAATGCCACATAAATGGTACTTATAGTAAAATCTGAGAAGATGGTGATTAGCTAAAGGAAGGGCCATTCTACAGAAAGAACCACAACTTATTAGTTTTAAAGATTCCAACCTCATCAGATGGTAACAATAGTAAATTTACTAAGAAATACGAGTAACTCTGAATAAAGATCAAATCCAAGACACTCTCAAGTAAACATACTTTAAATCTGAATCTGACTGCTCCTCAAATAGAGGTAAGGTCAAATAAGTTGTGATGCATCTATATGATGGAAATCTGTATGATCATTACAACATAATATCCAAGAATATTATAATGTTAAGTGAAAAGTACAAAATATAGAACTGTAAATTGGGCAAGATTCTATTTATATATAGAGTGTCTCCAAAAAATGTACACATACAATGTCTGTAGATTCTATTATATCTTGAAAATGAAATGTATTTTAATAAACACTGCCTTTATTATTATTTAAACCTTTATAATTTTTCATATATAAGGTATATGAAAAATGTTATTAGTGGGTATTTTTGATAGGATGAAGTGTGGTTATCTTTATGTTCTTCAAACTTTTCTATATTTTTTAATATTTTTGTATTATTTTCATTTAAAAAAATCACCTTCTACATACAACTAAACAAACAAACAGCTGAAAGAGCGAGCATGAAATCCTTTGAGACCTCAGAAACATCAAAGGTGGTGCCTCAGAGTGTCCTGTAATCAAAGCAGCTCTCTTCAGGGTTTAGGAGTGTGACTCACAGGTTCTTTAAATCTAAGAGTAGAGCTTCTATGAAGCTTAAGAGTATTGTTCCTCAATAGAAGTCCAATGTAGAAAAGGAATTGACTTGAAGAGATTTGTCAGAATGCTTTTTGCCTAATGGTGTGAAATCCAAAAAGATACACAGGAGACCCACACAGTATTAAGAGAATGATATATGCAGAAATATCACCAGCGTGGACTGCAAGAGACAGAGGCAGTACCAAATGAAAAGAGGCCTTAGGACACCTAACATCTATGAATAGGAGGCAAACATAGTTTTCCTTTCATAACAATGAAAAGATAACGTAGAGAGTAGAGTCAAGAGTCCAGAGTGTGTAGTTGAAAGCCCTGAAGAATAACTCCTGAGCAGAAGTACAACTGAGTTCTAAAGAAACCTCCAACAATTGTCCAGCTATCCTATATAACAAAAGGCTAATATGCAAATTGACCGAACGGCAGAATGAGCGGTCGCTATGACATGCACTAACCATCAGGGGGCAGACGCCCAATGCAGGAGCTGCCCCCTGGTGGTCAGTGCACTCCCACAGGGAGAGTGCCGCTCAGCCAGAAGCCGGGCTCATGACTGGCAAGCGCAATGGACTGCAAGAGGGCACAGGCCGACCTGAGGGGCACCCCCCCCTCAAGTGCATGAATTTCATGCACTGAGCCTCTAGTATTTCATAATTACCATGATCCAGTGACTCTTGGTGACAGCCATTTCCCTCCTTTTTTAACCTTTTGCACTCGGATGTCGAGTGTGACTCGACACGGTTAGCATCGGTAGCAGCTCGAGAAAAAGCAAGCGAGTGCAAAGGGTTAATAAGAATTTCTACAAAGCAATGCCCTAGCTTTGCCATCCTGAATGTCAGGTATGTGAGGAATAAATTGCTTGTCTCTTCAATTTCACAGAAGAGAAATTCTACTCAAAATACCATACTTAAAGGACTCAGTCCAAGGAGACTCATACTCACCCAGACCTGACTTAGATGGTAAGATCTGGACTTTAAGCTGAATACCACTAGCAAAAATATAGATAAATTAGAAGCTTTATTCATCACCAGTAAAGAAGACATTTTTGAGGGAAAAATAGCAAAACTTGGTGAAATTGTTGCCAGTGGAAATAGGGTTCTTCCACCAAGTCATGAGAAAAGCATTTTGGGGCTCCATGCATAGGAGAACAAGGTGTAGTGGTAAGATGTATTGGACTGGAAATGAAGGGCTGTCCTCAGATGCATGGTGTCTCATGCACAGCCAAGTGACTTAGCTCTGTCCCACTGTAGAAGAAGTCCAGGCTCTGGGGCCTCAGAGCCACCCTTGTCCTCACCACACCTAGGAGGGCTGGAATTTCTCTGTCTCATTTCCCCATCTGCACATCAGCTGCTAAGGCCACATGGTTGTGATGAAAAGATAGAACACAAACAAGTGGTTCAGCCCATGCCAGAGCTTAGTCCTGCTACCCACCTGCCCCACCTGCTACTTAGTCCAGCTCAGTCCCTGCCCCACCTGCTACCTTAGTCCAGCTCAGTCTCTACTCCACCTGCTATCTTTGTTTCTGTTCCCAGCTGCACTCCAGCTGACACTGCACTGCCACACCCAGGCCTGTGCTAGGAGCCACGGGACTGTACCTAGAGAGAGCATGCAAGAATGAAGGAACAGGCAGATGAACAAACAAACCTTTGTTAAGCTTTTATTATATTCTCTCAGGCTTGGGGAAAAGCCGGCTTTCTTTCAAACTAACCAATCTCTTTTCTGGTTTTTTGAGGGCTTGTGCTGGACCCTCCCCTATCCAACCTGGTCCTTTCCCCAGGCCAGACCCCTCCCCTTTATGGTGCCATTTTGGCTCCTACTGCATATGCCTCAGCAGAGGAATCTCTTCTTTATAATTTACTAGAGGCTTGGTGCACGAATTCATGCACAGGTGAGGTCTGGCCAGCCTGCCCCGATGGGTGCTAATTGGGGCCAAGCTGGTGGGGGAGAGGGGACACAGGAGGTAGGTTGGCCAACCCCATCCCCAGTTGGGGTGGGGGGACCAAATGGGGGTGAGGCTGGCCTGGGGTGGGGCCATGGGCAGTTGGCCGGCCCCACCCCAATGAAGGGGGCCAATTGGGGGCAGGGCCAATGGGGGTGGGTGGGAGGTGGGCCTGCCAGCCCTGCCCCCGATCAGCCCAGTTGGCCAGCTGCAGTGAGCATCATAGCAACTGGTTGTTCTGGTCATTCAGGTTGTTGCAGTCACTGGCTTTTTATATATCTAGATTCTTTCTCTCCATAGTCTGGAAACTTGATCCTTCTTCCCTCCATGGGAGAACAGGGATGGGAGACAGAGGGATGTTAATCCCCTTGATGGGGATTCAGCTGTCTCCTGGCATTTCTGAAGCCCTAACTTCCAGACTTAAACCTGATTAAGTGTAACTTCCAGACTCAGTCAGGCCCAACCAGTCTGGCTGCCTTCTCTTTTGTTAACTCTTAGCTGCCTGCAGTAACAAAATTAAAGATGTTCATACCTACAACCTTAACTGTCCTACTCCTCAATGAAAAAATTCCCACCTAGGAATGGAGGAGGCATGTACAAGGATGTTGATTAAAATATGGTTCATGGTACCAAAGTCAGAAGCAGCCTAGATGCCCCCACTAGAGAAATGGACAACTGAAATGTGGTGCTGACATTCGACAGATGATACAGCAGACCGAGGAGCTAGAGGGTTACAAACAGCAGCCCAAGGAAATCTTTTTAACAACAGGATTGAGTAAATAAATGAAGCAAAGTGAGTTCTATGACATAACAGCATCTATGTAAATTAAAAAGACATACTTGCCAAATAAAACTTTAAGGTTTTCATTGACACATATCTAAGTACAAATATGAAATGCTCTAGAGCAGGCGCCTATGGAAGGTAAACAAATGAACATAAAGATGGGCAACAAAGGACAAAAAGATAAAATAAAGTAAAATAATCGCATGCTAATGAATCACGTTCTGAGAAATGTGATTAACTCAATTCTCAAGGTCTAAAGGCCACACACAAAAAAAGAAAACAGGTATAAAGAAAGGAAGGAACAAGCAACCCAATGGGAAAGGAGGGCACAGAGGGAAGAAAGCAAGAAGGGAAGAAATGCAAATCTGCTAAAAGGTGTGTCGTACTTTTAGCTAAAGAGCCTGAGCATCACCAGGACACACTAGCAACTCTAAGCTTCGGCTGAGCTCTTCTGTATTTGGCAGTGGATGCTGGCTCTTCCTCAGACTTTGTGATTTGCTCAACCATGAGAAAATGTCAGGAACAATGAGTACCTGAAGCTGAAGGAAAGGTCCACCTTCATTTGATTGTTGTTTTTCTAGGTCATTGATGGAAGAAGTAGTTATAGAAGGAGTCCAAGGTATTGTTTTGTGGGAGGAAAAATATTTGAGAACTTTTATGCTCAATCAAGTTTCCTAGAACAAGGGTGTCTTGAACCTCCTTGGACATGGACCTCACACCTTCCACAAGGTATTGAGCTGTTACCAGAAAGGGGACCAGGCGCAGAGTGGGTCTCCCTATGGCCAGCCAGTAGTGTGTGGGACCTTAACTTTGTGCTGGAAAGATTTCACAACGTGATTTTGAGAGGACACTTATTAAAGCTGGGGACAGGGAAACCAGGAGGGCCTAGGATAGAAGAAGCAACAGGAGACTGGGCAGGGCTGCGTTGGCTCTTTAGAAATGTTATAGGAAAGAAGTGAGCCAAAGTGGGGCTGCTGTCAGGTCACTGGTGAGTCAGAGAAAAGAGGACCTGGGGACAGGTTCAGGGGGTTAACTCAGGACAAGATGCCACTGCCTGTTGCCCCCCTGGTTGCAAGTCTCGTGGAGTCCCTTAGAGTTTAGGAAATGCATGCTGTGGGGGGAGAAAAGGGGGAGGGGGAGGTGTGAGCATGCTCCTGGGAAAGAGAGCATGCCCGGATCCTTCGTCTTGAGGGTTTTAAAGGCTGGGGGGTTAAGGGAGGTCTTGGAGGAGGATCTCAATAGCCTATTCATCAGCTTTTCCAAGTGTGCCCTTTCAGGGTTGTGGTCTTCACTGATTGGTCAGCACCAGGGCAGGGGTTCATTAGTCATTGCAGCTGGTCCTGGCATCACCCACCTGGCTTTGCTGCTTTTCTGGGTCTAGAGCTGAAATATACCGGAGGCCTAGATGTTACCTCTAGGGAGGAAAGATCAGAGAATCTAAACCACATGACCAGCAATAGGCCAGGGGAGGAAAGGCCATCCTGGGGTGAGATTTGGTGCCAGTTTTGCCCATTTCTAGGCACCTGGGGCTTTCCATCATGGTGGCTCTCTGTATCTTTTCAGCTATCTGCCTCAGCTTCCCCATGCCACTTGCCCAAGAATTTTCCTAGCTTCTTACTGTCCTGACTCAGAGCCATTTGGGGGTCTCTGGCTCCTGAATCCCTTTTCAAAGTGAATTCCCTTTGAAAACAGGTCTGAGGGCATTTTAAAGCTAATTAGGTAAAATTTATAGCACATTCAGAAACTGTGCTTCATTAATACAATATGAAAATGCTACTGTTAGCCACCTTTATGTCTTATCAGCAGTATAAAAGCATTAGCAGGACTGGCTGGGGCACAGGGATACAGTAGCCTCCACTGCCCATGCTCATGAGGAAGCCATTCCTGAGAGAGTGGCATGATAAGGCTGGCTGTAGATGATAGAAACGTGGGATTGTGTTTTTCTATTTCTTTCAGTTCCTTTTTCACTGAAACCTGGATGGTACTTGGGTAAATGATATTTGAGAGCCACCATTTCTGAGACCCTAATGAGACCATTAAAACCAGGGATGGAAAATGTATCATGTGTTACAAAAAGCAGGCCAGGAGAGATGGCTCGTGCCCAGTAAAAAATCAAAAAGTCATTGCTTGCCAGGTGTGAGGAAGGAATCCAGTATCCACCTGGACGTTTATATCTTAAAATAATATGAAAGAGGAAACTTATAGAATTGAAATGAAGAAGAGAGCAACAGATGATAGACTGGAGAGAGAATGTAAGCCTGACTGTCCTAGCCTACTGAGTAAGGGAGAGATCACTAGGCTCAAATTTCTGGAGATATTCAAGGCAGAGAATCAGCAAGAGCCACGTTTTGCACATGTGTTAATCGTGGTGAATATTATTGTTCACGAAACTCTTCTGTTAGTGTATGTCAGACAAACTAAGAAGGTTTTGTGTATTGATCACTTTGGATTTTACTTTTATGTATCTAAAGGGACAGGTCCTATTAACTAAATCCGTATCTTTTAGAGAAATTCTCCTGAAACTGAGCAAGAATGATCTTGGCAGCTTTTCTGAGGAGAGAGAAAGCATGCATTTGAAGAGTGGATAATAAGACACATACATCTAAGATCTATTCTTTTTTTTTCATCTTTATTGTTGAAAGTATTACAGATGTCTCCTTCTCCCCTCCCTCACTGAAAGAATAAGAATTCTTTGTCATAAAAAAATCAACTCCTTGGCTTAAGATACAATCGCATCTTTCTAATTTATTCATCCAAAAATGCTGAGTTTCCAGGAAGGTGCAGAGAGAGAGGGGAGAAGGATTTCTTACCTATACTTTTGTAGAATGTAATTCAGATGGCCGTGCCCTATTATGATAAGTAAATTCAAAGAAAGTCAATAGCACAATAAGCACAAATAATAAAACTGTCCTTTAGAAAGCCAGCATCATATTACAGTAGAATACTAGTATATTCTTCCCTTGGCTAAAAAGCATAGCCTTAGTCCTACCAGGAGAAATTATCATTTCTTAACCCCTCTGAGTAAAGAGAAGCAGAAATCACCATAGCAAATAGAGTAAGGGTGAGGACTCGGTCCAGGAGATTAAATGCAGGAGGTCAGTGAAGGATACTCCATGACCACTGACAGATGGCAAACTTTCCTCACAGCCAGAAAACGTAGACGTTGCTAAAAGCCCTCCAGTGAATTCTCTGCCTCAGAGCTTACCAGAAGGAAGGGGGTGAGCAGATGCTGTAACAATAAGTATTCCCCGGGGGTGGCAGGGAGAAAATACTTGAGGAGTCATAATCCCATCACCAGAGGAAATTAAGAAATTTATTGTGCGCAGATGGGTGTACCAGCTACTGTAAAGGGCAAGGAAGCAGATATTGGTATTTACAGATATTGGGGGAAAGACTCTATCGTGTTCTGATGCCCTGAGCCTATACAGGCTCCAGAACCAGAGTTCCTCAGTCCTTAATGGGCCCAAACATCCCTAGGAGACAGTCAAGAGCATAGGATCCAGGACCTAAATTGCTTGGATTGCTTTTCTGCAATTTACTTAATTTATGAAAACCTCAGCTTCTCCTCTGCAGAATAAGGATAGTCATCTCACTTGGGAGAATTATTTTGAGATTACATTTATCATATTCCTATGAAAAAATGTAAAAAAAAATACTGAACCCAGTGCCTGGCACATGATGTAACCTTAACAAATTGTCCCTAATTTTATTACTATTATTATTACCATCAATTATTAGTATCCATGTGTTGACATTCCTATAACACACTTAGGATCAATTATCACATTACTTAAAATTATTATTTGAATAATGAACAGATTTGGGGGTTTTTAAGGGCAAACATCACAGTATTTTGAGAGGACTTTTTATGTTTTGGTATTATGCTATTAGTACTTGAGATAGATCTTTAAAAAAAAAAAAAAAAGAACTTACCAAAATCAGGTTAAAGGAAAAGGAAAGTCTGAAAAGGGAAAATGAACTGTGAAAATGGCTGCCTTGCTCAAAACACCATCATTAACCTATGGATCTAATGAACTGAGATAGAATACACCAACACATCTAGTTCCTCTACTCAACATTTCTCTTAGTGAGAACACATAGGATTTATCTGGTACTGATACCATTGTAAGTAACTAGTTATTAATTATAGGGAAGGCCAAACATTATAAGCATGTCATTTGTGCGCTTTCACCAGGAAGCTGCAATTTCACACTCCCCAGGGAACCACCGACCCATTTCCTATAAAACTCTGGGGGAAGGGACCCAACAAAGGGGAGATAGTTGCACGCACAGTGACATTGGGATGACACTGGGAAGGTGCTTGCTGCCAGTCAAACCGGGAACAGAGCTCATTCTGTAGGCAGGGCCATTGCAAGCCCACAAAAATTTGGGAATACATAATCCCCCAAACATAATCCCTCTCCTTGGCTCATAAGGCTCTCCTGTTCCTGTCTCTTTTCTCCTGCCAATGTTCCCTCCAAGCAATGTCACCATGCAGACCCAACATGCAATGGACTGCAGCTGGAAACACAAACGAGCCTGATGCTCGACTGGACACTGCTCCAGCATGGAGCAAAAACTCTGGACACTGGCTCTGATTCTATCCCTCCTAAAGCCACAGCTACAATCCTTCCCTGGCAGGATGAGGGCAAATGGGACCTTGAAATAAGGGTTTGATTCCACCAAAACAAAGCGTTCTACAACATCGCATCCTCCCATGTGAGTCTCAGAAAATTCTTTTTCTCAAGATATCACAAGAAGCCCACTCCCATGAAGCATCAGGTTGGGCAATGATCTCTCCACACCTAAAATAGTGTGTGCAGCATAGATAATGGATGCTCTGTGCAACTTGAGCCTCTACCTGTTATACAGCAAGCAAAAAACTGAAAAACTTCTAAAAGACCAGTAAAGATGACTGGTGTAAAAATACTTTTTCTTAAAATTAAAAAAGCAAACAGTAAAAATCCATTGGAAACAGTAATAAAAATGTTCACCCACCTAAAAAAAATAAATAAGTTCTCTCCTCATAGAGCTATTTTAGTAGAATTTCCCTGAATGAAAAAATACCTTCCTCTTGTTCTCATTTTTGTCCCTCAAAAGAACTCTGACACCTGGTAAACTACTGTTATCTCCATTCACAGATCAGCAGTGGAGTCTCAGCTGTTGGAATGACTGCTCCAAAGTGGAACACCATGGTTTGAAGCTCAAACTTTCTGACAGACTACCCTGCCCTGTTTCCACCATCTCATGTTCTCTCACTCAGAGACACAACGGAGCCTCTTTCTCTTGGGAATTCCAAGAATAGATTTTATCTTTGAGAGATGCAATTCTCTCTAGAGGGAGAATTAATGATCTCTTTCTCCGTCGAGACTCCTTCCAGCTTTTGATTCCTCCACATTCTCCTTCTCTAAGCCTGGGCTGCTGGTTGACCTACTTTGGAAGCAGAAGGAAAGGAGCCTGTAATATAGGAAGGAGTCAGCAGTAGAATGTTACAGTACTTCTGGGGTTTAATGAGGTGGATATAAAGCCAACATTTTGAATATGATGACACTATTACACCACATTGCTAAGGGAGTTATGAAACATGTAGACTGATTGACACTATTGTCAAAAACAAACTTAAAAATAGAAAGCATATACCTATGTGTCGATAACAGTATTGAAACAGGCTAAGTCCCAGTGCATAACAGCAACCCAAGAAATGGCTTGACCCATATGTATCCTTCATAAATACCTTTGGGAACTTTTAGCTCTGTTCCAAGTGGCATTTTCAAGGATGTCTTTCCCTGCTTTCTGACCTTCATACTTTCTGTGGTTTATTCAAATCAAGGCTGTGCCATTTCATAATATCCCTATTCCCCAGACTCCTTATCTACAAATAAGGGTATAGAATCTAACTCTTAAGTTATTTACGGGAATGAATAAAATCATGTAAGGAGAGGGTTTTGATGATATTGGTAGTGTATGTAATTACCTACTAAAAGTTAACTATCACTATTAACTATTCTCATGAATGTCAAGTCCCTGAAATTCTCCTCCCCCCTCCACTTAATTACTTCATGCCTCATCTGAGAGATAATTCTAATCCCAAATTCTAAGAGCAAATTTGGTCTTGAGCACCACAGCCCCTCACTATAGAAGTCAGTGACATTTGCTGCTGGTTCAGTAGTAACCTTTGGCACCAGCTCCAACAGCTGGATGCATTATTTTCCTGAGGCAGCCATAACAAGGTTCTATAAACTGGGGACTTAAGGTAACAAACATATTACTCACAGTTCTGTATGCCAGAAGTCCAAAATTGAGGTCTCTTCAGAGCATGCTCCCTCTAAAACACTGGGTAGAATCCTACTTCTGGTGATGGCAGTTGATCCATGGTGTTCCTTGGCTTATAGATGCATCCCTCCCATCTTTGCCTCTGTCATTACATGGGCTTCTTCCTCTGTGTCTCTGACTTCACATAGCATTTTCCTTTTTTTATAAGAATTCCAGTTATATTGAATTAAAATGTACCCTAATCATTCCATTTCAACTTGATTACATCTGCAAAGATCCACTCTTCCAAATAAGGTCACATTCACAGGTACAGGTGGTTAAGACATTAATATATGTTTGAGGGGACACAAGTCAACCATCACACTGA
This sequence comes from Cnephaeus nilssonii, assembly GCF_951640355.1. Lineage (NCBI taxonomy): Eukaryota > Metazoa > Chordata > Mammalia > Chiroptera > Vespertilionidae > Cnephaeus > Cnephaeus nilssonii. The sequence goes on from NC_137087.1 coordinate 12,248,380, forward strand.
ATTTCTGCCTTGTTCATTTTATCCCTGCAACTACCTTTTACCTTATCACATGACATGCAACATGCTTATAAACAAGATAATAATGGCCCCTATCCTGATGGAAACACCAGTCCAACGAGGGAAACAGACATTTTTTTTAAATAAATTAGCAACTAACCACAACTGTAATGTGTGCGAAAAGGTGATATGAGAGCATATAACAAGGGGCTTTAATCTAGGCCTTGGAAAACAGAGGCTTCCAGAAGAAGGAAGAACTGGGAAATGAGCAAGAGCAAGCTAGGCAAAGGTGTTCAGAGGGTTAGGCAGCCATCAAGGCACAGGCCAGTAAATGCAAGTGTTCCATGCCTGAGAGCAGAAAGGAGAGAGACACTTGGACGAATTAAAAGAAGGGCCTGTGGCTGGAGCAGAGAGAACAAGGGGCCCTGCATAGAAAGTAGCCAGACTCCCAAGGCCACAAAAATGGCTATAAAGAACTTTATTCAAAGAGCAATGGCATCAGTAGAAGAATTTTAGATTAAAAGGTATTGTTATCAGGTTGATGTCAGTTACTATTTCTGCTGAATCAAACCACCAAAAAGTTTTCATAGTTTCATAATCTCCATGTGTAAACAGGATACACAAGGATGGGTCTCTTTGGAAAGCTCTGACCTAATGTTCTTTTCTATGTCATTGTCATCATCATCATCATTGGTGTCTGCGCATTCTGTCCACTCTGCCTCCATCTCCTCATTCATATTAGCCAGATTCCAATCACTTGGACCCTATCTGGACCTCAAGCAAGAGAAGGCATGGAACACTTGGCTTAAAAGCCTTTACCTCTCCATGTGACCAACCTCGCTGAAGGCAACCCAAATGAAAAACCAAATAAATTGGAGAAAAGTTTACACACACACACACACACACACACACACACACACACACTAAGCTGGATAGAGTGCTTCCTTTAACAGAGTGTGAATGAAAATATAGAGAACTAGAGAAATTATGTTAAACTTCATGGTGGAACAAGATGAGCTTTCTTCACCTGATTGGAAATACGGTATTATGAAATTTTCCCTATAAATTCTGCAAAACTGTTTTTTTAAGGATTTAAAATTTGTGACAGTGGGTATACACATTCATGTCTTGATGCTCATTTCCTGTAAATGTTCATTTTCATTGGTCTGGAAATCTAATACACCTACTTCATTCTTACTTTATTTGCAACTGTCAAGCTAATAAAAGAGAAATTGAAGTAGTTTATCCAAACATTTCATTCATTCTGAGATCTGTTAAATGTTTCAAGTACTATGGGATCATGTTAGATTCTGAATTCTAAAAAACAACATAATGCTGCATTCCTCTCACCACGCTAATGCACAGTATTTCTTCTGTAACCAGGAATCATAAATATGAGGGATTTGGGTTGAATTTGAAACCATCTAATGCCTCCTTGGATTAATGCCTTCTGGCATTAAGCAGGAATATTAAATTAAGGAAAATGCCAGTCTCGTAGCTTTACTAAATGTAATTTATAGTTTAACCATGGTATTAAATTCTTTAATTGAAATCTGTAAAACAAATGGCAGTATTAGTAATTCCTTTATCAGCTTCCAATTCTCTGCCTACTTAACATCAGCCTCTAACCCAGAGGAAATATAATTCCCAAATGCAATCCTTGAACTTGGGAAAAAGTCATTGAATCTTCACATTGCATAACCTTAATGTTCACTATTCCTGCAAGATAACACATTTTCATTTATCATACAAATGTGCTCATTTCCTTTTTTGGTGCAAATGCATATTAACAGGGGATTTCTAGCTTAATATTATCTGGACTTGTGGCTTAAGCTGTAATTATACATAAAAAAGAATAATAGTTCAAACTGAACAAGAAACAAAAAATAGAATCAAAGTGGCAATTAACATGGTATAAAGTCAAAAGCAATGAGAAATAATAGCAAAATGATGGAAGAAGAGAGAAATGCAGTCAGAGACGATACGGAAAACCTAGAATTAGTAGAATATCTTACCAACTTTCCCAATACCTTGCTCTCTGCAAAGCAGCTGTTTGTTTCTTATAATTGGTACTTTCAAATATAAGTGTGCACTGGGCTGTCTCTGCTACCCTGTGCACATTTGACAATCTCTCCCAGCCTAGAATAGCAAAATTTGTCTAGATGTTTAATAGTAAACCCATCCTTAAACCATGAGTCAGAAATGTCAATTAATTCTGCTAGATAGAGAGCAGGCAGGATCATATTAAGGGAAAGATTGGCCAGCCCATGATGAGTGAAGGAAAAGACTTCCTGGGAGCTAATGAGAGAGACTCAAGAAGAATCCACTTACAGGAGTGGGGGCTAAAGGGGAAAGCTGTGAAGGTGGGGGAGGTGGGAGGACACAGATTTGACGCTGACCCCTAGGAGGTCTTCAGTACTTACAGGAAGCTCCAGCGCCCATCCACAGGAAGGCACTCACTTGAGCTCACTTGCAGTGAGGGTAGTGGGTGGGACCTAGCGGGATCACTGTACCCACTGGCCACCAACAAGGGACAGAAAGCTCCAGGGAGAGGAGGGGTGCACCGTCACAAGCATGGAGCCTTCTGCTGACGGTGCCTGGGGCTTCCCACCCATTCTACCTAGACTAGGAGTACCCATGTGAAACTATTTTCCTTCTGACTCTGAGGGCAGGGACCCAGAAAAATCTCTGAAATGATGCATCTTACCTCCCTACACTATGCAAACATAGCTTTTCCTCCCCAAAACAGTATAGAAACTCTCCAAGAGTACTGTTACTCATTTTCTATCAGTTTTTGTTTTGACTGAATCAAACCCCAATGAATTTTCAAAGTTTAAAACCCCCATGTATAAGCATATTCTGAATCTTTCCTACAGCTCTCCGGATTCTGACCCGTTTATCTTTTCTATTTCATTATCATCAACATGATGGTTGGTGTCTGCTCATACCCCACCCTGCCTTCGTTTCCTCTTGGTAGTAATCTCATCTGAATAGCCAGGTTCCAATCACAATGATGTTATCTGGACCTCAAGTAAGTGAAGGAGGGGACACTTAACTCATGTGCATAGAGTCAATTCAAAAGCCCCTCAGTTATTGCCAGAAAGCTAGACAATGCGTTTGAAATTTGCTTACCAGAGGGATACTGCCAGAGGGTCAGTTGTACACTCAGGGAGGGGCAGATGTGGGGGAAGGGATAAGAGAACTGGAGTGAGCAGAGGTGGGAGGTGATCGTAGACACCTGCTGATGTCGCCCTCATCCCAGCAATCTTTGGGCCTCCTCCTAGTGTGCAGTGACACTGTGGAAAGGGGCCAGAGTCATAAGGCAAGACCCTTCCCAGTGCAACTGTCCCTGCCTGTGGCCACTTTCTCACTCATGCTGTGTTTGGGCATCCCAGGACGGCACCCCAATTCTACCTAACCTTCATCCTGGGCTTCTGTGAACCCCACTCTCAGCTGTGCCTCTGTTCAATGCCAAGGAAGAACCCCAGAATCATTGCTGATGCCACCTGCTATTCATCTGCCAGGGAATCAAGGCAGTACCCCTCCTTCCAGCCTCCTGATCCAGCTCCCTTGAAATTCTCAAGCTTCCTTCCAGGTCCCACCACCCTTACTCAGAACAAGGCCTTTAAGTCTGTAAAAAGGCATCTGCTGCTGCTGCTGTCACCGGACACATTGTTTCTAGACTCCAATCTGAGTGACACATTCTGCCATGTCTCATGGCCTGACTTTATCTCCATCTCTCTCCTCTGTCCTGAAATGTCTGAGTTCCCCTCTACTTAATTCCCTTGAGATCATACTACCCTCTTCAGGATAGACTTAAAGTAAGCACCTGGATCCTTTCCACTAGTAGTTCAGACAGTTCTGGCTGCTGCCAGCCACTTCTCTCACTTAAGACATATTTTCATTGTCTGGCTCATTGAGGTCAGGGTTACTGGAGGGAGTAGGGATGTAGGTATATGTCTTTGTTTCACATTGATCTTCTATCTTGGTTTCTCACAGCCCTTCTTTCAAGGATTTGAGACCATTTTCCCCAGAAGCAAGACATCCTGGCATGTTCATCCTTGAAGCCCCAACAGAGGAATGCTACACAGAATGAAGGCAGGCTTTAAAATGCATGAAGCTGGGATTCATGAGGGCATTTTGATGATCCGATCAAGTTATCACACCAAAAAACATTCCTTCCTGCTCACAACCAATAAGCACTCGTGAGTAACACAAAAACTTTCTTGTGCTCTCTCAGTCAGTTTCCTGTGCACTGAGGGCAGGTCCTAATGGTCAGGAGTTACCTTTGCCTTCTCTCCTGTTGATTGCTTGGCTCTAAGTAAACTAGGATCCAACCACAAGTTCCAGAGGTTTCTTCATCATTTCTTAGATCATTGTATAAAGTTAGACCCCCTAGCAGCCTTTCCTGGTAATCCAAACTTCCCAAGAGCACTTTGCAGATTAGGCAAAACTGGAGTTATGATTGCTTGTGTAGAAGAGGCAAGTAGATTAGAAGAGGAAGGGAAAATGAGAAAAATATAAAAACGTCAAGATGAGAGTAATTCCCATGAGTCATTACTGTGTTTTTGTTGTTGTTGTTGCTTGGTTTTATTCTGTTTCCTTATTTCCTCCATTTTGACATCTTTATTTATCAAGAGCCTGCAATGTGCTGGGCTCTGTGTTGGCACTTTCCTGAAATTATTTCATTTCGCTCTCCTAAAAACCTGGCACAACAAGCATTTCTCATGGCTATGCAAAGGCTAGGCCGTAAAGGAATTGGCTTAAAAGCACAGACCAAGTGGCAAATTCAGAATTCAAATTCAGGTATCTAATTCCTTCACTAATGTCCCTTCCTCCATCGCACACCATCTCTGAAAAGCTTCATTCTGTTGTAATTCTTCAATCAATAAATGGGTCATTGCATGACTGCATTTGGAAGGCAACACACTACAAAGAAAGCCTACAGTTCCTACCCCAATTCAGGCAGCCTGGGGTTTTCTTTTCCTTCCACTAACCAGCTGTGTGACCTTGGACTGTTCACATGGTTTGGCTGCCTCTCTCATTACATCTATAAAACTTATTTCAATAACTGAATTATCTCTAATGTCTTTTTGACTCTAACACCCTATGACTCCTATATCTAAGTAGATGAAGCTATTGGAATAAATTAATGTATTGGAAATCAAGACACAATTCTTTCTAACTCTTCCCATCATATTCCTCCCTTGGAGAGCTCAAATTCCAGACACTAGTTTTCTCATCACCATAGACATTACTGCTTTGACAATGCATTTTCATTCACCTTTAGAATTTAAAATTTGTCCATCATGAGTGCATTTCAAAAATCACTTGCAGGCAAAGGTTAAAAAGTGGCTGCTACATAGATTGAATTTCTGAAGAGCATTCGGTCCCCCATCCTTCTCACACAGGCACTGCTTCTCAACAATAAAGGAACGAGGATAATGGGAAGCACAGTCCTTAAAACACACACCTCCTATTCATCCTTCATCTTTGCAGCAGTCCTATCGCTATTGAACAAGAGCCTTTTCATGCTTGAAGGAAACTCATTTAGCTGCTGCATTCAGATTTGATCTTAAGGAAAGGGAACAATTAATAGCCTTTTGGGTGCCAACCAGAGCCCTCACCCAAACTCCTGTTGCTAAGGTGTGTGGGTGCCCTGTGTGTGGGTACCCAAGGAGGGAGGAAATTGGAGGCAGCTGTTTTTCTTTTATCTGCCATACCGTTTGTAAATTAATCGGATTTCAATTATCTGAATACTGAGTTTCTATGGCATTGGCATCTTCTTTCTCCTTGTTCGTTATCATCTCTGACAAATATTTCCAGAGAACATTGTTTTATTCTTACAGCATTTACTCTAAAGGTACCTTTTGAAGAAACTTATGCTCCAAAAGGTGAAGAGGGACAATACAATGTAAATGTGGTAGACTTGACATTAACCACACACACATAACAACAGCACTCTACATTTTTATACTGGTAGCCATATCTATCAATAAAAATTCATAACAAATGTGAAGATACATGAACTGATTATTGGAGTTTCCCCTGAATGGGTAGAAGGAACAAGGATGAAGGGATATCTGAAATGTCTTACTATTTTACAAAGAAAATGAAAAAAGAAACATTAAAAAATATTTTTTAAGTCTCCTTTACTCTCAGTGTTAGGATTTTTGCAGCCCCGAAGCCCATGGAGAAATGTACCCAGCTGTCTCCCATTTGGAGCATGTGGTCATCTACCACTCCCCCCTTCCATAAAAGTCAGACTGACAGTCCTAAAGAAAGTCCAGTGACCGTTTCACTTCACATCTGGTGTAAGAGGACACAAACAGGACAGACTCTGAGTCTGATTTGGGCAGAAGTCAGGAATGGTGCCCTTATTCTAGCCACACTGTCCTTGGTTCTGTGCCCAGGTGGAGGATTTCCTGCCCATGGGTTTTTGCAAAGATAGTCCTAGGATTGATGAGAGTGCCCCCCAGCTCTGGCCTCCTCCTCTCACTGCCTGCTCTCTCCTCTACCACCTCCCAACATTCTCACTGACCCTCGTACCGCTCGTACTTTAATTCATTCTAAACCCATGAAGTCCCTATTGTAACTTAAACCATGGTGGTAGCTATTCCCCCATCCTCCTACTTCCAGTCTTGTAGACCCTTCCAACTCGGAGTGTCAATATAGTACACAAGTAGATGGTAAAAATTCTACAATGCTCATCATACTAATGGGGAAACATTGAACAATTCCTCCTGAGGTCAGGAAGAAAACCAAGTCATCATTCTCACTAAGTCTGTTCAACATCATGTTGAGGTCATAGCCAGGAAAGTAGGCAAGAGTAAAATTTAACCATAAAGATTGAGAAGGAATAAATACATCTGTAATTATCTTAGATGATATTATCTGTAGAAAAATCAAACTAATCTAATCTACAGATGAATTATTTGAATTAGACTTTAGCAGTGATTGTAGATATAAAATCAGCAACAAAATCAGTTACATTTCAATGTCACAATGAAAAATGTTATAATATATCAAAAGGTACCATTTACATAAGAATCAAAACTATAAAGCACCTAGAGAAAATATTTAACAAAATTTTTAAAGTCCAAGGTGAAAATTACAAACAGAAAATGAAGAATGTTTATTAATTTTAAGTGATCTGTAGAGTTGTGGGTACTGAATGTTTAAGTGAAAGTGGTTTTGAGGTGGCAATGAAAATAGTATTCTTCAAATAACAGAAATGTGATGGGAATCATCTACTTGCTGAATTTGATACATTTTTTTCATAACCACCTGCAAAATTTCAAAAGAAAAAAGTATAAACTATTTATCTAAAATAGTGAGTAATCAGTAAAAATTAGTGGAAAATATCTACAGAATAAAGTGATAAATCAAACAAACCAGACAGCAAATACCACCACATTATTGTGAATTTGTTGCCATCTGGGACATACATTAATCAGTTGGGAATTGTTTAAACTCTAATTATTTAAGCACAGGTAGCATAATTAAAAAAAAATTCTGAGTATAGTTTCTAACTTTTCATCCATTGAAAACAATTTCATCAATTGAAATAAATCACAGACAAATCCATGACAACAGGCTGTGGGTTGAAAGCGCCTTGATATGTCCATCAACAGCTCACTCCTTTCGTCTTGTCTGACAAAAAGCTGCCTCCACAGTTGCTGACATGGTGGACTCCTTCAGTATTTTGCAACATTTACTCTTTTCCTTTTCAGATTGTCCTATATGTGGAGTGTTTTAAATATACATGACAGGATGGTGTTTTCTTAAATAATCTAAGAAATGTAATGAGATGTCTTGCCCATTATAAAACTGCTCAACCTTGCAGCAGTAGAGTGGCATTTTAAGAATTCAAATATATATTTTCAAATATTCAGCAGAGAAACTCAGACATAAATGAGATACCAAAGAGTTTGTTCAAAAGTTGATAAAGTCTCAATATGCCATTTTAACCTCAATTTGGGAAAACATTATGGAGTGTTTCAATGAAACAAGTGATAAATTAAAAAATCATGAGTTAGGTCCAAATAATGGGTATCTCTTGTCACCTTAATATTTTTTTAACTGAAAGTTCTCATCGCTGTGTTGTATACCTGAAAACAATGTAATATTGTATGTCAAGTATTATTTTAAAATAAATTAAAAAGTTATTAAATTGTTAAATTTTGGTGTAATAATAGTGTTATAGTTACATAGAGAATATTCTCTAAATTCGTCAACATTTTTAATAAGTAAATATGAGAATGAATATTTACCACTACCACTACCAAGTGTTTTAGCAAGAAAATGTATATGTGTGTATACACATTGAGAAAGACTTTTTTTCAACTACAGTTTATATTCAACATTATTCTATATTAGTTTCAGATAAATATCATAATGGTCAGACAATTACTTATTGATAATAATTTTAATATCTGATATATATTCAAAGTACCCCAATTGCCCCAAAAATATTTTTATAGCTGTGTACCTGGATCAGAATCCCACTAAAACTGACATTGAATGTAGAAAGAAATAAAAAAACATAGTTTCAGAGCCAAGGTAGAAGAGTTGTTTATTAAGAAGAGACGGTGGAATTTGGTGGTCTTCGGGGCCATGATCAGATGGAGCTTGTTATGTTCAGCTGGTGCAGGAGGATTTTTAGGAGAAAATGTCCTGATAACTGCTGTGTTAAACACAACCCAGAAATCATTTCCCTTCACTCCTGTAGGGAATGTTCTGCTACCTATTCAAGCCAGATATACAACCCCAGCTGGTTTCAATAATGGTATGTTGGACTCCACATTCTAAGGGTCTTTGGGACAACATTTCTTGCATGTCACTGGTCTCCCTATCTCCAGTCTTGCCCCACACTCCAATTACAACTTCTGTCCAAATTTAAAAAAAAAAACTGAAAGGAAATTTTGATAAAACACTAATGAAATATGCAACAAAGGTGATAAATATGACTAAAGAAGTCAACAAAAGTTATTTTGACATCAAGAAGCAAATAGTTGCAAAAAAATTTTTTAGATTAATCAAGAACAGTGAAAGATTAAGAGAAAGTCATCAATTCCAGGTAAAAGTAAGGAATGAATTTTTGGATAGCTTGAAAATAAAATTAATAAGTAAGTAAAATATCAAAAGATTTAAATTTCTTACCAATTTGACACAAAATACTGACATCAACTAAGGTAACATGAAATGGATGATATGCCACTATAGCCTGGATGTCAGTAACAAACTGGTTAGTGAGTGTCATTCATTTATGGAATATTTAAGATTAGTCAATGTCAAGAAAACTTGAAATGCTCTGAAATTTTATAGCTCATATATGAAAAAACTTGGGAGAGAATTTCCCAAATTTGATAGCAATCCTAAAAATATATATGACATTACCAGCAATGAGGTATGAAACCTAAAGTAATTTATCCAAGCCATCAATAATAAAATAATTTCTATCACTCGTGCTGGAGTAGAGACTAAATCATCTTTATGTTCTCTACATAGAAAGTTACATTACAAAATCATTGTCATATAAAGAGACTATCAGGGCAAAAAAACAACAAAAAAATAGGGAAATGGTTCTATTGATGCCAGGCTTTTAATACATAAAAATACCTTATTTTTTTAGGTTTTGTGATGTTTGTGTTATTTGTCAGTTTCTTAAATTTGGAATTTGTTGAGACACCCTTTTCAAGTGAATACTCAGATTTGTACCTAATTATGTATTTTAATTGTGTATTGTTTTCTCTTAACAAACTAACTGCCCCAAACTGTGAAAGCATCTATCTCCACAGACCCCTGCACCCAGGGAAGGTGAAAGTTGGAATCCCAGTAAAGGTAGGCATGTGGTACCCTCTTCCCAGCTGGAAGCCAAGCTACGGGCCCCATAGTCCCTTGGAGTGGGTTGACTTACTTCTGGTTGACCTACCCTGAAGGGGAGCATTCTGGGGTCCTAGCTTTCTGGTGGATTTCTCCTCTTGGGCTCTCCAGCATGGGTGGCCACAGGGCTTCTCTCTCTCTCTCACCCAGCAATTTTCAAAAACTGACACTCAGTTTGCCCAGTTCAGCAAGAGCAGGAGGGCAGCAGCCTGGGCCTGGGTGCTCTGCAAACCTCTGAGGGTTGCCACCATGGGTGAGGCTTGGGCGTGGCAATCCCTTACTATCTTGTCACTTTTAAGACGTTTTTCATATTTTTATCCAGCATTCCTAATTGTTTCCAGTGGATGGCCAATCTGAATTATTAGCCAGTCCTAGCTCTGGACACAGAATCTTATTTACCCATTTTATGCCAGATTTAGAAAAGTTCTATATCCTATCAGACATCTGCTTATTGTCTTTTAATTAAGTTTATTTACATTAAAACAAATTTTTGAATAAAAAACACCCACAATTAAAATGAAATTGGTGTCATAAGCATTTTCTCACATCATTAAAAATGCTTGATGAATATTTGAGTTGGTTGTGCAATAAAAGTATATATACTACTCTAAATTATACAATAATAATGTGTGCAATTCAGTTAATTAAAAAATAAGACTTGAGAATAAATGAAACATACATATACTTTACCTAGACTTCCCATTCCAGGAAGCTCAAATCTATAGGTCAGCTTCACTGACCAGACTGAACAGCTCAAAGGCTTGTTTGGGGAACTTGGTTTGGGGACAGCTCTCTTTCTCTCTCTCTCTCTCTCTCTCTCTCTCTCTCTCTCTCTCTCTCTCTCTCTCTCCAGGCAGCTTTGAACTGAGCTTGTGCTCCCCTCCTCCCAGTGAGCAGAGGAAATGAGGTTTTATTTTCTGAGGGTGCATCTAAAGAAGGTGACGCTGGAACAACCAGAACTCAGTGTTTCCTCAAACACACATTTCTTAGAAGATCCTTTAAGTTGAAGAATCGCTGCTAATATTTCTTAATGAAGAAAAATATTGTTGAGTTTAGGACAGAAAACAAAGCACATGCATTTCCCTCCCAAGTCCCATTAAAATGACAGCAAAGATGTAATAAAGAAACCTATTATTGCTCTGATTTTTTTTAATTGGAACCCATGAGTTGACTTGGGCATTTCGATGAATTTCTAAGGGCAAGAAAGTGGACAGAGCCAAAACCGGTTTGGCTCAGTGGATAGAGCGTCGGTCTGCGGACTGAAAGGTCCCAGGTTTGATTCCGGTCAAGGGCATGTACATTGGTTGCGGGCACATCCCTGGTAGGGGGTGTGCAGGAGGCAGCTGGTCGATGTTTCTCTCTCATCGATGTTTCTGGCTCTCTATCCCTCTTCCTTCCTCTCTGTAAAAAATCAATAAAATATAAAACAAACAAACAAAGGAAGTGGACAGAGTGTATCAACAGACTGCAAGGAGCTGCAGCCCATAACTCCCAGAGAAGGCCATGGGGACCCAGGGATACTCTGCTGGCAACACCTCCAAGCTCCAATTAGTGATCAAGATTAATAGAGGAGTACATCTGGGACACATATCCCTACACTGAAGTCTGAAATTTCTCTCTTTTTTTAATTTATTTTTTAAATATGTTTTTATTGATTTGAGAGAGAGAAAGGAAGGGAGAGAGAGAAACACCAATGAGAGAGAAACATTGATGGGCTGTCTCCTATACAACCCCTTCTCCCCAGTGGGGAGTGTGCCTTGACTTGGAATAGAACCAGCAACCTCTCGGTACATGGGATGATGCCCCACTAACTGGGCCACACCCATATGTCTGAAGAGAACCTGAGTTCTGGATGTGGTGTTGGGGCTGCAGGGGGGAACCCTGCTGGCTTTGTCACTGAGGGGAGGAGGAGCCCTGCCCATGTTCTCCCTGTATAAACACCTTGAAATAAAATCTGTTAGTCGGTGTCCCCCCACACATACAGAGAACTTCTGTCTAATTAGCTATTTCAATTTATCCCAAAATGTTGAAACTTAGGCTATCAACCATTTTATTATGCCTCATGATTATGGGCCCAGTCATTCAGGCAGGGCTCAGCTGGACAATTGTTCTGCCTCATGTGACATTGGCCCAGGCCACTGGTATGCAGATTGAGGAGGGAAAATCTAAGGACTCAAGAGGGCTTCCCCTTGTCCAGGAAAGCTCTGCTGGGATGTCCCCTGGAGTGCCTCCATATAGCCTTTAAACATGGAGGTCTCAAGGATACTGCATCTCTTAGATAGTTATTTGGGAATCCCAGGGGATGTGTTCCAAAAGACAGGGAAGGGAAGGCTCCAGTCTTTTGAGGCCCAGCCCAGGCACCTTGCCACACTCACCCCATTCTATTGGCTAGGCAGTCAGAAAGCCCATCTAGATTTGGGGGTGAGGGGAGGATATAAGTCACCTCACATTCCAGTGGGGAAGAGAGAGGCAAAAGAAACAAATTAGCCACTAAATGTCTACTCCATGAAAAGATGGATTGAGTCATAAAGAAAAAGCCATTAGATGGGGTGGCGAGTATCAAGAAGGTGGTCATGGAAGTCCTCGCTGTTTAGATGACTTTTGAGCAGGGACATTAAGAACATAAGCTGTGGGAATTTTGGCTTTTACTCTGATACAATGGGACGTCCTTTGAGGGTTTTCAGCTGAGGGTTAATCTGAGCTAACAAACGTTAAAGAGATACTCAGTGCTTTGTGGATAATAGGTTGAAGGGGAGATGAAGGGGGAAATAGGAATAGTAACTACGAGGCTACTTTGATAATCTAGTCAAGAACTCATGGTGCCTTGAACTACTAGGTGATACGGAAGTGAATGTATTAAGTGGCCAATTTAGTAGAGGTACTCTGAATATAGTCATAACTACAAATATCTTTTTAGATATCTGGACCCAATTCTAGTGCGTGTGTGTGTGCGCGTGTGTGTGTGTGTATGTGTGTGTGTGTTCACGCGCTTGTGTGTGTGTGTGTGTGTGTGTGTGTCTGCGCGCACACACGCGTGTGTGTAGGCTTTCATACACCAATAAGCAAGTCCCAGATACGAGCAGATTGTCTAAGAATTCAACTCAATTCTGACACTATCTTCTGGGAGACAGCATTAAATTCCACAGGCAAAGGACTCAGTCCCCCCCAAGACCACCCTCCACTGGAGACGCTAATCCCAAGACCAGGTTGTTACCTGTGCTTTGGACTGATCTGCTAGAAACTGGAGGTTCCAGTGACGCCCCCTGCCCCCCAACTCAGGATGTCAATCACAAGTCCTGGTTGTTACCTGTACTTCTGACTCACTGGCTATAAACCAAAGGTTCCCACCATCCTCTCTTGGGTTTGATTAATTTTCTAGAACAGCTAACAGAACTCAGGAAACTCACTAGATTACTGATTTATTACAAAGGATGTTAAAGGACAAGAAACCACAAATGAAGAGATAGAGGGTGAAGTCCCAAGCAAGGGGGTTTCTGTACTCATGGAGGTTGGGGCCCAGCACAGCAGCACCTGGAAGCACCTGGGTCCCCAGCCTGCAAGCTCTCAAAACCCTGTCCTTTTGGGGTTTTATGGAGGCTTCATTACCTAGACAGGGCTGATTCGATTAAACCATTGGCCATTGGTGATTGGTTCAACCTCCAGCCCCTCTCCCACCCTGGAGGTCAGGGGGGTAGGATGAAAGTTTCACCCGTCTAATCTCTTGGTTGTTTCTTCTGCCAGCCAGTCCTGACCCTCACCAATAATCACCTCATCGACGTAACAAACAACACCTTTGTTGCTCTCATCACTTAGAAAATTCCAAGGGCTTTGGGAGCTCTGTGCCAGAAACAGGGACAAAGGCCAAATATATATTTCTTATCATAAATTATGGTATTACAAAATATACTTTTGATGAATTAATTTTTTAATCTTATATATCATAAAATTCATAATTTGTGGATTGTTGGTAAGAAACCAATCGTAATATTTATTTTTAATAGAGTATAACTTACATACATTAAAGTATGCAAGTCTTAAGTGAACCATTTGATTATTCTTTACACTAGAGGCCTGGTGCACATTCGTGCACTAGTGGGGTCCCTCGGCCTGGCCTGTGGGGATTGGGCTGAAACCAGCTCTTTGACATCCCACAAAGGGTCATGGATTGTGGGAGGGTGCAGGCCAGGCCGAGGGACCCCCCTGGTGCGCGATCAGGGCCGGGGAGGGACCGCACGGCAGGGCTCCAAGGCATGTCCAGTTCGTCTTGCCAAGTCCCAATTGGCCAGACCCCAGCAACAAGCTAACCTATACCTGTTGGAGCGTCTGCCTCCTGATGGTCAGTGTACATCATAATGACTGGTCGAACGGTCAAACAGACAGTCGGACACTTAGCATATTAGGCTTTTATTATATAGGATATGTGTATGCTGATGTAACCCCCAGAATCCCTCCCTATCAATATTCTCTCCAGAGAAAACCACTCTTCTAACCTCTGTCACCACAGATTTGTCTGTTTTTGCACTTCATATAAATGGAATAACATAACATATATCCTTTTATGCCTGGCATATTTCACATATTATGTCTGTAAGATTAATCCATGTTGTTCACATCACAATGACTTTATTCCTTTTTACTGAATATAGCATGATTTAGTTATAAAGACGTAGTTAATAATATTTGCTGATGGTTTTGGAAATGGAATCTGAGAGAAAGATAGAAATCATTTTTAGTCTGAACTTCTGAGAGACTTGGAATTACCCTGGGGAAGGAGCAATGTTTGATGCATGGGGATGGGAAATAGCTCTGTTTGGGGTATGCTACTTATGAGATACCTGTTAGCCATCTCGTGGAGAGACTAAGGAGGCAGTTCGATATGTGAATCTGAAATTACGGGAGAAATCTGGTTGAAGATACAAATTTTGGAGTCATCGATGTATATAGATGTTACTTAAGACCTCAGGACTGGGTAAGTCTATGAGAGAACAAAGGTGGCTATCCAATAAAATGAGCTGAGGACTGAGCTCTACGCCATGTCAAGAGCTCATGCAGGATGAGTATGTAAAGGAGAAAGAGAAGGTGTGCCTGATGGGGAAGCGAAAGAACCAACTGGCATTCTAAAAGTAAAGTAAGGAAGTGTTTCAGAGAGTGAACTGTGGCAAAGGCTGCTCATAGGCCAGTAATAACTGGGACTGGCTTGCCAAGAGCTGCATTGTTGGAGGACTGGAGAAAAGGCCTGACTGGATTCTTGCAGAAGCAAAGGCTGGTTTCCACACAACAGCCATGCACTGCTCTTCCTTAGTAACAAGATCTCTGGTTTTATTTGGGGTAAAATGCACTGAGCTATATTTTCTAATCTCCCTTCTCCCAATGTGTGACCATATATGACAAGTAAGTAGATGTGTGTAAAGGATTGCTGGGAAGCAGGCTGAAAATAGGTTGATCCAGCCAGATTTTTACTCTGATAGTTTCATGAATATATATATATATATATATCAATGGCTTACAACAAACATTCTATTTCATGCTTCTGGATCAGTAGTTTGGCTGATTTGAGCTGGGCTGAAGGGTGAATTCCAGGCTTTGGATCAGGTTCAGGGCTGTTTCAATTCCAGGCTGAAGGAAAACATCTGTTCCCAAGGCAGGGATGGGAATTCCTAGAAGGCCTGTGGAAATTTGCCATGCCTCTAATGCTTCAGCTCAGAATCCACAAGGTCACTTCAACCCAGTGACCAAAGAATTTACATGATTGGGCCCAAAGTCAATAAGAAGGGTGATTATTCACCACCAAATATAATATAGCAGGGAAGTGGAGGTAAGAAAAAAAATTGTGGGCCAATAGTAACATCCATCACGCCTTCCTCTGTTCATATCTTCTATGTACCAAGCCCCAAAGTGATGACTGGAGCAACAGCAGCCCTTGTGGGTCATGGTGTGACTTTGGAAGCACCAAGCTAAAGTCAAAGGGTAGAAAGATGTGTCCCCTCTGTCCATCGAGTCACCCTATCAACTCTGACCAGGCTAAATCTGACCTGATCTTATGTGAAAAAAATAATAATAACTTCTCTTTTTCTTTTTAATGTTCATTTTCTATTCTATGCAGCTAAACCTAATACTAATGGACATAAGTGGGGCCTTAACCAATCGTTCCATACAGAAGAGCAGAGAGATGGAGCAGTAACTGAAGAGGTAAAGGAATAAAGGGAGGTTTGTTTGCATTTTAAGTTGGAAAGTCTTGCAGCATGTTATACTTCTTTATGTATCAGTAAAGAAGAAAAGTAACTGATACAAGAGAGAGAAAATTATTGCAGTCCTAGCCTGGAGTGAACAAGAGGAGAAGGGATCTGTGGTACTTAGAGGTGCATTTGTTTTTACATAACCATAGAGAAATTTATGCCACGTTTAGGACTTAAACTACTTAAATTCTGTAAATTTTCCCCATGAGTTTTCCAAGCAACTTCATATATTAAAAATTTTTAGCTGTGTTTATAATTTTATGTAAGTAATAATTGAACCTTTCACAGATCCTAACTCCACTCCTCCCCACATTGTTTAACATTTTGAATTGGGACATGAAACAGAGGGAGAGTTTGTACAATTTGGGATTATATGAATGATCAAAAGATGGCCCAATAGCCTAAAATAAAGAAATAATTCATTAAATTGCATAAATCATTTTGCAAATAAAAATGTAAGACACAGAAAGCTGATGAAGCAAGTAAAGAAAAAAAAAATCTACTTTTTCTAAGTCCCCTGTTAAAATGTATTTTTTAAACCCACAGATGTTTAGAGGAGGTAAAAATATACTTCCTTGTTCGGTGGAACTGCTACATTCCAAATATATAAATCCACCCACAACATTAATTAAAGTTTAATTTTCTCTCTCTCTCTCTCTCTCTCTCTCTCTCTCTCTCTCTCTCTCTCTCTCTCTGATGTGAGTGTTTTTACCTGAATAAGGCATTGTTTTTCTTTTCTGTTCTGCCCGATAAAAGAGGCAGGACTCTTTTAAATACACTTTTTTTTTTTTCAGAGAGCAGCTTGGGGAGAAATATCTAAAGTTCCATTTGAGATTTGTTAACTTTGAGATGCCCAATGGGGATGTTAAGTAACAAGCTGGATATAGAAACCCGGAGTTCAGGGGAAAGGTCTGAACTAGAGAAATAACTTTGGGAGTCATCCGCATTCAGTATATTTAAAGGCATGGAACTAGTTAAGATCAACTAGGGATTCAGTGTATACATGGGGGAAAATATCCTTAGAATGAGCCCCAGGGAAATATTTTGAGATTAGGGAAGTGAGAAGAAATCAGCAAAGGAGTCTGAAAAGGAGCAGCTGGTGGGGAGGCAAACAAGAAGAACTGTTTCCTGAAGCCCAGGGGAGAAAGTGTCTAAGAGGAGATTTATATTTTGACTAACAAGGTAAACATGGAGAAGTGGCATTGGGTTGTGTAAACGACATGGGAGGCAGTAGTGATCTTGGGAAGAATATTTAGAGTGAAGGTGTTGCCAGAGAAATGGATTTCTTCATCGCTAGAGGGAGAGAGGTGGCTCTTGGGATATCTCCAGAAAAGGACTTTTCTAAGACTCCCACGGGAGAGTGGATGGTTTTTATGGGCGTGGAATTACATTTCTTGGTTTGTGAAGTCCCACGTCCCTTAACCCAGTCCTGAAAAAGGTGTACTAGTAGCTGGGGCTTTAATAGAGCTAAAAGTAGGACCAGTGTCCAGAGATTTCGTTTCATGGTGGAGTTGAGTCGGACACAGAGCCAGGCTAGGTTCAGTCCATCAGTCCATTGTGTGGGTCCCATATGGCCGTGAGCCACGTGGGCAAATGAGGGGGGGGGGGGTGTGCCCTATGCAGCAGGACTCCCAAGAGGGCCAGGAAAACCAATAAAGGCAAGAGAGAGCACTTCCTTTGTTCAGGAATTTAAGTATCTCAGGTTTCACGCCCTTGCAGTGGCCACACCTATTCTGGCCAGTGACTTGCTCCCAGGTGTGACTGTCAGGTAGACCTTACTGGGCATATGTCTAAACTGCCTTTGTCCAATCATTTTCCCCCTCAATCTGCAGGGAATCGACTTGGCAAGTGTTAAACTGTAGCTTCCTGGTAAAGCTGTGTAAATGGCGTGCCTATATCATCTAGTCTTCCCTTACTCCTTTCCTGTTAAATAACCAGGTTATTCATGGTATCAAAGGGTGGGAGTAAACACCTGTTTGGAGTGGGTTAAAGTGAGAGTTGAAAAGAAATTAGAGACAACAGGAATAGAGAACTTTCTGGAGCTTAGCTGCAAATAGGAAGAGAAAGATATTGGGTGATGGGCTCAACAAAGTTTGTTTGTTTATCTTTAATTTGAGAGAAATGACTCATATTTGTTATACTTGTGGGAATGACCCAGAAGAAAGGGAAAAGCTGGTGGTGCAGGAGAGAGATGGGAAACTCACTGAAGGGATGTAAAGGAGAAAGGGTGAGATCTACTGCATAGGAAGAGAGCTTGGCTTTAGCTGGGAACATTGGCAGTTCATCCAGAAAGACCCCAAAAAAATTTCTAAATAGAATATATAGATGCTAGTGCAAGTAAGCTATTATATATGATGGTGGGAGTTTGTGGAAGTTCTTTCTAATTTATTCACTTTTCTTGCTATCATCAGCTAAGTGACGATAGGAAGAAAATATGAGCAGTTTCAGGAGAGTAGGAAAGTAAGATATCTCCACCTAGAATAGTAAGAGGAAAATAAATTTGGGAAAGCTGACATGATCACCTGGCAGTTTTACAGATCCACTTGAGGTTATTGTAGATATTACTGTCATCCGTGCACAGGGAGAGCAGTCAGCACCGCTGCATGTCTTCCTACAGCCGGTTTCAGCTGCGGACCCAGGCCTGGAAGGAGCTTCGTCAGTGGTTTCTAGTGAAAGGGTTCAAGAGAGCTGAGGGTGTGGTCAAGGAAATGATTTAAATGACAGACCATAGAATTGATGCTTCGGTCACAAGGGAAAGAAAGGAAGACATGAAGAGGTGATGGAGAATATTAACATGAAAACATCTGTGCATTGAAGGTCCAAGTGGAGACCAAGGTTATTGAAGTCATACAAAAAGGGATGAGCAGAAAATATGGTGGGAGAGCTGTAAGGTGCTTACGATTATGGAGGAGATACCATTCTGGAGGAGTTACCATTTTGGGACAAGAACAAAATGGTAACTGGAGCTTAGCTGCAAATGGTAACTGGAGCTTAGGCTTACCATGAAAGTGAGTGCTGAGGTAGGGGAAGGACAGAGAGGTTCAGGAAGCACAAGGCCAGTGGATTGGAAGGCTCATCAAGTGACTGTTCAAATCACAAAGAAACACAGTAGCAGAATGTTAGGGAGGATGACAGTGAATCGGAAACCAGCACCTTCATTGCAGGTCATTGGTCAGCCAGAGATGCCTGCACTGGGGATGAGGCCTGATTGGCTAATTTCATTGTCTAATGACATGAGATGGAAAGCTTAGGACTTTGATGGAGAAAGCAGGGAAAAAGTAGAAAGTGCAAACAGGAGCAGGCATACACTTGCCCACTCTAAGGCCTGAGTGTGTGAGGACAGTGGGAGAGAAGAGGACCACGGTGAGAGGGCTGCAGGGGAGGCCTGAGCCTGCGGCAAAGGCTAGGTAGGCTTCAGGGTTAGTAGGAACACAGTACTTCTGTCATTGTGCTGAAGATGTATTGAAAGGGAGCAAAAGCGGAAGGAAGGAGAATGACAAGTTAGGAGGCTATTGCAAACGTGGAGACAAAAGATGAGGGAGGCTTATCCCAGGAAGATAGCAATAAAGGTGTTAAAAATGGTTAGATTCTGACCAGTTATAAATATGTCATATTTCATCGCACCATTGATTTTAAGATAGATACTCTACTGTTTTATATGCCACTAAGATAGAAAACAATGCTGCCAATTAAACAGTAATATAATTTTTTATTATTTCAATTTTAAGTTGCAGTCAAATTTCAGAGACATTTAAAAATTAAAATGTGCATCTGAGAATTGATGAAATATGGCACGCTGGTTGAATATACAACTGTGCTGAGGAAGACACTGTTTTCTCAAAAAACATTGAGAATTAAGCAAACTGAGCGTTCAGCGTGTTAGAGGACTTGCTGGAGAAATTCCTGGCCAGCTGCCGAAGGAAAGGAAGACTGTGCCCTCCGAGCTGACTTGCATTTGACACATGTTGCCATCTCTTTACTAATTGGCTCCTGTCGGAGAGTAGCTACGTGATGCTTGATATGTCTAATTAATAGCCACAAATCAATTTACTTGTCATTTACGCCTCCATATACCACTTGTTATTTCCAGTTAATGGTTCATGTCTGATCATTGTGGGAAGGTGGCTTGGAATTGTCCATGCTGCAAATCTATCCCTGTCACAGATGCCTGCTACATTAGGGCCACAGGAAGCACTACGGCAAAACAGCAGTCTGTGCTGCCTTAGAAGTCTTATGATTGCAAGTCCCTCTTCTCCCACGCTCCATCAAACTGGCATGTCTTCCTCATGGTCTATAGCTCTGACTGCACATTAAAGATGCCTGGGGATGCTTTTTATTTATTTTACTAGAGGCCCAATGCACGAAATTCATGCAAGAATAGGCCTTCCTTCCCCCAGCTGCCAGCACCGGCTTCCCTCCGGTACCTGGGACCCGGGCTTCCCTCACAGCCACAGCTTCATCCAGAAGGTCATTGGAAGACCATCTGGTCTAATTAGCATATTACACTTTTATTGTTATAGATTTTTATTGAATTTACTAGAGGCCCGGTGCACGAACTTCGTGCACGGAGGGGGGTTGTCCCTCAGCCCAGCCTGTACCCTCTCCAATCTGGGACCCCTAGAGGGATGTCCGACCGGGATCGGGCCTAAACGGGCAGTCGGACATCCCTCTCACAATCCAGGACTGCTGGCTCCCAACTGCTTGCCTGCCTGCCTTCCTGATTGCCCCTAACTGCTTCTGCCTGCCAGCCTAATCACCCCCTAACCACTCCGCTGCCAGCCTGTTTGCCCCCAACTTCCCTCCTCTGCCGGCCTGGTCCCCCTTAACTACCCTCTCCTGCAGGGTTGATCACCTCCAACTGCCCTCCCTTGCAGGCCTGGTCCTTCTCAACTGCCCTCCCTTGCAGGCTGGGTGCCTCCCAACTGCCCTCTCCTGCTGGCCATCTTGTGGTGGCCATATTGTGTCCACATGGGGCAGGATCTTTGATGACATGTGGGCAGCTTATATTGTGTGTTGCAGTGATGATCAATCTGCATATTATTCTTTTATTAGATAGGATAGAGGCCTGGTACAGGGGTGGGGGCCAGCTGGTTTTCCCTGAAGGGTGTCCCTGATCAGGGTGGGGTTCCCTTAGGGCGTGGGGCGGCCTGAGCGAGGGGCCTGTGGTGGTTTGCAGGCTGGCCACGCCCACTGGCAACCCAAGCGGAGGCCCTGGTATCTGGAATTTATTCTCCTTCTACAATTGAAACTTTGTAGCCTGGAGCAGAGCCAAGCCTGGGGTTCCCTCTGCGTCCAGCAGCCATTTGTGTTGGGGTTATAATTGAAACTTTGTAGCCTTAAGCGGGTGAGCCCGGCCAGGGTGTGCGGAAAGCTTTGCTTCCCCTGTTGCCAGGGACAACCCTGGCCTGCTCTCTCAAGCTCCATTCTGCCGCCATTTGTTTGAATTTGTTTACCTTCTATAATTGAAACTTTGTAGCTTGAGTGGAGGCTTAGGCCTGGCAAGGGCAAGTGGAAAACTTGGCTTCCTCTGTTACCTAGGAAACCTTGCTCTCTGTGGCTGTAGCCATCTTGGTTGGGTTAATTTGCATACTCGCTCTGATTGGATGGTGGGTGTGGCTGGTGGGCGTGGTTTGTGGTGTGTCGGAGGTATGGTCAATTTGCATATTTGTCTATTATTAGGTAGGATTATTAGGTAAGATTGGGGTGGTGTTGGTTCGTAAAGCCATATGCATCTCAAGTGTACAACTCAATAAAAAGTCATCCGCACATTGCATGGTGCACTCACCACCCCAAGCAGAGTCTCTGTCCGTCCAGGGGTGCTTTGTAAACATACTTCTTCCTGGACCCCATCCCAGACCAACTAGAACAGAGTCACTAGAAGCGAGCTTCCGGCTGCCATAGTTTTTCCAGCTCCCCAGGCGATTCAAATATCCTACCACCACGGAGGGCCATGGGTGCTTGGTAGTCTCCTCACTAATAAGTAGTAAACTTTGATGAGCTCAGGTCAATATGTACCAGAAATATTGATGTGACAGTACAAGCCATGCAATGATATATATCAGTCATCAGAAGTAAATATGGAATGATGTGGAAGGTTACAGTGTGTCACTAATGAAAAATAAAACTATGCAGAGTATTATCTCACTAAAAAAAAATTATATCTATGTGTTTTGTGTGTATACATGTCTAATTGATAGCCACAGATCAATTTACTTATTGTTTTATTCTCCATATATTGCTTGTTATTTCCAGTTCCTGGTTAATATCTGACAGTTATGGAAAGATGATTCTGAATCATCTGTGATGCAAATTGAACCCTGTCCCTGATGAATATGGCAGACACAGCTTCGCACATATATACACATACATACATGCACATATGCTGCATGGGGCACAATTAGGTTTATAGTTGTGAGTATGGAAAATAATACAATAATTAATGATTAATAAATAAGAATAAACTGTGTTTCTCATACTCACAACTGTAAACCTACTTGTGTCCCACCCTGTCTATGATGATGGGGTATAGAGAAATGTTTACAACTTTTCTCTGAGTAAAACATGCTCAAGATTAGCCCTGACCAGTTTGGCTCAGTGGATAGAGTGTCAGCCTGCGGACTGAAGGGTCCCAGGTTCGATTCCAGTCAAGGGCATGTACCTTGGTTGCAGGCACATCCCCAGTAGGGGGTGTGCAGGAGGCAGCTAATAGATGTTTCTAACTTTCTAATCCTCTCCCTGCCTCTCTGTAAAAAAATCAATAAAATATATATTTTTTAAAAAACATGCTCAATATTAAATGCTCGAGATTACAGGAGATGTCTATTTTCTTCCTTCTTTATTTTCCTACACTGTAAATGTATTTACTTTGTAATAGAAATCATTCAGAAACAACAGCAATATCTATTCATTGGGGAAATTTTGGAAAATTCAGGAAGCATTAGTAAAAAAAAATAATATGGTTTATGATTCTACCAGCCAGAAATAACCACTTTGGATATTTTGATTTGTTTTTTTTTTCCAGTTTCTTTCTGTATATGAGACTGTATTTTGTATGTATGTGTTTACAGAATTATACTTATACTTCAATTTAGCCTTATTTTCACTTAAAGTTTTTATTTACCATGTCATTAAATACTGACAAAACACAGTTTTTAATGAATTACATGGTATTATATTGTGTGGATGTATCATAATTTATTTGATCAAAATTTGGTTGCTTAGCTTTCAGGTTGTTCCCAGTATCTTACCTCAATATAGCACTGTAGTGACATCTTCGTGCCTCGTTTTGCTGTGTGTTTGTGTGAATTCCTGGTCAATGATGTGCATGCTTTTAAGGCCTTTGATTGCCCTCCTTTTTGAGATGTTCTAGATGTTTCACATCAACAACAAAAATAAGATGACTGTTTCACTGCGCTCTTAGTATTGGATGCTATATTCCTAGTTCACTTGTATTTCACCTAAGGAGATGAAACAAATATTGAGAAATTTTGGATAACAAGGCAATCCAAGGGTCACCTATAATCTATTGAAATTTTTTTCACTGGTAATCCAAGTGTCCGCTTCTAGGTCTTTATGTTGGAAGAAGCATTATACTGATATTAGGGTGATATTTGTATGATGATAACCAAGGCAAATGCCTTTAGTCTTAGGAGATCCGTACTGATGAACTTAGCAGAAGTGTCATTACTAATTCTTCACAAATAAATATTCACACACACACACACACACACACACACACACACACATATTTCTAGAAAGAGGAAGAAATAAAACAAAAGTGCAAAATGTTGACAACTGGTAAATACAAGTGAAAGATTTACACGTGTTCATTGTACAAGGCTTGCAACTTTTCAGGGACTGGCTTTTTTCCAGTGAAAAGTTAGGGGGAAACGTCAGTCTCTTTCTCTAGGTGGCCCTCTATCTCCCTATACTCCCTGCAACCCTGGTATTTAGAAATTATTATCTAAAGTCTCCCTCCCTTCTCTCCCTGAGCAATGCCAACAAGCCAAGAAACTCCCGTTTCTTGACTATTCACATATAAGCTGGGATTGGTAGCCTTTCAATAGAGCCCATGGCAAGATGGCCGAACCCATCCGCTGACGATTGCTGAATTTAGAATATGGATAAAAAAAGCTATCTTTCTCCCCAGGTTTGGGCATTATCTACAAGAAGCAGTCCCAATGGACATGCTTTTTTTTTTATCTTTGGTGGCTTTCAAATGCCCTTCGGATAAAAGACTAAAATCTTTAATGTGACCTCTCCAACTCTCCTGACACCTCCAGACACTTCTTAGGAAGGCATCACGTGTTACACACCCTCCCACCTCTGGTTATTCCCCATGTGCCAGCAACTATCCTAACCCTTGTCCGACTAATTAAGGAAACAATTTTTCAGGTTTCATCTCAAGCATCCTTCTCTGAACCCAGCTCTTCCTGGCCCACATGACACAATCAGGCACCCCCTTGACTGCATCTACTTTCTGTAGCATCCAGACAGAGACAAGCCAGAGGGTGATGATCAGAGTGGGTGGAGAGCATGGCTCCTTCCAGAAACGGACAATCACCAAGTACCTTGAAAACAAAGCAATTGTTAAATGGTGCTGTGTGAAGCTTTTTTAGTAATTTTGAGAAAAGGGAAAGGAGAGAGAGAGAAAAAAAAACATTGATGTGAGAGAGCTAAACATCGATTGGCTGCTTCCCACCTGTCCCTCACCAGGGATCCAGCCCACAACCCAGACATGTGCCCTGACTGGGAAAACTGGCAACCTTTTGGTGCACAAGACGATGCCCAACCAACAGCCACACCGGCCACAGCTGGACAGTTAGCTTTAAGTAGTACTGCAGCATGGTCAGACACTGTAGCTTCAAGGAGGTAGAAAATGGAAGGAAGAGAAAATTGTATGCAAAAAGGTTAATGAAGAAGTAAATATGTCTTAGACTGAGCCAGGGGCGATGCAGATGAAGAAAAATGAACAAATTGAAAGGATATTTCATGGTTTCTAAGTGACGATGGCAGGCCCAGTGCACCCAGCCCACCTGAAATTCTCTCAGCACCAAATAAGAAGGAAATTTATCATGAAATTAATGGTATTTAAAAGTACATTGGAGCCATAGCCATTTTGGCTCTGTGGATAGAACATCGGCCTGCAGACTGAAGGGTCCCGGTTTGATTCCAGGCAAGGGCATATGCCCAGGTTATGGGCTCGATCCCCAGTGTGGGGCATGCAGGAGGCAGCCAATAAATGATTCTCTCTCATCATTGATGTTTCTATCTCTTTCTCCCTCTCCCTTCCTCTCTGAAATCAATAAAAAATAAAAATTAAATTAAAAAGTACATTGGAGATGGATGAAGAGACTCTCAACAGAGCAGAGAGTTTATAGAAGTTCTGGAAGACAAAAAGTGAATGTGGTATGTTTTATCCTTTTACATGTCTTCCCATGTTAGGCCCACAATTGTACTTGGTTTCACGAAATATGTAGTGTGTTGGTGTGACTCAAATGGATTACAAATAGCTAAATTCTCAAAGTAACTTTGAGTCGTGTGCTCAAACTTTCATATCATTCACACCCCAGCCCTCTTCTGAGGAGGTGATGGTTACGAGACCCTTGCATATTCTATTCTTTGTGCCTGGAATGTTCCCCACACACATCATTCGCTGGCCAGTGACTTCAAATTCATCACTCCTGCCTCAGCTACAACATCACTTCTTCAGAGAATCCTCTGCTTCCCTCTCCTGCAAGTTACTCTGCTAAAACCCCAAATCACAAGTTCTACTTTTCCTTTGAGGACCCAGCACAATTTGCAATTATGTATTTGCTGTGTATTTGTTTCATGTCTGTCCTATTCAGAATATAAATTGCATAAGGAATAAGGAATGTGCCTGCATTATTTACTGCTATATCCTTTATGACTTAGAATACCCAGAATATTCCATAAGTATTTGTTGAAGAAATGAATGAATGAAAGGTGAACAGCAAGAACAATTAGGCCTAGGTGCCATTTGCAGGAAGGAGCTCTATTTTGCAGAACAAAGAGCTTTAAATGTCGCCCAGGTAGAGTTCCTTTTGTGGAGAGGGGGTTTCTTTTCAGCCACCCACAGAGACAAATGAATTGATGCCCTCAGAGGACCTAGACCTTCTTCTCCTGGCTAGGGAGAGGGTACCCTTTTCTGCATTGAAGGCCGAAAGGGCCTCAAAGACTGGAGAGCATGCAGTCTACTTGGGCTTTAAGCCAGAAAAGCAAAACAACCCGACAGAATTTGAAAGGGTAGAGAGCTATAGTCCTCAGCAAGCAATAATGTGTGTCTTTGTCTTGAGTGTCCTCTGCCTGGCTCTCTCAAGAACTTGAGCAAGGAGGCCTACAGAGCAGGGGCCTCTGGGATTTTGGGTTGTAGTCCTGACTGTCTCATGATATTATTACAACTAATGTCTGAGATACCAGTAATTTAGCAAAGTGAAGTGAGTTCATGATAAGAAATTAAACTATAGAAACTAACTTAGGTAATCACAATGCATTTATTTTTAAGGCATACATGATGCATCCATTTCATCTTAAATAGCAAGGACAGCATTATGTCTGGTAATCAGTACTCATGAAAAGTAAGAGATTCACCAATAAGTTCAGCAAATGTACTTGAGAGAAAAAAGCAAGACCCTTTATTAGCAACGTGCACTGGTGGCTGGAAACATTTTTGCTATCCAGCTTTTCCCTCATTAACGTATTTCTCAACCATCGGCAGGTAGCCATCATCATGAGGAACACAAGGCCATGAGTCTGCTATAGGTTATCTGTTATTAATATGGAATTTTCAACTCTTAGGACAACTGAAAAAAATCCCAAACAAAAGATAGGATTGGGATTCCAGAGCAAAGAGGAATGAATAGGAATGGAAAGGTATACAAAGGAAGAAGTAGAAACAGCCAGAAATGCAAGAAGATGGATTACTCAAGAAAATTCTAATCATTGAGAGTGAATTCATTATGAATTTCTAAATTGTGGTGATACATAAACTCTTAAAGAGAATGTTTCTGGTTAGACTGAGGGTTTTTCTTCCTTGAAATGGGAATTTTAGCT
The DNA here is from genome assembly GCF_951640355.1 of Cnephaeus nilssonii. Lineage (NCBI taxonomy): Eukaryota > Metazoa > Chordata > Mammalia > Chiroptera > Vespertilionidae > Cnephaeus > Cnephaeus nilssonii. Next base: position 12,275,571 of record NC_137087.1, read on the forward strand.
TCCCAATTACATCTCAATAGGAGACTTTTTGTAATCGAGTTTTAGTTTCACAGATGGTGGGGAGTCTGGAAAACTGTCACAAATTGATCATCACTTAAAAAAAAAACTAAAATCTTTAGCCTTTCTTTTTTTCTACTCCATTTTCTCCGCCCTCTGTCTTCCTCTCATGACACTAACCATCTGCTAACGTCTGTGGGACAACGAAATGTGGGTCTGGGTTTCCAGATACTCTGAGCTCTGGAAACACTTCTTTTCGTTGGTTAATGCGACTGAAAGGACAACAGTGGCTAAACTGTCATATGCTGCAGCGCTCGGGTTTTGTTTGAGGACATTTGTCCTTTGTTTATATCTTATTATTCTGTGGACACTGATAAATTTTCAACACTAAATTTTATGCATTTTGACTGTTGGCACTATATTCTTTTATTCCTTATGCCTCTTCAGAAGTTTAGGAGAGAGAGACTATAAAAGACTAGGATTTAGGTAACCCAGCTTTTACGATGCGAAGGGAATATGAAGGGAAGGATGGCCCAGAACACGGTTCCTGAAGAGACCCATCCGCTGCCAAGGCCCCGTTAAAATCCGGCTGACACCGAGGAGAAAAGGAAGTAAAGAGTGACATATTTTAGTGCACATTTGGGAGCTCCATTCGTTTTTCTAAGGAAAAGGGAAGCCACCACTGGGAGGGGGTATTGATAATGTTTATTTTTATATGGTGGGGTCAACATAGAGCATTTTGTGTCTCTAGAGAGGTGGTCATTGGGTTGTGCTGTCATCTGGGACATGTAAGTCTATTGGATGAATTTGCTTAGACAACATCACTGAGTATCTTTACAATTGGGAAATAGACTAGGTCATGATTTCTTGGCTTAGTATGCAAAATGGCCTTGAAATAAAATTGACTGAAGCATTTTTTGTCATAGTTCAGGAACATCTGATAAAAACTGCCAAGGAAAGCCTGTAACCTCCCCCCACTCCCAACCCCCACCCCCACCCCAACCCCCACAGCATTGGTCTCAGATGGATAGTGAAAAAGGAGCAAGGTTTGGAAAGACTGTAATGAAAGCTCACACTGGACATTTCTGACAGTCCTCCAGTTCCTTTCCTTATAAGGAATTACATCACCACTGTTTTACGTCAGCTCTCGCTGTTAAGTCTATTCGGTTAACAAGAATCTAGCTACACCATCTACCAACCACCAAGAATTCGGGCTATTTCGTCCCTCTGCACTGCTGCCCCTGCTCCACCCAGAGGAGAGCCTGTGATGTGGGCGAAGGAATAGGCATTCCTTCTGCTCTTGGAATTTCATGCAGGGTTTGGGGGTCTCATCTTATTAGAAAGGAGGGAACTTAACAAAACAGAATCATGGAAGAATAGAGGGAGAAGCAAAGGGGTCAAGCCAAGTTCACTAGGGTAGGAAGCTACATGGGAATATAGGACCTCATCTCTTAATGAAGAGCATTATCATGTGAGTGTGTGTATGTGTGTTTGTTCTCTTTTGCAATCCTATCATATGATATTTTTTTAATTAAGCAACATATTTTCTTTCAAAAGGAGGTCAATGTTGCAAAAGAGAAGAATTAAAAGTTCTATGTCCACTAGGTTTTGATTGGGGAAACAGAACCACTATAGTGTATAGAAAATTTAATATAAGGACTAGACTTCACACAAATATGGGTGAAACTAGGGGTGTAGAGGTCCAGGAGGGGATGGCTGTAGATCAGAGGGAAGTCAACAGCCAGAAACCACGAAGAGAAGCTGGGGGAGAAGCTTATGGAAGGCCTGCCTCTGCATGTGGCGGTGGGCCCACCGTCGCTGCAAGTCAGCAGTGCCAGCAGTTGGGAAGGAAAACTGAAAATGAAACAGCCAATAAAAAAGAGGATGAAAAACGAGACTTGTCAGGACAATCTGCGAGGAGAGACTGAAACTTGCATTTGTCTTTCTCTGCCTCTGACCTCAGTGGTGTGAGGGGCCTGCAGGAGGAGGGACCCCTCTGGCCACACAGTGGCACAGGAGTCTTGCTCAGAACTCAGAAAAGATAAAACGAAAAGCTCCATTGGAGCTGGGGGAGCTGCAAGACAGGCCGCTGCCCAGGCTAACATCATGAGCCATCCGGTCAGTGACCTGTGCAAGCTGCAGTGGCACCAGGTGCCCTACCTCTGCAGGGGTGGGGAAACCTTTTTTCTGCCAAGGACCATTTATGTATTTATAACATCATTCGAGGGCTATAAAAAAAAATGTCACCTTAACAATTAGCTTGCTACATTTGGTCAAACACTTAATTAACTCACCCCTAATACTTAGGCAGGGCCAGATCAAATGATTTCATGGGCCTTATGTGGCCCACGGGCCAGATGCTCCCCACCCCTACTGTAGAGCATAAGGCTACTTCACTTCCCATTTAAAATCTCTCACATTGCTCTTGTGGCCAACCCTAACCTGGAGCCACAGAGGGAGGGAATTCTGGGAAATCAGGTCTACTTTAGCTAAACTGATATATCTTGAAACCTCCAGTTATGCTCAAGAATTACACCTCCTCATTCCTAATCTTCATCTCATATACTTTTGTCCAAAATATAAATTAACTGTATTAGCTTGTTCTCTCTCAATACTGAATCATTCCAATTCTCCTTAATATGTATTTATTTATTTATTTAGGGAGGTACTTTCCATCAGTACGTCTGTCTTTGCAGTCTTGTTTTAGAATCAGGTTATGGGGTAACCTACACTGGAAGGCTTTCCCAGTCAAGCGAAGACCCGTCTGTAGTGCACATTTCTCCTTCCTGGGGTCTTGGCTGAGCTCATTCATATCTCAGCTCAACTTTGTTGTCAACTCTGGCTACAGGCACATTTCTGGGCATCCTTATTGCTACCTTTCCTTGTCACTTTATAATTTTCTAATTTTCAAAAACTGAATATAGTTTCATATCATTCATATATAATGTCAAGGCCAATACAGACTGCTTCAAAATATCCCACAATAGGATATTTATTCCTTTGAATTAAGGTTATTGACAAGCAGCTGGTGCCAGAGGGCACCTTAACCCACCCTTGTCACCTTGGATACAAGAAATAAATCTCCCCTGTGAACGGTGTCCTCCCCACACTTGGGAGACACCTTAGAGTTAAACAACTCAGAGCCAAAAAGTTTGTATAAACAAATCTTGTTGCCTCTTTTCAAATTCGTTATTTTGTTTAAATTCCTCGGTCATGAATACCCAAACCTTGCTTAGATTTATTTCTAACAAGCACCAACTTTCTCCTATCAATTTCTCAGAAATGTGTTGTTTCTTTGTCTAAATAGTACAAGAAGGTGCCTGGTTTGATCATATCTTTGAGCCTCATTTTATAATATTGTGATTCTCCAAATGCACGTATTAACTTCGTTTTTCTCCTGTCAATCTAGTCTTATGTCAATTTGATTACTAGCCCAGCCGTAAGAACTGAAGAAGGGTAGAAGCCAGGGTACTTCTCCCCATCCCCGACAATAGCAAACTCATCTACTATCCCTTTGGTGGAGCTGAAGACACATGTTAGCTACATTCTGGTAGATACCCATCTTGTCTAATTAATAAACATGCCTTTGTGTTTATCCATTATTATGGCATTTAAGAAAATGTCAGGTATTCCAAATTACGTTTCTAAAATTACACAGAGCACTTGCACGGCATTTATTTTTTTCCCCAGTGTTTTTCAACATGACTCAAAAATCACATCTTCTGGTTAACATTTTTCTAGTTCACGTCATTGAAAATTTCATTGGGAAGCCTTTCCAAGAGCCCACAGATGTTTTATTCCTGGCCTTTGACCTCCAGGATTAAATTTCAGACACTAACTTTTCTTTGTAGAATCAGCAATGTGGTGTTTGGCAAAACACTCATGATAACAAGTTGTTCAAATGTTTCCTAAATAGTAAAAGGAAGTCATATTTTGAGGAAAAGAGAGCTCAGTGCAATTAAATTGCAAACTGTATATGTTGCTAGATCATACATTAGACCTTTTTTTTTAATCTTTATTGTTGAAAGTATTACAGATGTCCCCTTTTTTCCCCATTGACCCCACCCCCAATCCCCACCCAAGGCCTTCAGCACACTATTGCCTATACCCAAGGGGCACTAAGCCATTTTTCCATCTTCCTCAACTATTCACAATCTCACATCCTGTTGAAAGTTAATAAATATTCATTGATGATTGATAAAAACTGAGCACACTCTACTCAGTCTAATACTGTCAGATATTTCCCAAGCAGCCCAGATCAGTAAAATTTCCGTCTCATTGCTCAACTGGGTTCCCTGCCTCTGGGCTCTCCCTGCTGCAATCTGCCTTGTGTTCTAATACTAAATTAATCTTTCTGCAGCTCTGCTTTTATCATATCATTCCCTTGCTTGAAAAATATGTAATGTATACTCTTTGCCAACTGAACTATGTCCAAATCCCTTAACACAATTGGCAATGCCTTTCATTTCCTGGCCTCATCTCCTGCCAGCCACCTCCCGACCAGCCTCTCCTACCCTCTCAAGTCTGTACACTAACCATACTCAAAGCCAATCAAGCCTTCAAAGGAGCCAAAAGGGTCATGCGTGCTCTATCCCTTTTCTAGGCCTTTGCTCTCTTTATTCGTCACTGAGTTCCCAACTTACTTTCATCACATGGTCCCTTTTACCTAGATAACTTCTGTTAATCCTGGAAAGTTCAGCTTTCATATCCTTACTCATGGAAAGGCATTCCTGAATCTCTTAGACTGCTTTGGGTTTCTCTGCTTTGTGCTCCTGTGGCACCTGGTCCTTCCCTGTCTGAAGCACTTCCGGTCCTCATCTTTAACATGTTACCTGATAAGCAAAAAGGGTGTGATTAAATTAAGTGTCTTGAGATGGGGAGATTGTCCTGGATCCTCTTGGTGAGCCTGAAATGCAATCACAAGTGTCCTTTAAAGAGGAAGGCTGAAGGACCTTTCATGGAGACAGGAGAGGAGACACACTGAAGAAAAGGTATGGGGAAAATGAAAACTGGGAGAGGGAGGGTCTGTTCCTTCTCCCCTAGAGCCTCTGGGAGAAATACAGTCCTGACACCTTCATTTCAGCCCAGTGATATGGGTTTGAACGTCTGGCCCCCGGACGGTAAGAGAATAAATGTTGATGTTTTAAGGCACTGAATTGGTGGTGATTTGTCAAATAGCCTCAGAAAACTAACACACTATCAAAGCTCCATCCATCAGAGGCCCATCAGACAATAGAGGGCATTGTCAGGATGGCTCACGAAACAAGTTAAATAAAGGGAGAGTGTAGCAGCCCAGGGCTGATGGTAAGAAGTTGCCGGTACACTTCTGAGAGGACAGTGGGGAGCAGTTACTAGAACTCAAGTGTAGCTGAATCAAGAAGGCTCCAAATAGGAGCCATGACCTTTACTAAGGGGACACAGCCAACTCAAAGTGCCCAGCAAGGAGAAAATCAAAGGGTTAGATAGCTCAACCTCACCCTTTCTCCACCCTCTAGTCCCCTCCTTTTGGTTGAACCAGAAGCCAAGGCAAGAGACTCTTCATATATTTTAAGAATCAGAGCACAGTGCACAATGGTGAAAAGTGGACTGGTGGGGAGATGGATGACAGTCAGCACGTCAACTGTCCTGTTCTATTGCCATTGCTCCTTTAATTACCTGACTCCCTTACTCTGCTTTACCTCCTGAGTGCAACTATCCCATCTGTTCTCAGTACCTGGCCTGGTGTAAAGCCCAGACTACAAACTTTATAAAGTATTTATTGAAGAAAATTAATTAACGAAGTTCCTCCTAGAAGAATTAAAGACCCTTCACTGCATCTAGACTTGCATTGCCAGCTTCCTTTTCCACTATTTGCCTCATGAACACTCTGCTGGAGACCAAAATGAACCACAAAATAGTAACCAAGAATGCTTTATCCTTTCTCCCCTCCATACCTCAGCACATGCCATTTGCTCTTCCTAAGCCACCATCACAGGTACTGAATTCCTATCATTCTTTGAAGACCATCTTATCGGCTCCCTCCTTCATGCTGACTCTCTGGGTGACCCTGTCAAAATGACCCTTTCTTGACATTCTCAGCTCTTATTGGTACCTCCCTTGTAGCGGTAGCAATTTACTGTTGTGTTCTGCTGATATATGTACACAAGTCACAGCTCAACCTGAAGAACATAATTTCCTTCAGAGCTGCCTCTAGGTCTCTTATAACAACATATTCTAAAGAGGATTTAGCCAAAGATTTTTTTTATCCTCACCCAAGTATATATTCACTTATTTTAGGGAGAGAGAGAGAGAATGAAACGTCGAAGCAAGAGAGAAACATCCCTTGATCGCCTCCTGTAGGTGCCCTGACTGGGAATAGAACCTGCAACCTTTTGATGTACAGGACGACGCTCCAACCAACTGAGCCACCCTGCCTGGGGAGCCAAAGACTTTTGAAAATAAGTGCACACACAAAAATTGTTGAGTAAATTAACTGTGACCTTTCTGTTAATTAGCATATTTGATGCTCACTTATTTATCGTAGTTTCTCCTTGTTTCTATTGAAAGCTAAACAAACAAAAAATGTTTTTTGAATGTCAACTTTTATTTCTTTCCATAACAGTAGTTTTCTTATTTAATAAAAGTCACATAAGCAAAGACATGAACAAGTTTAGGTCTGCAGTCTTGACATGTAGTTAGTAATTCCTGGTAGCACTGTATGTTTTACTATGAAGCATCGTTATGAAGCATTTGCTCCAGGGCTGGTGTGGTTGGGCGTCGGGTAGTAACAGATCTTTAAGAATCCCGCTGTCATTTCTGAAGTTTGTCTTGAAGTGTGAATTTACCAGTTTGGGTCATTCCTCAGAACTCAAAGCAAGTTAAGACTACATTTCAATATCACTGCTTATAAAAATGGAAAAATAGAAAGAAAACACCCATTAAGATTCAAAGAAGTGGTATGTACACTAACCAAGTTTGAAGATATTTTAATAAAAGTCATATAAGAGGAACAAATACCAGAATAGAGGGCTGAAATAACATTCTGCTGCAAAGTTACATACCTCTTCACATCAAAATAAAACATATAAAACCCTCCTTATCCACGATTATCAGAAATGTTTAACAACATTCATGAGAACTTATAAAATTTACTGTCCCATTTCACTATAGTATCACCTAAAAAGAGAATATAAAGCTGAGTATATCTCCCTAAGGACTATTGTAAAGGATGGCATGAATACCTAACATATTGATTTTATTGCTGTAAGAAATAAACACATACTTTCATACATAAAAACTATGTAGTTCAGTAACTATATTTTGCAAATGACTGCAGCACCATAACAAAATCCCAGAAAAACTCATATGTGAATGCCTTTTGAAATGTTTAAGCTCTTTAATATTTGAGTCGCTTATAAATGTTTATCTGTGCTATGTTTTTCTCCCAAAACCTACCAAGCTTACATTGTTGCAATGCATAAGTCAATATTTGCATATGGATGTGGTAAACACAGCTTTCAGTAGATTCATTTAGATGCAATGGACAGCATAAAACATATATTTTCTAAAGGAATAGAACCTCTTGGCTATTCACATAGGGCTTAAAAACAAATGAATCTTCAATGTTTCATAGCTATTTAAGCCAGTGGGGACTTAATAGCTAAATTCCTAAAGAAGAATAAAAAATATTTGAAAATGAAGAACCCTGTGCATTAATCAGACCTGAAGCAGCTTCCTATCCTTTGAGGTGCCTATCCTTGGAGGTGCCACACACACGGCTTTGCAAGGTCTTATACACACTATTACAGAGCTAGGACCCATGTACCCAACAACCAGGGCCTCTTCTGGATCTTAACTTTACCTAAATAGGACCGAGTTAATACTGGCTAGTACTAAGTTACTCATCAAGTTAACTGCACAGGAAAGCTAAGACACCCCAAACTCATATCAAGAAGCATTTATACCTCAAGTTTATATAAGTTATATAATCCCTTCCCCTATTCTACATTGGTTGTGTAACAAATGCATTCCTTAAACTATCCTGGTTTCTAAAATGAAAGCTCTGAAATTCCTTTTGAAGATACAAAATTGTTCAACATTTAAATACCAAGACATAATCCCAGTGACTGTGCCCATGAGCAATACAAGGGACTAGCAGAGGCGCCCAAAAATAATTAATTTAACAAAGAGAATGAGCTAAAGGAACACTTATGCCTGAGATGCAAGCTCTAGCATCCTATCTAATAAAAGAGTAATATGCAAATTGGCTGTACCTTCGCTACACCCACAAGCCATGCCCACCAGCCAATCAGGAGCCAGTATGCAAATTAACCCAACCAAGATGGCTGAAGCCACAGAGAGAGCAGGAAGGAGGCTTGGGTTTCCCCGGGGATGGAGGAAGCCAAGCTTCCCGCACACCCTGGCTGGCCCAGGACTCCACTCAAGGCTACAAAGTTTCAATTATAGAAGATAAATAAATCCCAACAAAAATGGCAACAGCCATGGAGCTGGAGAGAGCAGGAGGCTTGGGTTGCCCCCGGCGATGGAGGAAGCAAAGCTTCCTGGCCTGCCTTGGCCTGCCCTGACATCCTCTCAAGGCTACAAAGTTTCAATTATAGAAGATAAATAAATCCCAGATACCAGGGCCTCTGCTTGGGTACCTGGGGGGCGTGGCTGGCCTGCAAACCACCAGAGGCCCCTCACCCAGGCCACCCCATGCCCCAAGGGAATCCCCACCCTGATCCGGGACACCCTTCAGGGCAAATCAGCTGGCCCCCACCCACGCACCAGGCCTCTATCCTATCTAATAAAAGAGTAATATGCAGATTGACCATCACTCCAACACACAAGATGGCTGCCCCCATGTGGTCAAAGATCCTGCCCCCCATGTGGACACAAGATGGCCACCACAAGATGGCCAGCAGGGGAGGGCAGTTGGGAGGGACCAGGTCTGCAAGGGAGGGCAGTTGTGGGCAATTAGGCCAGCAGGGGAAGGCAGTTAGGGGTGACCAGGCTGGCGGGGGAGGGCAGTTAGGGGTGACCAGGCCTGCAGGGGAAGACAGTTAGGGACAATCAGGCTGGCAGGGGAGTGGTTAGGGGGTGATCAGGCTGGCAGGCAGAAGCGATTAGGGGCAATCAGGAAGGCAGGCAGGCAAAGCAGTTGGGAGCCAGCAGTCCTGGATTGTGAGAGGGATGTCCATCTGCCCGTTTAGGCCCGATACCGGGATCGGGCCTAAACGGGCAGTCGGACATCCCTCGAGGGGTCCCAGATTGGAGAGGGTACAGGCTGGGCTGAGGAACACACACCTCACAAATTTCGTGCACTGGGCCTCTAGTCTTAAGATAATATCGAATTTCTAGCATCAAAGAAAGAGGGAACGATTTCCGATGTTTCATGCTTGCGTCCATAATTTCCCCCATTTTATATTATATTAAACTTAGGACATTAAACAAGCACCAGAAATAAATGCTGGACCGAAGTAAATTCCACACTCAGGAGCTCCCCAGTGTACTGGTGGAAACCACACATGCAGATTAAAAGTTACAAATCTTTATTCAGTGGATGGAGAGATGCAATTCCAGATGAGTGATCAGGCAAGGCATTGTGGAGATGGTGGTGGAGTTGGGCCTGGGAATATGGGGAAAGATTACATTCCAGAGAAAATGAATCCTATATAATAAAAGCGTAGTATGCAAATTGTCTGGGAGTTCGACCAGGGGGCGGGGCCAGCCAGGGGAAAGGAGGGAATATACAGCCAGCAGCCAGCAGCCACTAGGAACCCTACCAGTGCATGAATTTCATGCACTGGGCCTCTAGTAACATAATAAAATAATAATGCTGCTGCTGATGATGATGATGATATAGTTATTATGTGTCAGTCAACAAACTCTGATGTGAAATAATTTTTTTCTTTATTGTCTTTAAATTAGCTTAGGAATCCAACACTCAACTAGTGGGACATAAGTCCTCAATCCCACTTGAGAGCTCACTGTTCCATTCCAGTGCTGTGCCAAGGTTCTGAGGCCTTAAAGCTTTCAAGGCACCAAGGAAGTGCTTTCAGTCATTGGTCACCTGCCCCCACTGGCTCTGGCTTACACACCATTGTCTCAGCCACCATGGTCTATTTGAGGCAGTGACTCTGCTGTTTTCTTCTAAACTTCAGACAGAAATTCTAGTGAGGCTGGACTCAACCTCCCGAGTATAGTATTTATACTTTCCTTCAGGTCCTACCATCCCTCCAGGAATTATCAAGGCAGGTTCTGCTGTCGGTAAGAGCCAAAGACTTTCTCTCTACTGTCTGAGAATCTCTCTTGGGCTACAGGCAGGTCCTCCTATTTTCTTCATTTTTCTCAGAAGCTTTCCTGAGTTCTCCAAATCCTGTTCCCCTCAAAGATCATAGTCTATTTAAAACAAAACTCAGGAAGGCTTGAAAAAGTGTCCTTTTACCTCATCCAGAAAACTTTGGTTGAGCCCAATAAAGGGAAGGAAAGTTTAAAAAAAGAATTTATATTTCATGACACACAAAAAATTGTATGAAATTTAAACTTTAGGGTCCATAACTAAAGTTTTATTGGAGCAGAGCCACACTCATTCATTTATGTATTATCTATGGCTGCTTTTACACTACCAAAGCAACATTAATTGTTGCAGTGGAGACCAGATGGCCCCAAAGCCTGAAATATTTACTACCTGGTCTTTCCAGAAAAAGTTTGACAACACCTGTTCCATAGTATGGCCGCCAAAGGCTGAGCAGTGATTATTTTTTGTGGCTGTACTTTCAAGATCTAACGTATAAATGCTGAGTATGGAGGCCATGCTCACTTTTTAGTATTACAGATAACAACTTTGAAAAAGAAATATCGTGTACCTTTCTGAACTGTTCCTTAGGTCAATTCTTAGAAATGGAATTGTTGAGGCAAATGATAAGCATATTTTAAGGCTTTGATACATATTGCTAATCAGCCATACCTGTAAGATAGATAAAATATCATTTCAAACATAATATTATGACATGTTTGTTATTTTTATTATAAATAAATGTGAAACTCACTCAAAGGACATTTTGGTCTCTGGTTAAGATAATCATTTGATTTTTCCTTTCTTTAATAATGTGATCAATTTTGTGAGTCTTCCCTTGCTCATACTGGTGGTCCAGAAATAATTACCAGTCTCTTAGAAGAAATTGAAGAAGGATATTAGATCCCACTGTATCCTTGAATGTATATACACAAAAGTGTAGGGCATTCTCATTTTTTAAAGTATGCTTTTCTTAAGAACTAATTATATATCTGTGACAGATAATCACACATCAGTGTCTCTCTTTCACATCAATGTTTCTCTCTCTCTCCTCTTCTTCCTCTCTCCCTTCCCCTCTCCCTCCCATTTTCTCTCTCTAAAATCAATAAAAACGTATTTTTAAAATTTTTAAACAATCCTAAAAGATTACATACTATACAATTTCTCTATATACAAATTTTAAAATAATAAAAATTTAGATATGGCAGACAGGTTAGTGCTTTCCTGGAGGGGTTGGGACAGGAAGAAAATAAAAAACAAGGGGAATTTTTTAATTAAACATTATAGTAGGAGATAATTACATCTCTCACAGAAATGCTGAAATCAAGAAAAAATAAAGAGGATGTAAATAGTATGAAATATTAATGTAATTGGTATAAATGAAGATATATAAAACTTCTAACCCAACTGAGAAATCTATCCAACTTTAAACACAAGTAAAACATTGATACAAATGTATCCTTTATTAGGCCTCAAAGAAAAATCTCATTACTTTCTAAAGTGCTAAAATCATGGAGACCATATTCTCTGTAAACAGTGCAATAAAGTTAAAAAGAAAAGATAAGCCCCAAAAAATAAACCTGTGCCCTAGGAAAATCTAAAACACCAATTCTCCCTTAAGAGATTAGAACGGAAAGTGCAAGTGCTTAACTCATCAACATGGAGAACACAAGTATCAATACCCAACGAAAGATGTAGACATCATTGATTAAATTTGGGAAATACTCAAAACATAAACAAGCCTTTGCCAGGCTGAACAATAACAAAAGAAAACTGTCACATACATATTACAAACAAGAAAGACCAAATTAGAAAAAAATGGCAGACTTTTTTTAATTATAAAAGATTAATAGGTATGATTTATAATAAATTTAAAGTTTTACACAAAATAGGTGATTCCCTGGGAAAGATAAATAATTGGTGAAAAACATTGAAAGGATAAAGATTTGCTTCTTTAAAAATCACAGAGTCCAGAGGTTTTTAAGGGCAAGTTTTAACAAACTTTCAAAGATCTAAAATTTCAAATGTCACTGAGCTCTTCCAGAACATAGAGGGGGGAAATAAAACAACTTTTTAACTCACTCAGTGAGAACATATTAATTCAGAGCCCCTGAAGCAAAATCAGAACAGAGGAGCAAAGAGAGAAGATGAGGAGAAAGAGAAGAAAGAATATAAAATAAAAAAAGTAAAAATCCTAAATAAAATTTTAGCAAGTGGAGTCTATGATTATATTTAAAAGTTTATCTCAAAAATTCAAGAATGATATATATTAGAAAAATCTTAATGTATTAAATTATATTAAAGGAGAAAAATAACTGCATGACCAGTATAATAATTAGTAGAATTTTTTTTATCAATTCCATGCATATTCTTAAGACAAAAGGCTAGGTAGAAAAGAAAACTTTAATTAGATAAAGTGAATATGCTGTAAACCCACAGTAAACAAAATTTATGGAGAAACATTATCAGTATTCCCACTAAAGGCAGGAACAAGATCAAGGTGCTAGCTAATATCATTATTTAATACTGTAATGTAGGTTCCAGGAAATCTGGTAAGGAAAAAAAGATATTAAGTAGATTAATAGACAGAGAGTTAAATAATATTTGTATAGACACAGATATGGATATAGACAAATAAGAAAGCTGGCTTTATGGAAGAAGTCATGTTTATCCACCTAGAAACCCCAAGCAATTCATTGAATAATTTGTTAAATCTAATAAGGGAGATAGATACAAGATAAGCACATAAATATTAATAGTCTTTCTTTGCATTGGTAATAAAATATGTTATAGAAAATAAAAATAAAATATTTAGGGGTAAAACTATTGTGATAAAATATGTTGAGAAATTATTTAATTTTGATCTACCCTTACATGCCTGTAAAGAAATCTTATCTGCTCATGGATTAATTGGTATAAAGGTTAGATACAATGCATATATATAAAAATCAATATTACCATGCTGGTAATATTATATTAGAAATGGAAGTACATATGGAAGATGTTTGTATACCATTACCAACAGCAAGAAAAATTATAAAACATCTATCCTACCTAATAATAGAGTAATATGCAAATTGACCACGCCTTCGCTACGCCTAAGCCTCGCCCACCAGCCAAGCCATGCCCACCAGCCAATCAGGAGCAAATATGCAAATAAACCCAACCAAGATGGCTACAGCCACTGAGAGCAGGAGGGAAACTTGGGTTTCCGCAGTAACAAAAGAAGCCATCCTGTTGCCGGCCTAAGACTCCACTCAAGGCTACAAAGTTTCAATTATAGAAGGTGAATTAACTCCAACAGAAACTGCTGCTGGCCACGGAGCGAGCAGCAGGCTTGGCTTTGCTCCAGGCTACAAAGTTTCAGTTGTAGAAGGTAAATAAATTCCAGATACCAGGGCCTCCTCTTGGGTCACAAGAGGGCGTGGCCGGCCTGCAAACCACCACAGGCCCCTCGCTCAGGCTGCCCCATGCCCCAAGGGAACCCCCACCCTTCAGGGCAAACCAGTCAGCCCCCACCCACGCACCAGGCTTCTATCCTATCTAATAAAAGAGTAATATGCAGATTGACCATCACTGCAACACACAATATAGCTGCCCCCATGTGGTCAAAGATCCTGCCCCCATGTGGACACAAGATGGCCACCACAAGATGGCCAGCAGGAGAGCAGTTGGGAGGGACCAGGCCTGCAAGGGAGGGCAGTTGGAGGTGATAAACCCTGCAGGGGAGGGCAGTTAGGGGTGACCAGGCCGGCAGAGGAGGGAAGTTGGGGGCAAACAGGCTGGCTGGGGAGCAGTTAGGCATCAATCAGGCTGGCAGCGGAGTGGTTAGGGGGTGATCAGGCTGGCAGGCAGAAGCGGTTAGGGGCAATCAGGAAGGCAGGCAGGTGATCAGTTGGGAGCCAGCAGTGCTGGATTGTGAGAGGGATGTCCAACTGCCCGTTTAGGCCCGATCCCGGATAGGGCAGTCAGACATCCCTCGAGGGGTTCCAGATTGGAGAAGGTGCAGGCTGGGCTGAGGGACATGCCTCCCCCCTCCGTGCACGAATTTCGTGTACCGGGCCTCTAGTATATATATATATATAAAAGCCTAAGCGACCGTTATGACCAAATGACTGGAATGACCGGTTGACCAGTCACTATGATGCACACTGACCACCAGGGGGCAGACACTCAATGTAGGAACTTCCCCCTGGTGATCAGTGTGCTCCCACAGCCAACTTTCTGCAGCTGGCTGGCAACATTGGCATCCGGTGTTCGTTCCTTCTGTGCCCGGACTGGCGACCATCACCTCTCTCCCAACTCCACTGGAGCCTTCGGACCCCAGCCTGGGATGGGGAATCAGGGGTAGATGGCAGCAGACATGGCCCCTTTCCCAGCGGGGCCAAGGGCCAGCTCCCTCCTTGGGGCCAGCAGCCAACCTCCCACACCCCATCTCTCCCCCTGACAGGCAGGCCCCAATCAGTCCAGCCCTGATTGGCCCTGATCACCGGCCAGGCCTAGGGACCCCACCTGTGTACGAATTCATGCACCAGGCCTCTAGTATAGTAATAAATTTTCAATAAAAGTAGAGAAATTATAAAAATACAAAACATACCTAAATAAAGTCACCAAACTGGAAATAAATCAGTAAAATAAAAAAGTCAACCTTCCTAAAGTAATCTATATATATAAAACCCTAATATGCAAATAGAACAAACAGTGGAACAACCAAACAACCGGTCACTATGACGTGTGCTGACCACCGAGGGCACCGCAGAACATGGTGGGCATCAGCAGCAGGCAGCAGAGTGAGGAACATGGCGGGCATTGGCTGTGATAGGATGGTGGAGCAGATGAGTGGGGGGTGCCAGACCAAACTGGGGTGCCAGTCACTGTCAGTAGGGTGAGCCTCTGGTGGTTACTGAAAATTCTTTGCTCCTGTGCTCCACAGTCCCACCCAGCACGCGCACCTGCTGCCGGCACCAGCCCCACTTGCACTTGCTGTCGGCGCCAGAGCCGCCACTCGCACCCGCTGCTGGTGCCCAGCATCAGCCCTGATCGCTTGGCGCTGTCAGTGGGTGTGAGTGGCAGCTGCCAGCCCTGATCACCCCTCAGAACTTCTCCACCTACCCCTGCTTCTGAGGTACAATCGGGGCTGGCAGCCACCTCTTGCACCTGCTGCTGGCACCTGGCACTGGTCCCAATCATTCAGCGCCGTCAGCAGGTATAAGCAGCAGCTGCCGGCCCCGATCATCCCTGAGGGCTTCTCTACCTCCCCCTGCTCCTGAGGGGCGATCAGGGCAGCAGCTGCTGCTCGCACCCACTGACAGTACCAACCCTGCTCACAACCGCTGTTGATGCCAACCCCAATGGCTCCGCGCCATCAGTGTGTGGGAGTGGCGGCGGGCGGTGGGAGTGGGGCTGCTGGAAGACAGGGGACCAGAAACTGTGGTGGGAGGGGCCGGGCCGGGGCATGGAGGATGGGCCAAGTCCCGCCCCTGTGCCCACCACAGCTTCACGGCCCACAGTTCCTTTCAAGGTGCACGAATTTGTGCACTGGGCCCCTAGTATCCTATATAATAAAGAGGTAATATGCAAAACCAATCGACTGAACAAGCAGGCTGTCTGGGGCAACCAGGCCAGTGGGGGGGGCCATGAGGGGTGACCAGGCCAGTGGGGGGGCACAATTGGGGGCAACCAGGCTGGCGGGCGGGGCAGTTGGGGGCAATTAGACTGGCAGGGGGGCAGTGAGGGGCGACCAGACCAGCAGAGGGGGGCAGTAAGGGGTGACCAGGTCAGCAGGGGGGGCAGTTAGGAGAGACCAGGCCGACAGGGAGGGGGCAGTTGGGGGAAACCTGGCCAGCAGTGGGGGGCAGTTAGGGATGATCAGGCCAGCATGCAGAGGCAGTGAGGGGTGATCAGGCAGGTGGGGAGGGGGGCAGTTAGGGGCGACCAGGCAGGCAGGCAGGTGAGCGATTAGGAGTCAGAGGTCCAGGATTGTGAGAGGAATGTCCAACTGCTGGTTTAGGCCCAATCGGGGATCGGGCCCATACTGGCAGTCAGACATCCCCCAAGAGGTCCCAGATTGGAGAGGGTACAGACTGGGCTGAGGGGACCCCACCCCCTCCCCGGGCATAAATTTTGTGCACCGGCCTCTAGTATAAATATCCTAACTAATAAAATAGTAATATGCAAATTGACCACACTTTCGTTACGTCCAAGCCACGCCCGCCAGCCAATCAGGGCAAGTATGCAAATTACCCAACAAAGATGGTGGTTAATTTGCATACACTGAGGGAGGGAGGAGTGAAGACTGAAGACAACTTAGAAGGAAGAGGGAGGAAAATCGGAAAGCAAGGTGGCTGCCAGAGGGGAAGCCCGGGCGGGGCAGAGTGGGGCGGAACGGGGCGGAACAGGGCGGAACGGGGCGGGCGGCAGTGGCGAGCGGGTGCAGGCGCGGCGGCCGCAAAGGCGGCGGCCGCTGCCGCAACGGCCACTTGCAGGATTCTTCCTGCAAATGGGCTACTAGTAATGCAATATTAGCCCTGGCCAGTGTGGCTCAGTTGGTTACAGCTTCGTCCTGTATACTGAAAGGTTACAGGTTCAATTCCTGGTCAGGGTACATACCTAGGTTGCAGGTTCAATCCTTGGTCAGCAGATACGGAAGGATAGATGTTCTCTCTCACATTACATCAATGTTTCTGTCTTTCTTACTCTCTCCCTCTCTCTCTAAAATCAATAAGCATATGCTCAATCAAGGATTTACATTTTTTAAAAAATATAATGGAAATTTAATCGGAATCTCAAAATGCTAATGCATTTTATGTAGTTTGTTTTGGGCATAATTAACTTATATGTAAAATGTTTCCCACATTTTGTGAGGGAAAAAATGTGTATGTGCCTATGTGCCTGTGTGTGCATTTATATGAATAGAAAGTGTAGAAGGATACACATTGGACTGTACTACCTGAGAAAAGTGGATTTTGGGGAATGAAGTAGGGAGGAGATTAATACATGTTTTCTCTTTACATAAAATGTCGTTGTCTTTTTTTGTAATTTCCTTTTTTTTTTATTGTTGACAGTATACTGATGTCTCCCATTCTGCCCCCCTCCACTAAACCCCCACGCCACCCCAGACCTTCTCCATGCTATTTTCTGTGTCCATGGGTTATGCATATATGAATATGTTCTTTGTGTAACCTCTTCCTGTCCCCTCCTCCCACCGCCCACTGAGATCTGTGCCTCTGGACCTATTTTGTTCATCAGTTTATTTTGTTCATAGAGTGTCATCGTCTTATAGCAAATATGAATTTCTTCTTTTTTACAGGTTAAAGTTAAAGAAGGCTTAAAAGGAAAACCAAATTATAACAAGTATAAAAATTCAATTATAATAGAAATCATGGACTCATTTTTTAATTTACCAAGTTAATTTAAATTTCACCCAGAACAATAAACAGGTAAAAACAGGCTATAAAATAATTTTTATTCACAAAGCAAGATTTTTAACTTGACCTTATAATTTTATTAACTAAAGCAAAATAATGTTGATGCCAAAAGGGACAGATGGATGAACCAGCCCATGAAATACATAATAGACCTAGTTGCATCTAGGCATTTTTGAATGTGCTAAGTGTGTAACTTTAAATTAGTGAGGAAGAGTAAAGAAATATAATTATCAGATATATGCTCAAAAATATATAGGCAAAAATTATAAGTATAGTATTCTTTACCTAAATGTTCAACAAAAGGAAATATTGATAAAAAATTATGATCCATCCTTAACCTAGAATACCACTCAACATTAAAATTGTGTTAAATATTCAAAAAAATTCCCAACACAAAACATTATGTAATTTTTCAAAAGGAAACTATGGTTTTGTTATTATAATTTTATAAATATAGAGTAATGTAGAGGGTAGGTGAGGCATTTTTTTCTTAAATTTATTGGAGTGACCTTGGTCAACATGAACATATAGGTTTCAGGTGTGGGTTTCTATGTTACAAGATCTGTATATTGCTCCATGTGCCCACCACCCAAAGTCCAATCTTCTCCTCTCACCATATATTAGGACCCTCTTCTCCACCCACTGCCTTCCCTCTGGCAACCATCGTACTGCTGTTTGTGCTCAGGAGTTTCAGTTTTATATCCCACAGAGAGTCAAATTATATGGTTCTTAGCCTTTTCTAAGTGACTTATTTCACTTAGTTTAATATTCTCCATGTCCATCCATATTGTTGCAAATGGTGCTATTTCATCCTTTCTTATGGCCGTGTAGTACTCCATTGTGTATATATAACACATCTTCTTTATCCCGTCCTCTATTTCAGGACACTTTGGTTGTGTCCATGTCTTGGCCACCATGAATAATGCTGCAATGAACATAGGGGTGCATATATATTTGCTAATACATGATTTTGAGGTTTTCGGGTATATACCTAGGGGAGAGATTGCTGGGTCATATGGTAGCTCTATTTTCAATTTTTTGAGGAATAGCCAGACTGCTTTCCATAGTGGTTGTACAGTCTACATTTCCACCAGCAGTGAATGAGGGTTCCCGCTGACCGAAGGATCCCGGGTTCAATTCCAGTCAAGGCCACGTACCTCAGTTGCAAGCTTGATCCCCTGCCCTAGTTGGAGTGTGTGTGGGAGGCACCAACCAATATATCTCTCTCACATTGATGTTTCTCCCTGTGTGTCTCTCCCCCTCCATTCCATTCTCTCTAAAAATACCATATTTTCCAGCGTATAAGACGACTTTTTAACCCAGGAAAATCTTCTATACGCCCAGTTGTCTTATACACCAGAAAATACGGTAAATGGAAAAATACCCTTGGGTGAGGATTAGCAACAACAAAAAAGAAAGAAGAGATTGGACACAGATGAAGAGGTGAACAGGACACAGTGAGTAGGTGGCAATCTGCAAGCCAATGAGACACCATAATCTTGAACTTCTAGTCTATAAAACTGTGAGAAAATAAATTTCTGTTTTTTAATCCACCCAGTCTATGGTATTTTGTTTGGACAGCCCTAGCAAACTAATATACCGAGGAACATTCAAATTTCAAAATGCTCCTATAGTCATTTTTCAAAAGAAAAAATTTTGTACTCAAAGTATGTATTAAAGAAAAAAGGGATCTGCATTTAATCACTCTGACTAATTGTTGTAGGAGGACATCTTGGTTTCTTGAAAGTAAAATAGCAAAAAATAAGTTGAATTATACACACAGACATATACATGTCTGAAGGACACATATACTTTCTAGAAAGTGATTTGGCCTCCCTTTCTCATAAAGCATGAAGTGCTGTGATCCTTGTTGAATGCAAATCTTTGATGCCAAAGCCATCTGTGAGACTCTGGGCCCTGAGACACCTCCAGGCAAAGCCATGCAATGATGTTTGAAGCTTTGCTTGGAAGGACCCAACAGATCACATTATCCAACATCCTACCTGTGGGGGAATCTTCTTCTGGAGTGTCTCTGAGAGAATACAGGCTCCCAAAACACAGGGGACAGCCTCATGCATCATCATAAAACAGATAATTCCTATCCTATATGATAAAAGCCTAATATGCAAATTGTCCTCTCGGGCAGTCGTTCCACTGGGAGACCAGGAGTTCAACCACTTGCTATGACGTGCGCTGACCACCAGGGGGTGGTGCGGAATATGGCAGGCATTGGCAATGCCATGCTGGCAGTGGGCAGCAGTGGAGGCACTGCCAGCCCCAATGGGCCCTGGCGAGACCGGGACTGCGGCAGGATGGTGGAGCAGGTGAGCGGGTGGTGCCAGGCCAAGGCAGGTGCGAGTGGGGACCCTGTCGCCCTGCCGATCACCCCACAGATGGTGACCAGCGGCGGCACTGAGGGAGCCAGGTGGGGGCCCAGCGCTGATCAATTGCCCTGCAGGCGGGATGGTGGAGCAGGTGAGGGGGCGGTGCCAGGCCACAACGTGGTGCCAGGTGGGGCTGCAGGGCTGCAAGCCCAGGGGCACAAGCTGGGGCCCGATCCCCGCAGGTCACCCCAAGGGGCCCCACCCATACACGAATTCATGCACCAGGCCTCTAGTTAGAGTATAAAAAACCCAAGGGAACTGGTTTTATTTACAGCAGAGTTTGGAGAAAGTCAAGGGTAAAGGTTCCCTCTAACAATGCAAGTTATGATGAGAGACAATTAGAGGAGATTCAAGATGTAGGCTAAGCTGTGAGAGTGTTCCTGCTAGATCAAAACAAATACCAAACAGAGACCTCAAAAACATATTCCTTTAAAGTAGCCAGAATTTGACTGGATCCGTTTGTAGAGCAATGTATGCCCTCAGGGCATTGTTAAAATCAACTGAGCAAAAGGCCTCCAGTTAGTGGAATTTAACAGTTGAGTGTGGTTAGAGAAAGAGAAAAAGAAAGCCTTTCCCATACCATTCTCATTCCAGGGTGACTATCTGCATACAATGCTGTGCCTTCCAGATGGGCAACATCAAAGACTTCACGGTGCAGGGGGACTGGGGGAATAGACTTAGTTGATTTGGGCTGCTATAACAAAATAGTATAAACTGGGTGAAAATATTTGCAAGACACTTGTATCTAGAATACATAAAGAATCCTTACAACTCAATGACAATGACAAGTTACCCTATTAAATAATGGGAAATGAGTCCAAATAGACATTTTTTTCCAAGGAAGATAGACAAATGTCCAATAAGCACATGAAAAGATGCTCATATCATTAATCATCAAAACCACAATGCATAGCAATGGGAACCCTTATACATTGTGAGTGCGAATGTAAAATGATGAAGCCACTTTGGAAAACAGTCTAGCAGTTCCTCAAACATACAGTTATCATATGACTCAGAAATTCTGCTCTTAGGTATTTGGCCAATAGAAATGAGAATGGACTTACACAAAAAAACCTGTACATAAAAATTTATAGCAGCATTATTCATTATAACCAAAAGGTGGAAATATCTACCAACTGATGAATGAAAGAAACAAAGTAATGTACTTATGCGATGGAAAACTATTCAGCCATAAATAGGAATGAAATACTGGTGTCTGCGACAATTTAGAAGAACCTTGAAAACGTTATGCCAAGTGAAAGAAGCCAATCACAAAAGTTCACATAGTATATGATTCTATTCATATGAAAATCCATATAGGGAAATCTAAAAAATAAATTAATTTTAGTTTAGGGTTAGGGACAGATGGGGTAAGAAGGAAGCGATAGCTAAAGGGTATGAAGTTTCTTTCTAAGGTGATAAAAGTATTCTAAAATAGACTGTGGTGATAGTTTCACACAGCTGCGAATATACTAAAAATCATTGAATTGTACACTTTAAATGGATAAATTATATGGCATATTAAATTGTATCTCGACAAAGCAATTCCAGTTTTGTATGTGGTTGTGTGTTTTTTTTTAAGGAAACATATCAGAAGAGACCATCTTCAGTTCTAAACCCTTCAAAAAAGTGGCGGGGGTGGGGGCGATGGGGGAATATGGACACATATGTAATACCTTAATCAATAAAAAAAAAAAAAGAAGAAGAAAAAAGAAAAAAAAGTGGGAGTTTTTTCTTATGAGATATTGAACATGTTGAGACGTCATCTCACTTCAACCCAAGACAAGGATTCTCCCAGCACTGGGCTGACGGGTAAAGGGTCGCTATGAACTTGTGCTGGTGATCCCATCTTTGCTGTGGTCTGCACGAAGCCCGGCCCTGACTGCGGCTGTGGTGGGTACGAGGTGGCGCCCAGGTTAGCAGGCACACAACACTCCTAGGCCCGCGTTTCTTCATCCGCAGACCTGCCCTTGCTCCAACAACTTCTCCCCTTTGTTGTGAAGATCAAATGAGATCATGAAAAGCACTTTGAAAAGATGAAGGAAGGCATTCTAGAAAGAGATTATTCCTTAGTATTGCTCTCAAAAACCTTTCAGCAACTGGCTCCCTGGGGAGAGCAGATTAAGTAAAATCAAAACTCCAACTAACGGTTTCATTCAAATTCAGAAGGTGTTCTACATTAATTAAGCTTTGAGGCTCACACACTAGCCTCCTTTGACTATTTCCATCAGGCCTATAGCGTGAGAAGTCACAGCCTTGGTCAAAGGGCTGACTGTTGTCCAAGTGACAAATCTCGTGGATGCAGGACAGAAAAGTAGTGGAAAATATCAAACTCAACCTGTAGGTTTAGTGCACTAAAACCAAAAGCAGCTTTTAACATTTTTTTAAATAATGATGGTCACACTTTGAGCATACACAGTCTTTTTACTGTGTTTTAATGTGTTGGCAATGGATTTTAGATTGCAATGCCTTAACTGAGAACACAAGTCTTAAAAACAAAACAAAAAAAACAAGGAACAAGCATGATGCAGTCAGTTGTAATTACTTCACCACAGGAATGAGTGATGTGGGGAGGCTGGCCATCCGCCTGCCGAGCCCATTCCTTGAAGGACCTGGCCGTTTGTTTATGCTGCTACCCAAATTCCCAACACCAGGAGATCCAAGCTCTCCAATTGTAACTTTCAGGATTAAAAACAGTCATTTCAATTTTTCAAGTCCTTTTTGGTGATCATGAGGGAAGTGGTGTTTTCCCACACATGAACTATAGAAAAGGCAGTACCCAGCATTCCCCAACTCTTCCCCCGCGGTCCTGCCCAGCGCCCCGTGCAGAGGCCCAGGGCTCCTGAGTCCACTGTCAACCACAAAACAACACTCGCCACACAGTGACTCTGCCCAAGCCCTGCACTCAGAGGCTTGACCAGCCCCAGCATGGCTTCCTGCAGCCTGAGGCCACCTGCCCGGGATGACCGAGACCCCGGGAGTTCCTGTCTGAAAAAGCTCAAGGCTGTCACAACAATTTACATTTTGTTCTTTCTACTCAACACCTGACCGTTGGCCCTGGCCTCCCCTTTCTTTCCTCTACCCCTTTCAGATACATACTACAACCCAGGAGGGCCCTCCTCAAGGACTTGAACAGCAGTCCTTTGAAATGTAATGATCAGGAAGGATAGGGCCTCTGTCCCCCAGTCTCTAAGTGTCGGGGGGAGAGGGGGGTGTATATCACTCCAGGTAGAAGCACAGCTGGTCTAATCACACTTACAGTGACCATCCCTCTTCTCCATGTTTTGTTTTTTTTAACTGCTCACTTCCCCGGCTCTACCTGAGCCCCGCTCCCCTCCCTTCCTACACTCTTGTTCTTTCTTTAAAACACCCAGGCCCCGCTACACGAGCTCAGCTCTTTCCCTGCTACCTGCAGTTCCTAAGTAAAATCCCTTTCCCACTATAACTAGTGTCTGGCTTTGTTTCTCTTGACAACACACACACCCGTTCCCAGGCAAATGGGGTCAAATCCCATCAGGTCTCCTCTTCACTATGTCTGACACCAGACCCCAGTCCCCACCTCCTCCCTCCCTTCTCTTGCCCCCTCTAAGGGTTCCCACTGTACCACTAAGACTCTAAGGGTTCCCACTGTACCACTCGGATAACTTCCTTTGCATCCCTCTGCCTCAGATCTCCCAGGCAATCTGCTTTGCATCTTTCTCCCAACGTAGAGGTTGCATCATACCTTCCTCCTTCAAACGTACCTGCAGTGTTGACACGCTAATTGGCATTCAATACTGTACTCTGCACTGGCTGGTCTAAGCCTCAGTTTCATTTATATCTTGAGTGAACACGCCAAGGGAGTGCAGGAGCAGGAAGAAGCAAGTCTACCACACGGCTCCCCAGGGCCCCTGCGAAGGCAGCCTCACAGCATGATGGCATGGAAGAATCCTGAACATCACAGAGCCACTCACAGGCAGCATCAGCCCTAGCCCAGCTGTTTGTGGCCCAAAAATGTTCCATGACAAAGGAGCCATTATCTCCTGAAACAACCCAGAATCTCATACAGGCAGAAATGGATCAGTCTTCATCCTCGCTGTCTTCTTTGGGCTTGTACAAAACAGAATGAACCAAAATTAATGGTACCACCAGCATCTACCAAGTGGCTTTTCTGACCCAAGCACCTTGCTGAGAGCCTGCCTGCATTTTCTCATTAATTTTCATAATGCCATAACTGCGAGGTGGGCACTGTTATTATTCCCATTTAACAGTTGAAGAAATCGAGGCTTAGCATTGCTCTGCATCTTTCTCTAAAGCACATTACCCATAAGTGGCAAAACAGGGACAGGAGTCCAGGTCTTTTTGTCCTCAGAGCTTGAGTTCTTAACTACTTACTACACAACATGTTGGTAAGTATCCAAACATTTTTAAACAACCATCACTCAGTCTTACGGTCTCTAAGCCATTTCTCGTCGCCTGAACTGACTTCCTTTTGTCATCCTAGGTATTGTCCTCTGAACTAGGGCCAGTAAATCTAGAATGAAATAAAAATAGCACTCCAGGGAAGATGGCAGCCGGCAGACACTTTTTCATTCATTTAACATCATGTTCTCATTAGGCTTTTATTATTATTACTAGAGGCCCGGTGCACAAAATTCGTGCATGGGGGCTCCCCCTCAGCCCAGCCTGCACCCTCTCTAATCTGGGATCCCTCGGGGGATGTCCGACTGCCGGTTTAGGCCCGATTCTGGGGATCTCACAATCCGGGACTGCTGGCTCCTAACTGGTCACCTGCCTGCCTGATCGCCCCTAACTGCCCCCCCCCCGTCGACCTGGTTGCCCCCAACTGCCCCCCTACCAGTCTGGTTGCCCCCAACTGCCCCCCCCACCTGCCGGCCTGGTTGCCCCACACAGCCTGCTATTCAGTCATTTGGTCGTCCCTCACTAACCCCCCTGCTGGCCTGGTCACCCCACGCAGCCTGCTGTTCAGTTGTTTGGTCGTCCTTCACTAACCCCCCTGCTGGCCTTGTCGTCGCACACAGCCTGCTGTTCGGTCGTTACTGTGAGGATGTCCTGACCAATTTGCATATTACCCTTTTATTAGTATAGATTATTATTATTATTATTATTATTATTATTATTTAAAAGATGTTCACCACCCTTCACAATTTATCAAGATAAATTTCAAATAGATTACAGAGTCAAATATTGTCCTTGAAAAAACAATCACTAACAAACTGCGAGAAGACAGAGTGACATATCCTATGTAATAAAAGCCTAATATGTTAAGTGTCCAGTCAACTGGTCGGCTGTTCAACCAATCAAAGTGTAATATACTAATGACATGCTAAGGCCACTCAACCACTCACTATGACGTGCACTGACCACCAGGGGGCAGAACTCTGACCAGTAGGTTAGCTTGCTGCTGGGGTCCAACCAATCGGGACTGAGCAAGATGGGCCAGACACACCCTGGAGCCCTCCCACGGTCCCTCCCCAGCTGGCCAACCTCCCGTATCCCTCCCTGGCCCTGATAATCATGCACCAGTGGGGTTTCTCAGCCTGGCCTAAGCCTTCCCGCAATCCAGGACCTCTTGGGGATGTTGGAGAGCATTTTGGCCCAATCTCGCAGGCCAGGCCAAGGGACCCCACTGGTGCACAAATTCGTATACCAGGCCTGTAGTTTTTTATAAAAAGATTATTTTCTAAACCTAGCAGTCACACAAGAAAAATATTAAAGAATTTGTCCATAAAAAAAGTTTAAACTTCAGTGTATAAAAAGCAACTAACATATAAAGACAAACAGCAGACTGAAAAAAATGTTTGCAGGAAATATGACAAGGGTAAATGCCTGTATTAAACAGAGTATGCCAATCCATGAGGAAAACATTAAGATAAATGGCTATCGGCAGGAGGTGCACAAAAGAGAAAATACAACCTGTGAACCGATGTGCTGTGGGAAAGTTCTATCTCAGAAGAAACGAAATACGTAACTAATAACAAGTCACCAATTTCCACCTAATTTTATCAAAAGATTTAAAAAGATGTCCAATGCTTTCAGAGGATGTGGCAAAATAAGTATTCCTACTTTTTCTGGAGGCAGTATAAATTGACAGAGACTTCTGAAGAGAATTTTGTCCATAAATTTTACAAATTTTTTTAAGTCTTATAGTTAGGCCAATAATCTCATTTATATAATGACTAGAGGCTCAGTGCATTAAATTCATGCATGGGGGGGGGGAGTGTCCAGCCTTCACCCTCTTCAATCCAGGATCCCCCTCACAATCTGAAACCACTGGCTCCTAACCGCTCACCTGCCTGCCTGCCTGCCTGATGCCCCTAACGGCTCCCCTGCCAGCCTGATGGCCCTAACTGCTCTCCCCTGCCAGCCTGATCCCCCTAACTGCTCTCCCCTCCTGGCCTGACCCCTCTAACTGCCTATCTGCACTCTCTTCCTGGCCTGATCCCCTTAACTGCCTATCTGCTCTCCCTTTTTCTCCAAGCACTTCGGACCCCCGGCGCAGGCATGCTGAATTCTCTCTGCCACTGCCCCACTCCTATCCTGATAGTTCGTTATGTGATGACTTCCCAGACAATTTGCATATTCCTCTATTATTAGTATAGATGCAAAATAAAAAAGAGCTAAAAGAGATAAGATAGTTACAGTTGCTTAAATTGAAAAGATCCAAAGATTACAAAAAGGAAGCATGTCTATGTGATTTGTGCTATAAATGTTTCATAAACTTCATAAATTACTATTCTATAATGTAAAATATCACATGTATAGTTTGTAACAACAGTAAAATGTATAATCTGTTGTGAAAAAACAAGATTATATGCATACACTCTGTATATTCGCTCATGTAACTATGAACAAACATTCATCTGAAGAACAGAAGGGGGAAAAAAAATAGTAGGGACTAGAGATGCATGACAAGGATTGCTGAACCAACCTTTGGGTTCTCTCCTATTTTTCCAACATGCATGCATACACACATCCATGCACTATTTTATAACATTTATCAATATTTACCGCAAATTTTGATGTGTATATGTATGTTTTTACTTAAAAAAACATTTCTTATTAATATTGTTTGCAAAAATTTTAGAAAAAAATAAGCACAAAAGAAATAAGTGCCTTGAAATCTTAAACCTAGGTAATTCTAACTATTGTAATTAATTCCATGCAAAAAAAAACCTTATGAAGCTAATTCTGTAAGATAATGATCTCCATCTTACGGATGAGGAAAGTGAATTGGCCAAAGGTTACACAGCTAGATACTTAGTAGATCTAAGATTCAAATATATACCATTTCTAATCATTTTAATGGGATCATTCCAAACATAGTTTTGTACTTGCCTTTTTCAATTTAACAGTATATTTTGAACATTTCCAGGTCATTATTTAGTCTTCACCATTCTAGTTCATAATGGGCAGAGTGGATTAAAAAAATACTGCCCATTTATATGCTACCTACAAGAAACTTACTTTAAATGGAATAACATAGGCATATTGGAAGAAAAAGGGTGGGAAATATATATTATGTAAACTTTCATCAAAAGAAAGCAGGTGTGACTTTATTAATATCAGATAAGATAAACGTTTGAGCAAGGAAAACAAACAGAGAAAAGAGGATAATATTGTATTAGGCTAAAAGGGTCAATCGAGAAAACAGCAAACTTTAATGTATATGCAACAAACCTCAAAGCAATGTGTAAAGTAAAATCTGGTGGAACTAAAAAGGGACAAATACAGGATTATGGTTGGAGACTTCAACAGTCCTTTCACAAGGGATAGAACAGCTAGACAGAAAGTCAGAAAGGATAATGAAGGACTCAACAGCACCTTAAACCAACAGGATTTAATTGACATTTATAGAGCACACCACCACAGAACAGCAGACTACACATTATTTTCAAGAGCCCACAAAATGTATACCAATATAGTTCATATCCTAGGCCACAGAACAAACCAAAACCATTTTGAAAGAATAGAAATCATACAGAGTGGCATCACCAACCCCAGCGGTGACTTCAAATGAGAAGTCAATAATTGAACCATAGCAGACAAATCTCCAAATATTTGAGAACTAAACAGCATACTTTTAAATAATCCATGGGTCGAAAGAAAAAATTTAAAAGGGACATAGAATAAAATAAAAATACAGCATATGAAACTTTGTGCAATGTAACTACAGCAGTGCTAAGAGGGAAAATTGCAGCATTAAATGCACGTCTTTTTTAAAAAGAAAAGTCAAAACTCAATCATCTAAATTCCTACCTTAAGAATATAGAAAAAGAAGATCTAAACCAGTGATGGACAACCTTTTGAGCTTGGTGTGTCAAACTTCGCCAAAAAACTGAGCATAACTCGGGTAGTGTGTCACTTTGAGGAAAAAACATTATTTCGCAAATGTTTCATCCTCAGGAGCAGCAAATGTTTCATCCTCGGCATGCAGCCACCTCAGCGGCCGCGTGTCATCAGAAATGGCTACGCGTGTCAGTGCTGACACGCGTGTCATAGGTTCGCCATCACTGATCTAAACAAACACAAAGCAAACAGATGGAAGAAAACAATAAAGAGCAGAAATCAATGAAATTGAAAAAAAAAAACACAGAAAAAAATGAATGAAAGAAAAAGTAGGCTGTATAGTTTTCAGTATACAAGTCTCAGACATATTTTGATACATTTATACCAAAGGGTCCAATATGTCTAAGACTGGGCCTCGGCCTGCAGGATGTCACAGTCCATTGGGAGAGAAATACAAGGAAGGAGATAATCATGAAACTATGAATGAGACCAAGATAGGCCCATGAGACTTAAAGAAATGCTGATGTTCCAACTCCCTCTGCATCTCAAGATGAATGCTAGGACCAAACCCACCAAAAAACTGGAGAACCTACCCCAGGATTCAAAATTAGGGAAAAGTTTTCCCCACGTGTCATACATCTTTAAAAATTTCTGCTGCGTAAGTTGAAAATCAGAGCTGTTTAAATGATGTCCTGGCACGTTTGTGTAGGTCGCCGTGCAGACCCAGGCACACCATGGGATGAAGGGATCCCCTTCTCTGGTGCAGTGTGCAGGATGGGCAGGGAAAACCAGAGGAAGGAGGGCGAGGGCTATGCGCATGCGTGTGTCTCCCTGATGGGGTCCCACCTCAAAGGAGGCCGCAGTCAGTGACAGCGCACTGCTTCTGAGGTCACTGCATCGGAAGGAGCTCCGCACCAGCCTGAAGGTCGCCCCAAGGGCTTCTTGTTCCTCTCCTGTGTGTTCTGCCCGTGTTTGAATGGTAACTTTAGTGAATGTTTATTTAACTAAATATTATGAAAGACGTGGTTTATTTTAGCGCTGGAATGAATACAACATAACAGCAGCACGCAGCACTCAAATGCAAACAAAAATGTATTGCGGCCAAAGCTTTAAAAAAAGAAATTGAGAAATTCTGAAAATATGCTTCCTATTTTTGAAGTGCAGAGTGGGCACCAGAGTCGTGGGTACAGGCCCCCGCTTCCCAGGTCTCTCCAGACCTTCTGCTACCCAGGGGAGAGCAACTTAGATTTTCACTGTTAAAAGCACAATTAATTACTCAATTACAAAACAATTTAGGCACTAACGCACTGAGGTTTACTTAAGGAATAATAAACTCTGTGTGTGTGTGTGTGTGTGTGTGTGTGTGTGTGTGTGTGTGCGCGCGCGCGCACATATATCATTTCTGTTTCTTCTGCAGTTCAGGATATTTGCAAAATAAAAAAATATATCCAACTTTGACTTGAAGCTCCTTTGCATTTGTGATGCATTCTTTTCTCCGGGTAAGAACTCTGTTCGAAGATGAACTGGACATATTGCATTGTGATCCCTTCAAGGAATGCCTGAGGGACTAGTCACTACAGCAACGCTGCCTTCAGACTCCGGTGGTGAATTCTACAGAATCAGCAAAGGGAATGTCAACCGCCTTTCTTCAATCATTTCCCCCCTATTTCTGTCAAAATATCATAAAACTCTATAGGAAAAGAAAACAGGCCCATATCAACCTTTATCTGTCCTTTAAAAACCCGTATTCCCATCTGAAACAAGAATGTAATAAAACTTTGCTTCGTGTGAATTGACTTATAACTTAGTGGATGCTGAACCTAGAATTATAATTGTTTCTGAACCATACAGTCAGGAGAGCTGTCCCCAATCCCTACCCTTTGTTACCTCCAAAGGATTTAGGAGGAAACCTGAGAAGTTAACTGCTCTGAATATTTCACCAGAGAATGGAGAATTCATCAACTTTCTCCTCCATTCCTGTATCTTTAAATCCCAAGATCAATACATCTATAGTGTTTAATGTTTTTTAATAAAACCTAGAGAATTAGTTTGATATAGAAAGATTGGGGGCCAGGATCCCTGGATCTTAATTCTAGGTCAGGTGTCTGTCTACAAGCTAACTTTGGAAACTATATTAACCCTTAGAATCTGCCCTACCTGCCTCCCAAAAGTGTGACAAATAAACACAGAAAACAAGCAAGAATTTTGGTGAGGGAGTTGGCGCTGGCAATATATGAGTTTTATTTTTATATAATTAAAACTCTATAGCGAAACCTATTTGATAGGCATGAAAACATTCAAGGAATAGTTAGCTAAGCCAATGAAGAAAAGTTAAGAAGAAGGAGGGTGCTGAGTAGCAAACATAATATGGTGAAAACAAGATGCAGAAACTATTGTAATCCATGTGGGAGAGAAAGACTTTCAGGTGAGCAGACATACACACATACAAACTACATAGTTATTAAAAGACAAATTCCTTCCCCAAAATGCAGCATAACACTTTATTTTGATTTTAGTGTCAAGCCTTTCTCTATAACCCTGCACCCAGGCAGTAATGGCTACCAGGAACCCAAACAACAGGAGAAAGAGGAATCGCTGTGATCCATGATCGCTCCCTCAGCTGGGCCTGTGGTGCTCGGCTCTCTGCCCACACTATGCTGGCCCAGCATCTCTTCTAGGAATACTTCAGAACTTCTCCTCCTCATCCAACCGGCACCATTGTTATGGCTCATTTTATGTGTCAACTTGACTAGGCCATGGTACCCAGATATTTGGATGCTGTGTGAAGCTGTTCTTTAGATGAGAGTAACATTTAGATCAGCTTTGACTAAAGACTAAAGCAGTAATGTGGATGAATCTCATTCAATCAGTTAAAGACATTGAGAGAAAAGACTGAGGCCCCCAGAGGAACAAGGAATTCTTCCAGTTGACTATCTTCAGACTTGAGCTGCAACATCACTGCTTCCCTAGGTCTCAAATCTGCCAGCAAACCCTACAGATTTTCCACTTCTCTCTGTTTCTCTGTCTCTGTCTCTCTCATTATATTTGATACTAGAGGCCCAGTGCACAAAATTCATGCATGGGGGTGGAGGGGTTTCTCAGCCCGGCCTGCACCCTCTCACAATCCAGCACCCCTTGCGGGATGTCCAACTGTCAGTTTAGGCCCGATCCCGCAGTGGGCCTAAACTGGCAGTCGGACATCCCTCTCACAATCTGGGACTGCTGGCTCCTAACCACTCTGCCTGCCTGCCTGATTGCCCCTAACCCCTCACCTGCCTACCTGATTGCCCCTAACCATCTCTGCCTCAGCCCCCGCCCCCACAGCTTCATCTAGAAGGATGTCTGGAATGACATCTGGAAGGTCATTTGACTGTCCGGTCTAATTAGCATATTACACTTTTATTATTATAGATAATGTATATAATATAATATCACATAACATATATGTTCTACAATACAACATAGTATTATAATATATAATATTGCATATTGTTAAATGTAATAAATGATTAACCTATTTTATCAGCTCTTTTTCTTTGGAGAACCTTGACTGGTACAGCCATCATCCCCACTTCCTGCCACCACCTTTAACACACACTTTCTCAGCAGATGACCTGATACTTTATTTCACATAGACATAGATGCTATGAAATACAAAGAATATTTTTCAGATTCTTCTTACTTGGCTTCCAGGGCACTTAACACAAATGACCACTCTCTTCTTTCTTGAAACACTCGTGTCTGGGAAACCAAAATACTCCTCAGTCCTGGTTTTACTCCTCCCTCCCTCTCTGGAACCTCTTCTGGACCGTGCTTTACAGTTCCCTCCGCAGTCCAACCTCGGGAAAATCCTTCTCAATGCTGGAAATCCTCTGGCTCAGGTCTAGGCCCTCTCTTTGCAGACTTTGCTCGCCCAATGACTTCATCCACGAACATGGTACACTCACCACCCTGTACTGCTGACTCCAGCCCCGATTTCCCTGAGGTGCAGATTCCTGCAGTCACCTGCTCCTCTGACAGCTCCACCTGGATACTCAGATGTTGTGAGTTTCCTGGGGGAGAAGGGAGGCAGCATCCATAAGAGGCAGCTGGGTGACTTGCTTCTCCTTTATGCAGCAGGGTTACTTCTCCTTGTTTATCATTGTAACCCGAGTAACAGTGTGGTCCTTCCCTAACTTGGACAATGGCCCCTGAAAACTTAGCCAATCCTATGGCCTCCAGTTCCCACAAAACCTTAGCTGAGCTGAGTGCACACTGAGTGCGCACCAACTCCAGCCTTCTCATGTTACCTCACCAGCACAGGTTTGCCTTAGGGTTTTCAAGTGGATGGAAAATGGCCTCCTACTGCACCGCATGCTCTACTTACCTGTAGCCTCTCTGCTCTGGTCTGTCTCTAATATTAGGAAGTTTCCACTAGAAGTACCATCTAGTCTCAGCCAACTTTATTTATTTATTTACTTATTTATTTATTTACTTTGCAGCATCTCACAAGTTAGTCAGACTCTACTCAGTGTGCTCTTGGCTACACTTTCTCATGGAAAAATTCACCAACATCCTGAAAAATGGACAGCATCTTTTAATGGTTTTCCGTATTCTGTTAGTCATTCAATGGTGTTCAGGATTCAGGGCTAATTCATCCATAGGATTCATATGCCATCTTGAACTAGAAGTTCAAATTTGATTTTTAAAGATTCTCCTCACCCTAAATTGAACCAATAATTCTTTCAAATCTTTAAATCCCATTACCTTTAAAGGTCCTTCCTTTTACTTATCTCAGGGGCAAACCCATAGGCTGGAACATTGGTGCCTGGGAAAACACTAGCTGCAAAGCATCTCTAGCAAATATTATGAGAAATAAAGGACACCAATGACCTTGAGCTTTTAAATCTTTGTATAGTGGGCAAAGCCCAATAATGCAATGGCCATCACTTAGTGTTCTGCTTTTGCTACAATCCATAAGCTCAGGACTGGGATATCTACTGCTGAATATCCTCATTGCTCTTTGCTCTTAACTTTCCAGAGCATCTCCATGTTTCAAGAAGCAAAGACCGTGTAAAATGGGGAGCTCTTTAGTACACAGAGAGATACGGATTATCTGGTCTGGGCAGATGAGGGCTCCTGATTGTGAGAGGCGGCCGCAGTGATGAATGTCTGTAAACTTCTACCTCCTCCCAGCACGCCCTGTTCCCAGGGCTCGCCTTTCCTCCCTCCTTTCCCACTACAACCCCAGGATGCAGCGCCTGACAGCCAGTCCCTCCCTAAACTACATATGGAAAGAGTAGACTCTGAACAGAACAGAGTAGCTCCAAGGGAAGTAGGAGATGCAAAGCAAAACCCTGGCCCCTCAGAAAGGGGCCTGCTTGCTTCCTGCTTGAGGCAGAATCAGTCTCTGACCTCTAGCCAGGAGTGGGAGGAGAGGTGGTTGTTCTTCCTACTTCTTCCCAGCAACTGGCACCTTTCCTTTCAGAGGAGACAGTGGGAGAACCTGTGTCTCCCACGAAGCTGGGAATTCTGGGGCCATTTTGGTATGCCCAGTGGGTACTAAATTATCAAACAATAGAAGTGACTTGTGTGGATTAGAAAAAGAGGCCAGGAGACAGTAGAGTTACCTGGTCGATCTAGCACTAGAATTGGAGTTAGGGAAATTTTCCCCCAAATGCTGCAATGATTGTTCTTATTTTCAGAACTGTTTTTCTATAATTTCATTAACATTCATATGGCAACTGAGAGAAAATCTTTCAAGAGCTGATTGCCTGAGGCCGTTTAAAGTAGAAGTCTTCTGTATGATAAATAATCTTCATAGCAAACCAAGGATGCGAAGGTTAATTTTCCAAACTGCCAAGTAAGAAAACTTGGGCTTAGAGAACATTTGGCCAAGGTCACATGGCTATTAAGTGGAAGAGGATGGATTTTAAAGCGCTTGCCACTGCTCCCCCCACAAACCACCCCCCCCCCCCCCCCACACCACCACCACCACCAAGAAGCAACCCCTTGTCTAGGAGGAAAGCTCTCCTGGGAATATTGATCCCTGGCATCCAGGAGAAAAGCATATCTGAGCTCCCAAGTTCAAGGCCTCAGAGGCTGTTAGTTATCTACTTAATCTCCAGCCTGCTCTGAAGTAAGCAGTGTGCATATTACCCTTCACCTTACTCATCTTCCTCCTTAATTTCTCAGCAGAAACTTCTCATAGCTTTAACTTCTTTTTAATCAGGTCAAATAAAAATGTTTTTAATTAACCGCCTTGGTTTTTATGCCTCACACCCAGCTGCTTTCTGCAATCTGGCACGTCCCATCTGCCTGTTTCCAGTGGGCTGCTTCTGCATCCACTCTCCTCTCCCACCCTCGGGCCGAGCAAGCCCTGGGTGCTGCGGGGACAAGAGAAAAAAGAAATCGCAGCCAGAAGGGGAGACGACACATCAGCAGAGAAGTCAGTACAGTCTGATAAGGATTATAGCCGTGGGATGTGCAAAAATAGGGCTGGTGCCAACCAAGCTGCAGTGAATCAGGAAAGATTTCACAGGGGAGCTGGCTTTGCGCCTTGAGGAGGGCACTGAACAAACGGAGGGCTGGTTATTTTGTAGAGAATGTAATGCAATGGAAAGTGCCCAGTGTCCACAGAGGAAGAAAGGAATAACTAAAACACCATACCTATGTAATGAACAAAAAGTTGGGAGTTAACAAACTTCCTCTGGAGGTCTTGCAAGTCCTCTATTGGGACTGATAAATTGCACTCAGATGTTAGTGCTCATTCCCCAAATCTGACCTGCACCAAGTTAAGACCATCTATGGGAAGGAAAGAGGAGTAAGTAATAAATCCCACTTCCTCCTCTAGGTACTTTGTGGGAAAGGACTTTGGCAGAGTGACCAAGAGGCAAGGGAGGGGAAGAGGGATAAAAAGGAGCCCAGGATGAACTTGCAGAACACTGATTTCTGCTCAGACACTCCAAGGAGATTAAACGTGGCATGAAAGGAGCCCAGGAGTCTTTCTGGGAGAGCCGTTTCCTGAGTGTCTTCAACCGGCTAGCTCAGCAGCCTGGAGCTCGGCATTTAACCCAGATCGGAGAGTGATCTAACCTCCACCTCCTTCTAGATCGACACTGTGACACTCCTCTGGTATTCACTTCCCCCTGAAGGCTGCAGAGAACCATAGCCTGGATGAGATTAGGAGGAGAGAAGAGGAAGGGGAAGAGATGAAAGAAGAGAAGAAAATTTGTCAAACCCATTCGTTTCCTAATGCCACTGTAACAATTTACAACTAACTTTGTCACTTAAAACAGCAAAAATTTATTTCCTTGTAGTTTCTACAAGTCAAATGTCTAGCACAGTATGTCTGCGTTCTCTCCTTAGGGTCTCGTAAGGCAAAAGTCAAGGTGTCAGTCAGCCAACATGGGCTCTTATCTAGAGACTTTGGGGGAGAACCCACTTTGAAGCTCATTCAGGTTATTGGCAGTTCCTTGTGGTTGTAGGACTGACATCTTGGTTTCCTTGCTATGTGGGACCAGCATGGGGTGTTGGGTGGTTCTTGTATTTTAAATCTCTGACTTATTCTTCTCCTGTTTTAGGGACTGGTAACATTATACTGAGCCTACCAAGGTGATCCAGGATAATTTTTCTATCTCAGAGTCACTGATTAGTAATTATCTGTAAAGCCCCTTTTTTCCAAGTAAGTAATATATCTGTAGGTATGGTGTCTCATCACATTTGCAATCCTACAAATTAGAATGAGAAATACTCATGAGTCTGCCTACCACACCATTTTCTCCCCTTGAGTGTCCAACACCTTGCTATCTTATTTAAAAAGTCAGTGCCAAAAAACTTCAGTATAAGAAGTGGTCTTGACCTTCAAATAACACCCACCTTAGTTGGGAAATTCAAAACAAGATACAATCAATAATCACAGCAATCATCACAACCTGCGTATCTGTAGTCCTTTTGAGTTCATGCCAATCCACCATATTCCCTAAAGACCATGTGTCATTCCACTCCCCTGATTTCTTTGCACTTTTCCATTATCCTCAAAAAGTCTGGCTTCCTGATTTTTTCCCAGATATCTCCTCCATAAAGTCTTCACTAAAGTCCTCCCAGGTCTGGCCACATGAAACGAATGTGCCCCTCTCGTGTGCTATACTGGTAGTGTGTTTGTCAGGTATCAATGAGCATCATACCCTAGGCTGTAGCACTTTGTTGGCATTCCTGTCACCCCCACAGATAATGTACAGGAAGCCCTCATGGCTCACCCTCATTCCCTGAACTTG
Organism: Cnephaeus nilssonii; assembly: GCF_951640355.1. Classification (NCBI taxonomy): domain Eukaryota; kingdom Metazoa; phylum Chordata; class Mammalia; order Chiroptera; family Vespertilionidae; genus Cnephaeus; species Cnephaeus nilssonii. The sequence continues at coordinate 12,312,199 of NC_137087.1, forward strand.
GCAGTGAATTACTTTAATGAAGCTGACACTGGATAGGAGAGGTCATTCATCTGCAGGCCACCATCTAATGTCTGAATCATCTCATGTCGAAGCAGAAAGAACAGGATGTTCAAATCTGATCAAGACCTGCCTCCATATGATAGTCTATATCTTTATCAACAGCTGGGGGGGGGGGGGGGGGGCGGGATATGATCAGAAGCAGGATCTACATGTGCCTTGGAAAAGAAAGGGCAAAAGCCAAAAGAGAAGTGTCCAGGAGAACTAGGTTGTGATGGTTCTCCAATGTTTTCCTACCCTGGATAAGACATCCCTCAAGAATCCCTCAGCCCCTTGTTTGGGTCCAGAGCTGGAATTCTCTGCTGAAGAATTCAGCCTCCCAGATGCATTGTTGAGGGAGAAGAAAACATGCCACTGTAAATATACACATCAATGGTCTAAATTTCACATTGTTGGAAGTTTATCAATATGAATAACCCCATGAGAGCCCAGAAAAGCTCTAGCTGCTTTGCCTTCTAATCGGAAGACATCCACACCAAAGAACTGTACCGAGAAGGCCCTGTGGGGTGGCTGATCTACCTGCCGCCCTGTCAGCAATGGGTCTTCTAAAACTGTGACTTGCACATCTCCCCATCACCAGGAAGGTGCTGGGAAGGGCCCTGGAGCTTCAGGTTTGGGATCTGTAAAATCTCCCCAATCATCTGTGCCTTCCCATCAAGAAATGGAACGTGGGCCCCTTCCCTTGATTCTGGGCTGGGCCTGTGACTGCGTTCACTTCTAGAATGTGGACGTCCTGAAACTTGCACCCAGGCACTAAGAAAACCTGACCACCTTCAACTCCTCCACTTAAGGCCCCAAGGCTGACCGCATAAAAAGTCTAAGATAGAGAGAGAGGCCATATCGGGAGGACCCAGAGGGTGAGACGCCACATGGAGACAGAGGACACATAGAGTAGCACTGGGGGCCCAGCTCCATCTGACTGCAAGCACATGAGAAGTCCCCAGAGAGACTGTAGAGCCAGGGAGGGGGAACCTTTTTTCTGCCGGGGGCCATTTGGATATTTATAACATCATCTTCGGGCCATACAAAATTGCCAACTTAACAATTAGCCTGCTATATATTTGGTCAGACATTTAATTAACTCACCCCTAATGCCTTGGCAGGGCCAGACCAAGTGATTTTGCCGGCCTTATGCGGCCTGTGGGCCGGACATCCCCAGCCCTGCAGTAGTAGAGAAACCAGCTGGCTGAGCCCCAGGAGACCCATGGTATAATGAGGTATTAAGTGGTTGTTTAAGCCATTAAGTCTGAGGGTAGATTTTTAGGCATAAATAACCAAAACGCCACCCCAGGCAACTCCCACCAATCTTCCTCTCCAATGAGCCTCACAAGCGTTTACTGGGTTGAGTTCGATGCTTCCCTCTGTAGAGCCCATTGGATTCTCTCCTTCAGTGTGAGACTATTTACAGGTAAGGAACTTGCTCATTGCAGAGGGAGTTGAGAAGGAAATTGAACTCAAATGCTGACTGCCTGTGCCGTTTCCCCCTTCAATAGCCCAGCCCATCCCCACCCTAATGCTCCCCTGCGGCCTCACCGTGGGGGCCTCGCGTCTCAGGGCTGTGCTCTGAAAGGTTTTCTCAGCACACACACCACAAAAAGTGACATAAATGCAGGGACAGCTTCTCCTGATCTATAGTCCCCATAGCTTCTGACACAGTGTGAGCACACAGTGGGAGCCTAATAAATGCCTGCTGTTTAAAGCACAGATCTATTGATTACAATAAAAACAGAGCAGATTGGAATTTTTCAGAAATGTGCCTGCACCAGGATTTGTCTCTGTGAGTCTGTTCAGGTCTCTATTTCTGCAGAGACCTGGCCTGGGGAGGACAGTTTCCATGCATTTCCTAGATGAATGGGATTGAGTGCCTGGTAGATAAAGTGAATTGTTGAAAAACTTGATTCAGCTTCCAAATCTCCTAGAAGAGGAGCCCCCAGACCACAGGCCAGCTCACTCTTCCCACATCAACTTTGCCCGCAGTGAACAGCCTGAGATTGGGGTGCTATCCTTAGTTATCCTCCAGCCTGAGATCGGGGTGCTATCCAATCAATTCAATTGACTGGTTCCATTTTTCTTCATCAACACTGTGATTATGTCAGTTACAAAAGCCGGCGACCCCTCTGCCAGCCTGGCAGGTAAGGAAAACACAGCGTGGGCAATGCATATGGAAGGGCTTCTGTGGCCGTCCCCAGGCAGGGCAGATGAAAACAGAAACATTTCACCTCTAGGTACTGATTGTGTAACTTTGGGCAAAATTGTTAACCTTTTTAAAGAGCCCAATGCATGCAATGGTAAGTTAAAAATAAAATCCTGCTCCCTGCAATGTTGTCAGGACTAAATGAAACAGGAAATAGGGATCACTTGGCACAGTGTGAAGCACAAGGCCAGCCCCTCCCAGTGTGAGTTTCCACATGAGGTGAGAAAGGACTTAAATGTGTCCTGACACGTGTTCTGCATCTTCTGTCAAGTCAGACCCATGCCCTCACCTCCTCCTTTGCCTCCCAGGCAAGTCGGGACCAAGCGCAGAATCTGCGGGGCTCAGACCTTCCACGCCGCTTCCTCTCAGCCTGCTGGCAGCTCGTTGCCTGACGGGCTGAGAGGAGCGTGGCAGAGTGGGGGTTTCACATATGATACCCCTTTCTCTCTCTGCAGTCTGCTCTTGACAACTGTGGGAAGGAGATTCCATGCCGTGGCCGTTGCCAAAGCCGGCCTGGCTGCCACGGTGGCTCAGCACAGGTGACCCCCATGCGCACCAAGCAGGTCCCTGCAGGTGGGTTATGCCTGGGGTGTGTCGGGAAGGCAGCCGATGCCTGTTCTCCCAGGACTTGGCTAACAGCAAGCATCCAGCATCTGCAGGTACTGGCAGGCGGGCTACTGCGCCTGTGCACTCGCAGGTACGAGCACAGGAGCCTCTGCTGCGGCTGGTGGTGCTGTAGGGTCCCCCTCTGCTGCGGCTGATGTGCTGGCAGCTCCCACAGTCACCCTCGTTCTGACCTCACTGCATCTGTTGTGAAGACTAACTTGCATGAGCCGGGAAAAGGGTGGGGAGAGAGCCCTGGTACTTAGTGACCCAAATCTCTCTGGCCTGGCTGAAGAGAAGGCTGGCCCCAGCGTGGTGAGTACCCCAGGAGGCAGTGACGAGAAGGCAGCCCGGAGATGAAGCCGGGTCCTGCCCGGATGCTGAGGAGTGGCCCTGATTGCCCAGAGGCCCGCAGCCCCCCCAGCGCGAGCAGCAGCTGCCCCCGGGGGCCGGAGAGTGCGGTGCGGGGATGCTGTGACTACCTGCGTGGAGACACGTGTGAAATCTGTGCTTACCTGCACCCCTTCGACCCAGAGCCAAGGACAGCTCGCGACATCTGCATGGCAACCCTCAAGCACGAGAGGGTAAGGCCTTTGCTTCCAGGCAATCCGGACAAAGCGCAGCATCTGCACGAAGTGATCCCCAAGGGGCGTCTGTTTCTGAGAGGAGATAGGGACTCTCCCAACTGCAGCCACGCCTACTGCTCGGCCTGCACCCCACAGTGGAGGTGCCAGAGTTCCACAGCCCGTCAGCCAGTCTTGGCCAGCATGCCGTGTGGTAGCAGTTTGCGATTCCCGGTGTGTATTGGGTAGGATCCGAATGAAGAGAATGGGGTGATTGAAGCTTTCAAACAGGGAATGGGGGAGCGGTCGTAAGCACTCTGGGCAAGGCAAGGGGAAGCAAGTGTCTTTACCACCCGCTTACCCTGATGGGCGCTGCAGAGCCTGAGAAACCTCGGCAACAGCTCAGTTCTGAATCCCCGGGAGGGTCTTCAATTCAGTGCGGCTCTGGGGTTCCATGGAGAACCGAGGAAGCCGGCACGTCCCCCACACTGACGATGTCGACATGGCAGAGCTTGGGGACCTCTGTATGCACCTGTCTGGAGCGGAGCTGGCAGAACGCTGGAGGACAGAGTGTCGCCCCTGCATCTCGGGCTCCCCCAGCAGGGCCGTGCCAGCGAGGGTCCGCAGAGCTTCCTAGGAGCACGTGGCTTGGATAGGAGTGGCGTTCTGTTTAACCTTGGCCTCATCCATTCTCCCTTAGTCCAGCCGCGAGAAGAGTGAAGGATGTGAAATAACCTAACAAGTCTATGGAATCACTACTTTTATAGCTGACATCGTAGCTGCACCTCGAGCTCCTCAGGGGACCAGCTAAACAGCCAGACTGAATGCCGATTGATTGCTCTTAAAGCAAGCGTGGCTCCTGTCCTGCATGATTGCTAGCTCCCGAGAAACTACACTCAACTTGCAGTTGCCCCGAAAGCAGATTTCTTTGTCTTTCCAAAGGATTCTTCACCCCTGGAAATGACCCCTATAGTGAACTTCCATACACTTAATTAGGGTGTGGTCAACACTTGATCTCTACGGGGCTTTTCCAGAAACAAAAAATGGGTACTGCACGCCTTACTGTCCCAAATCAGAGCAGGAGGTCTCAGGGCCGTATACTCAGTCAGCAAAGGCTAAGCCTTCCTCCCTGTACACGGGGTCCGGAAGCAGAGGAAGTTCGGGGTGGGCACAGCAGAGGGACAGCCCCCTCGTTGGTTGGTGTGTGGCCACGACTAGAGGAACCCTTGCACACAGGCCTCCAGGGAACCCTGTCCCTGACTCTCAAGGTGATTGTACTGTGGGTTCCCTACACACATGCTCTCGTGTGTGGCTCCTGCCCAAACCATCTAGTCTTACCTGTAAAAAATGTCTGGCTCTGACCCAGCAGTGGTCCTAAGCATGACTCTCTGTCATCAGTTGTGATTTCATTGAAGGGCCATAATCTTGTGAATCAGAACAAACTCACTCTAAGCTATAAACAACTATAGATATCAAATATTTTGTAAAATGCATTAAAGTGTGGGTAGGAAAAAGTCCAAAAAAATTAAACTTTCCTAAACCAGACCTCCACCAAATCAGAGAAACGTTTTCTTCAAAACAAAAAATGCAAGGTCAGAACAGCTGTCATAAAATGCACAGCATCTACAGGGATGCCGCAAATATCTGTGCATTTACCCCCTTCTAGAATCTGAGCAGATGGGGAACCTGAAGGTCAGGGGTCACACATTGAAATTATAAAAATTTAAGCAGATGAATCATAAGAGGTCATCGAGTCCATTTCAAACTGTTCTTATTTAGAGATGAGGAAACTGAGGTCCTTACCTGCAAGAGATATCTAAACCCCAAAATAAACAGAGGTGACATTTTCG